>NC_056735.1:802276234-802366234 GCF_019279795.1 Protopterus annectens
ACTATACTCACTGTGACAGATTTGGCAACAATATCACAAACAAGAGCATTGTTAAGGGACACAGACCACATATAGGTTGCAAACATCTGGATATTCCATAGACATCTGTACAGAGGACTAGTATGGCTTGTACAATGGTATAACATGCTGCATCTCAGGCAGATGCCATTGCCATGCTATAAAAAGTAATGCCATTGGGGGTTGATAAACAGGTGTGGATGGTACACATATCAAAATGGTATAAGCCAAAGAGCATATTATCCTCACCCAACACACACACAGTTGTCAATACTAAGATTAGAACCTCTACCTATTTAGTTATTAATACTATAGTGTTATGCAGTTATCAGACATGTCACAGAGCTTATATGATTTCACCTAGCCCGAAGGTACTTCGAAGGTGAATGACATCAGCAGGCCTAGTAATATAGGGTGATGGGAAGTGTACAGGCTGGTATACAACTCAAAATGGTATAACCCAAACAGAATATGATTTTCACACAAACACACACAGTTGCCAGTATTGAGATTAAAACCCCTACCTAGCTAGTTATTACTGGTATAGTGTTACTCAGTTATCAGATGCACCATGCAGCTCATATGATTTCATCTAGTCCCAAGGTACTTTTAAGGTGAATGACATTATTCGGACATTAGTCAGAATGACGGTTATCCCACTCCACAATGTGGGAGCCAGCATGGACCCCGGGGAACTACTGCCCCATTAGCCTAATGAGCCTGGTCTGCAAGGCCATGGAACGTATCATCATGAAACTTATAAACAAAGACATTTATAATCTCCAAACTCTAGACCCCACCCAGTTCAGGCTTGTAAAAGGCAGATCCTGTCTCCTAAACCTGATAGACTTATTTGAAGCAGTAAACAAAGCCATAGATGAGGGTAAGGTGGTTCACACAGCCTATCTAGATCTTACAAAGGCATTTCACACTAGCCCCCCACTCTGGAATTATAGATAAACTCACTAAACTAGGTATAAATGCCTATGTCACAAGATGGGTTGCCAACTGGCTCACTGACAAAATGCACACTGTGAAAGTAGCAGACTCCAAATCCGACTTCAGACCAGTGACAAGTGGAGTACTCCAGGGTTCAGTCCTGGGTCCTCTCCTGTTTGGTATATAGTTTTCTGAAGTACAGGCTAACACAGAAGGTCTTTGGCTAATGAAGTTCGCAGATGACTGCAAACTAGGAGCCATAATCGAAACTCTTAATGATGTGGACATCCTACAAAAGGGCCTCACTGAGACAGATGCCTGACATCGAAGCCATGGCCTCAAGCTCAATACCAAAAAGTGCACTGTCATCCCCTTTGGTAGACACTCTGTACCCATGAGTTACCACAAAGGTGGTAGTCTGCTTAACACTGAAAGTGTGATAAGAGACCTTGGGGCACAGGTGGACAGTAGTCTCTCCTTTGATAATCACATCACCGCAGTAGTCAGGAAATCCTTCTACGTGGCACACCTCATCAAAAAAGTTTCTCATCCAGGAAAAAAGAGGTCATTGTTTCTCTGTACTCATCACTCATTATACCGATTATAGAGTTCAATGCCCCTTTTGGTATATACCTCACAAGACATCTACATCAACTGGAAAAGCCACAGAAATACCTTCCAAAGAGGATTACTGGCCTCAAAAATATGCCCTATGCAGACCGTCTTAAAAAAATCCATCTTTACTGTTGCATATCACCAAGTCAGAGGCGATCTCTCCCTAACATACAAAGCTATGTCAAACCCAGAGCTGCTGGACATGCTCCACTTAAAGAAATCCCAATACCTCTGAGCTACACACTGTAGGGGCCTAGACCTTGTCACCACAATAAACAGAATATGCTGGAGGGATATATTCCTGTCCCAGAGACTTCCACAGCAGTCCAACATACCCCTGTGTAGGGCAGCCACATCTCGTGACTGTGTGCATACACACACACACACACACACACACACACACACACACACACACACACACACACACACACACACACACACACACATTTCTGTATCACAGTCAGGCCTTTGCACAACCCAGCTATTGGATACCCCTCAAAACACACACACATGATGTTAACCATTTGGCCCAGACTAGGCCTCTGGCAAGCCCACAATACACCCTGTGCATATGATGATAGCTATGCCAAATCCCCGTCATCCATAACGTCGATGCAGGGACATGGTAATATGGGTCTGATGCACAGAGTAAATATTGTACAGTGTAACTATGTAATTCTGTGCAAGGTGCTGTCTGCTTGCATTTGTTTTGGGTACACCTACAGGTGTATGTACACACTGTAGGGGCCTAAACCTTGTCACCACAATAAACAGAATATGCTGGAGGGATATATTCCTGTCCCAGAGACTTCCACAGCAGTCCAACATACCCCTGTGTAGGGCAGCCACATCTCATGACTGTGTGCATACACACACACACACACATACATGCACACACACACACACACACACACACACACACACACACACACACACACACACACACACACACACACACACACACACACACACACACATTTCTGTATCACAGTCAGGTCACCTCCAGATACACACAGTGCCTTTGCACAACCCAGCTATTGGATACCCCTCAAAACACACACACATGATGTTAACCATTTGGCCCAGACTAGGCCTCTGGCAAGCCCACAATACACCCTGTGCATATGATGATAGCTATGCCAAATCTCCGTCATCCATAACGTCGATGCAGGGACATGGTAATATGGGTCTGATGCACAGAGTAAATATTGTACAGTGTAACTATGTAATTCTGTGCAAGGTGCTGTCTGCTTGCATTTGTTTTGGGTACACCTACAGGTGTATGTACCTTATTAGCCAGGATGCATTCTTGCTGTTAGTATCACTGACTCACACACACACACACACACACACACACACACACACACACATTTCTGTATCACAGTCAGGTCACCTCCAGATACACACAGTGCCTTTGCACAACCCAGCTATTGGATACCCCTCAAAACACACACACAGTGTTGGGAGGGTGGCCTAATGGTAAGGTGTTTGCCTTACAAACACAAGGTGCAGGGTTTGAGTCTCACAAGGGATAATTGGCTAAGCTTAAAATGGCTCGCAAGGGCAGTTAGCTTATTACTAATCTATGAACCTATGAACCTATGACTGAATATAATCTTACATGCTGTATTCTGCTTGTGTTCCAGATGTCTGTGTGTCTGCAGGCTGTTGCCCTGCAGACATTACCAAGAGGGAGTATTGCAAAGTGGGATACACTGTGTCATAGGCTATGTACAACTTTATATGTACATGTACGAGGTGTGTATGCATGCAACAGTGTGTGAGGGACATTGTTGTCAGACAGTGTGACCTTGCATACATACACCTTGTCACAGACAGGTAGCATTCAGACATGTCACCTCAGTGTTATGTAGTACCACAGGCTCATACATACAGAACTGGTTACTGCAGTACTGTCAGCTGGTCCTTCACAACTGTAGCCATTAAATTAATTCACCTGTCAGATGGCCCTGCCATTTCTTTTCCATATACTCAACCGTGATGCATTTGGTAAGAGAATGCATGATACTGTGTATGGCAGGTTTGTGGTATGTATTCCTGAGTTCACAGGGTGAAACAGGGAGAAAAAATGGTATATCATTTGCATACACACAGAAAGGACTGACACATAGGATGTGCATTCAGTAACACAAACACATTTGGTAATAGACATATTAGTAAGCCTACATATCCACTTTGATGTACTGTAGTACTACATACATATAACATGCCCCACATAAATTATATGTATTGGACATAACCCACTACCTCTTACAACATGTAATTTTGTGAATGCCTTCATGGATGGTGAGATAACCCACCGGAAATATCATCTGGAGTCATGTGCTGATCCTACAAACCTGGTGATAGGGTAGCAGATGTTGTATCAGCATCATTTTCAATCAGGTATGATACCTGATGCTGGCATGTGTGTCACTATACTCATTGTGACTGATTTGGCAACAATATCACAAACAAGAACATTGTTAAGGGACACAGAGCACATATAGGTTGCAAACATCTAGATATTCCATAGACATCTGTACAGAGGACTGGTATGGCTTGTACAATGGTATAACATGCTGCATCTCAGGCAGATGCCATTGCCATGCTATATAAAGTAATGCCATTGGGAGTTGATAAACAGGCTTGGATGGTACACATATCAAAATGGTATAAGCCAAACAGCATATTATCCTCACCCAACACACACACATTTGCCAATACTAAGATTAGATCCTCTAGCTATTTAGTTATTAATACTATAGGGTTATGCAGTTATCAGACATGTCACGGAGCTTATATGATTTCACCTAGCTCCAAGGTACTTCGAAGGTGAATGACATCAGCAGGCCTAGTAATGTAGGGTGATGGGAAGTACACAGGCTGGCATACAGCTCAAAATGGAATAACCCACACACAATATGATTTTCACACAAACACACACAGTTACCTGTATTGAGATTAAACTCCCTACCTAGCTAGTTATTACTGCTATGGTGTTACTAAGTTATCAAATGCACCATGCAGCTCATGTGATTTCACCTAGTCCCAAGGTACTTTTAAGGTGAATGACATTATTCGGACATTAGTCAGAATGACGGTTATCCCACTCCACAAAGGGGGAGCCACCATGGACCCTGGGAACTACTGCCCCATTAACCTAATGAGCCTGGTCTGCAAGGCCATGGAATGTATCATCATGGAAATTATAAACAAAGACATTGATAATCTCCAAACTCTAGACCCCACCCAGTTCGGGCTTGTAAAAGGCAGATTCTGTCTCCTAAACCTGATAGACTTATTTGAAGCAGTAACCAAAGCCATAGATGAGGGTAAGGTGGTTCACACATCCTATCTAGATCTCACCAAGGCTTTTGACACTAGCCCCCCACTCTGGAATTATAGATAAACTCACTAAACTAGGTATAAATCCCTATGTCACAAGATGGGTTGCCAACTGGCTCACTGACAGAATGCACTTTGTGAAAGTAGCAGACTCCAAATCCGACTTCAGACTAGTGACAAGTGGAGTACTCCAGGGTTCAGTCCTGGGTCCTCTCCTGTTTGGTATCTACTTTTCTGAAGTACAGGCTAACACAGAAGGTCTTTGGCTAACGAAGTTCGCAGATGACTGCAAACTAGGAGCCATAATCGAAACTCCTAATGATGTGGACATCCTACAAAAGGGCCTTACAGAGACAGATGCCTGGTGTCAAAGCCATGGCCTCAAGCTCAATGGCAGAAAGTGCATTGTCATCCCCTTTGGTACACACTCTGTACCCATGAGCTACCACAAAGGTGGTAGTCTGCTTAACACTGAAAGTGTGATAAGAGACCTTGGGGCGCAGGTGGACAGTAGTCTCTCCTTTGATAATCACATCACCACAGTAGTCAGGAAATCCTTCTACGTGGTACACCTCATCAAAAAAGTTTCTCATCCAGGGAAAGAGGTAATTGTTTCCCTCTACTCATCACTCATTAGACCTATTAGAGTACAATGCCCCTTTTGGTATATACCTCACAAGACATCTACATCAACTGGAAAAGCCGCAGAAATACCGCGCAAAGAGGGTTACTGGCCTCAAACAGATACCCTCTGCAGACCGTCTTAAAAAAACTCCAGCTTTACTGTCGCATATCACCTAGTCAGAGGCGATCTCTCCCTAACATACAAAGCTATGTCAAACCCAGAGCTGCTGGACATGCTCCACTTAAAGAAATCCCAATACCTCCAAGCTACACACTCTAGGGGCCTAAACCTTGTCACCACAATAAACAGAACATGCTGGAGGGATATATTCCTGTCCCAGAGACTTCCACAGCTGTCCAACATACCCCTGTGTAGGGCAGTCACATCCCGTGACTGTGTGCATACATACACACACACGTCTGTATCACAGGCAGGTCACCTCCAGATACACACAGTGCCTCTGCAGAGCCCAGCTATTGGATACCCCACAAACACACACACATGATGTTAACCATTTGGCCCAGATGAGGTCTCTGGCAAACCCACAATACACCCTGTGCATATGATGATACCTATGCCACATCCGTGTCATCCATAACGTCGATGCAGGGACATGCTAACATGGGTCTGATGCACAGAGTAAATATAGTACAGTGTAACTATGTAATACTGTGCAAGGTGCTGTCTGCTTGCATTTGTTATGGGTACACATACAGGTGTATGTACTTTATTAGCCAGGATGCATTATTGCTGTTAGTAACACTGACTGAATATAGTCTGACATGCTGTATTCTGCTTGTGTTCCAGATGTCTGTGTGTCTGCAGGCTGTTGCCCTGCAGACATTACCAAGAGGGAGTATGGCAAAGTGTGATACACTGTGTCATAGGCAAGGTACAGCTTTATATGTACATGTACGAGGTATGTATGCATGCAACAGTGTGAGAGGGACATTGTTGTCGGACAGTGTGACCTTGCATACATACCCCTTGTCACAGACAGGTAGCATTCAGACATGTCACCTCAATGTTATGTAGTACTACAGGCTCATACATACAGAACAGGTTACTGCAGTACTGTCAGCTGGTCCCTCACAAGTGTAGCCATTACATTAATTCACCTGTCAACACCGGTTGGCCCCGCCATTTCTTTTCCATACACTCAACCCTGATGCAGTTGGTGAGAGAATGCATGATACTGTGTATGGCAGGTTTGTGGTATGTATTACTGAGTTCACAGGGTGGAACAGGGAGACAGAATGGTATATCCTTTGCAGACACATAGTAAGGACTGACACAGGGGATGTGCATACAGTAACACAAACACATTCGGCAAGAGACAGATTAGTAAGCCTACATATCCACTTTGATGTACTGTAGTACTACATACACATAACATGCCCCACATAATTTATATGTATGGGACATAATCCACTACCTCTTACAACATGTAATTTTGTGAATGCCTTCATGTATGGTGAGATAACCCACCGGAAATAGCATCTGGAGTCAGGTGCTGATCCTACAAACCTGGTGATAGGGTAGCAGATGTTGTATCAGCATCATGTTTCAATCAGGTATGATACCTGATGCTGGCATGTATGTCACTATACTCACTGTGACTGATTTGGCAACAATATCACAAACAAGAGCATTATTAAGGGACACAGACCACATATAGATTGCAAACATCTGGATATTCCATAGACATCTGTACAGAGGACTGGTATGGCTTGTACAATGGTATAACATGCTGCATCTCTGGCAGATGCCATTGCCATGCTATATAAAGTAATGCTACTGGGAGTTGGTAAACAGGCTTGGATGGTACACATATCAAAATGGTATAAGCCAAAAGCATATTATCCTCACCCAACACACACACAGTTGCCAATACTAAGATTAGAACGTCTACCTATTTAGTTATTAATACTATAGTGTTATGGAGTTATCAGACATGTCACAGAGCTTATATGATTTCACCCAGCCCCAAGGTGCTTCGAAGGTGAATGACATCAGCAGGCCAAGTAATGTAGGGTGATTGGAAGTACACAGGCTGGTATACAACTCAAAATGTTATAACCTACACAGAATATGAATTTCAAACAAACACACACAGTTACCATTATTGAGATTAAAACCTCTACGTAGCTAGTTATTACTGCTATAGTGTTACTCAGTTATCAGACGCACCATGCAGCTCATGTGATTTCACCTAGTCCCAAGGTACTTTTAAAGTGAATGACATTATTTGGACATTAATCAGAATGACGGTTATCCCACTCCACAAAGGGGGAGCCACCATGGACCCCGGGAACTACTGCCCCATTAGCCTAATGAGCCTGGTCTGCAAGGCCATGGAACTTATCATCATGGAACATATAAACAAAGACATTGATAATCTCCAAGCTCTAGACCCCACCCAGTTTGGGCTTGTAAAAGGCAGATCCTGTCTCCTAAACCTGATAGACTTATTTGAAGTAGTAACCAAAGCCATAGATGAGGGTAAGGTGGTTCACACTGCTTATCTAGATCTCACCAAGGCTTTTGACACTAGCCCCCCACTCTGGAATTATAGATAAACTCACTAAACTAGGTATAAATCCCTTTGTCACAAGATGGGTTGCCAAGTGGCTCACTGACAGAATGCACACTGTGAAAGTAGCAGACTCCAAATCCGACTTCAGACGAGTGACAAGTGGAGTACTCCAGGGTTCAGTCCTGTGTCCTCTCCTGTTTGGTATCTACTTTTCTGAAGTACAGGCTAACATAGAAGGTCTTTAGCTAACGAAGTTAACAGATGACTGCAAACTAGGAGCCATAATCAAAACTCCTAATGATGTGGCTATCCTACAAAAGGGCCTCACTGAGACAGATGCCTAGTGTCAAAGCCATGGCCTCAAGCTCAATATCAAAAAGTGCACTGTCATCCCCTTTGGTACACACTCTGTTCCCATGAGCTACCACAAAGGTGGTAGTCTGCTTAACACTGAAAGTGTGATAAGAGACCTTGGGGTGCAGGTGGACAGTAGTCTCTCCTTTGATAATCACATCACAACAGTAGTCAGGAAATCCTTCTACATGGCACAACTCATCAAAAAAGTTTCTCATCCAGGAAAAAAGAGGTCATTGTTTCTCTCTACTCATCACTCATTAGACCTATTATAGAGTACAATGCCCCTTTTGGTATATACCTCACAAGACATCTGCATCAACTGGAAAAGCCGCAGAAATACCTCCCAAAGAGGATTACTGGCCTCAAACAGATGCCCTATGCAGACCGTTATAAAAAACTCCAGCTTTACTGTCACATATCACCTAGTCAGAGGCGATCTCTCCCTAACATACAAAGCTATGTAAAACACAGAGCTGCTGGACATGCTACACTAAAAGAAATCCCAATACCTCCGAGCTACACGCTCTAGGGGCCTAAACCTTGTCACCACAATAATCAGAACATGCTGGAGGGATATATTCCTGTCCCAGAGACTTCCACAGCTGTCCAACATACCCCTGTGTAGGGCAGTCACATCTCGTGACTGTGTGCATACATACACACACATGTCTGTATCACAGGCAGGTCACCTCCAGATACACACAGTGCCTCTGCACAACCCAGCTATTGGATACCCCTCAAAACACACACACACATGATGTTAACCATTTGGCCCAGACTAGGCCTCTGGCAATCCCACAATACACCCTGTGCATATGATGATACCTATGCCACATCCCTGTCATCCATAACGTCGATGCAGGGACATGCTAATATGGGTCTGATGCACAGAGTAAATATAGTACAGTGTAACTATGTAATACTATGCAAGGTGCTGTCTGCTTGCATTTGTTATGGGTACACATACAGGTGTACGTACCTTATCAGCCAGGATGCATTATTGCTATTAGTATCACTGACTGAATATAGTCTGATATGCTGTATTCTGCTTGTGTTCTAGATGTCTGTGTGTCTGCAGGCTGTTTCCCTGCAGACATTACCAAGAGGGAGTATGGCAAAGTGGGATACACTGTGTCATAGGCAAGGTACAGCTTTATATGTACATGTACAACATGTGTATGCATGCAACAGTGTGTGACGAACATTGTTGTCGGACAGTGTGACCTTGCATACATACCCCTTGTCACAGACAGGTAGTATTCAGACATGTCACCTCAGTGTTATGTAGTACCACAGGCTCATACATACAGAACTGGTTACTGCAGTACTGTCAGCTGGTCCCTCACAAGTGTAGCCATTACATTAATTCACCTGTCAACAAATGTTGGCCCTGCCATTTCTTTTCCATACACTCAACCCTGATGCAGTTGGTGAGAGAATGCATGATACTGTGTATAGCAGGATTGTGGTATGTATTCCTGAGTTCACAGGGTGGAACAGGGAGACAAAATGGTATGTCGGTTGCATAGACACAGTAAGGGCTGACACAGGGGATGTGCATACAGTAACACAAACACATTTGCCAATAGACAGATTAGTAAGACTACATATCCACTCTGATGTACTGTAGTACTACATACACATAACATGCCCCACATAAATTATATGTATGGGACATAACCCACTACCTCTTACAACATGTAATTTTGTGAATGCCTTCATGGATGGTGAGATAACCCACCAGAAATAGCATCTGGAGTCATGTGCTGATCCTACAAACCTGGTGTTAAGGTAGCAGATGTTGTATCAGCATCATGTATCAATCAGGCATGACACCTGATGCTGGCATGTGTGTCACTATACTCACTGTGACTGATTTGCAACAATATCACAAACAAGAGCATTATTAAGGGACACAGACCACATATAGATTGCAAATATCTGGATATTCCATAGACATCTGTACAGAGGACTGGTATGGCTTGTACAATGGTATAGCATGCTGCATCTCTGGCAGATGCCATTGCTATGCTATATAAAGTAATGCCATTGGGAGTTGGTAAGCAGGTGTGGATGGTACACATATCAAAATGGTAAAAGTTAAACAGCATATTATCTTCACCCAACACACACAGTTGCCATTACTAAGACTAGAACCTCTACCTATTTAGTTATTAATACTATAGTGTTATGCAGTTATCAGACATGTCACAGAGCTTATATGATTTCACCTAGCCCGAAGGTACTTCGAAGGTGAATGACATCAGCAGGCCTGGTAATGTAGGGTGCTGGGAAGTGTACAGGCTGGTATACAACTCAAAATGGTATAACCCACACAGAATATGATTTTCACACAAACACACACAGTTACCATTATTGAGATTAAAACCCATACCTAGCTAGTTATTACTGCTATAGTGTTACTCAGTTATCAGACTCACCATGCAGCTCATGTGATTTCACCTAGTCCCAAGGTACTTTTAAGGTGAATGACATTATTTGGACATTAGTCAGAATGACGGTTATCCCACTCCACAAAGGGGGAGCGACCATGGACCCCGGGAACTACTGCCCATTAGCCTAATGAGCCTGGTCTGCAAGGCCATCAAACGTATCATCATGGAACTTATATACAAAGACATTGATATTCTCCAAACTCTAGACCCCACCCAGTTCGGGCTTGTAAAATTCAGATCCTGTCTCCTAAACCTGATAGACTTATTTGAAGCAGTAACCAAAGCCATAAATGAGGGTAAAGTGGTTCACACAGCCTATCTAGATCTCACCAAGGATTTTGACACTAGCCCCCCACTCTGAAATTATAGATAAACTCACTAAACTAGGTATTAATCCTATGTCACAAGATGGGTTGCCAACCTCCCAAAGATGATTACTGGCCTCAAACAGATACCCTATGCAGGCCATCTCAGTTGCCAGTATTGAGATTAGAAACCTTATGTAGATACTTATTACTACTATAGTGTTTCACATTTATCAGATGCACCACAGACCTTATATGGTTTCACATAGTACCAAGGTACCTCTAAGGTAAATGACATCAACAGGCCTAGTAAGGTAGGGTGATATGAAGTGTACACGGTGGTACACAACTTAAAATGGAATAACCCACACAGTTTATGATTCTCACCCAAACACACACAGACACACGCACTTACTTGCCAGTATTGAGATTAGAGCCCCTGCCTATTTAGTTGTTTGTACTATAGTGTTGCACAGTTATCACATGTGCTACATAGCTTACTGAGAAGACAACTGGCCAAAGGTGCTGATAAGGGGAATGACATCAGCAGGACTGATAAAGTAGGGCAGTGGGTGGGAAACATATCAAAATACTTGTTCTTACAAGCATACACTTGCACACTCATATGCTGGCTGTGAAAGTAGAACCCCTGCCTATCTAGTCATTTGTACTATAGTGTTATGCAGTTACTGCATGCGCTACAGATCTTACTAGACTAGCAACTGGCCAAAGGTGCTAA
The DNA here is from genome assembly GCF_019279795.1 of Protopterus annectens. Classification (NCBI taxonomy): domain Eukaryota; kingdom Metazoa; phylum Chordata; order Ceratodontiformes; family Protopteridae; genus Protopterus; species Protopterus annectens. The sequence continues at coordinate 802,288,173 of NC_056735.1, forward strand.
TAACTTCCCAGCTGAGGTAAACTATTACAAATGCCAGAAAGTCTGCCTTCAGTTTTTCCCTTAGATCTTGCTAGTTTTTTCTCTCTTGCACTTCAAATAGCTTAATAGCTTTGCACTTCAACAAGTTTTTGTATCAATTATTCTAGCACACCTGAGAGCCATCAGCAGTAGTCATTCATCATGGAATTAGCTCCAGTACTTACTAATTATGACCACCCCATCTGGCATGACTAATGTGCTGTTCTCTGTGCTTTCACCCATTACCTGTTGCACTTGGGCATTCTGAAGCACTGTCACAACTGCCTCATATACACAGACAACTCTGTCCTCTAAATGCCCAACATTCTGACTTGTGAGAGATAACGCTATATCACCAAATTGGAAGATATGCACTATCCAATGAAGACTGGACTAGCTGGTCAAGAGGAGAAGGTCAACAACTGCACCACACCACATGGAACACATAGCCCTCCAGAACACCCACTATTGCAGCTCTGACATACAAACAAAAAAAAAACACACATCCACCTTCACAGAGCCACTCAATAGACATTTACCCAAACAGCAGAGACCACAAAGACATACATCCACTTGAGCAACACAACACAGCACAAACCACAGGAGACATAACTCACCTACACAGTGTGTCCCTCAACCTAAGCCCTTAAGGCTAACCACTTTGCCCAATACTGTCACCATAGGTGACTAAATAGTGAGGCACACAGATGACCCACTCACTAGGTTGAATATGGAGAAGGTAACAGTCAGCTGTCTATCAGGTGCCAGAATCCAACACATAACACACCCAGTCAGGTCACTCCACAACAACTACAAGCATCATGCTGTCATTGTCCATGTTGGTGTGAATGACCTGAGAAGCACCTCCCTGGACTACATGAAAAGAGACATGGTGGAGCTTTCAGATTATGTGGGCCAGGCAGGTATGACAGTAGCCCAGAAAAGTATACTACTGTCACCCAGAATGATACCGCAGTACAAGCAACAAATGATTGACTTCAACAATTGGCTTAAGTGTCTGGTGTTATTCTCATGGGATCCAGTATCTGTCTACTTAGGATGACATGACTGGCAGACAGCGATGGCTTGGCAGAGATGAACTGCATCTGTCACTCCTGGGTTTCCAGGTACTGGCTAAGTCTCTTGACACCCCTGTAGTGCTTTTTTAGACAGTCTTTCAAATCAAATTACCACCGTAACAGCTATGAATAAATGCAATCTGAAGGTCCTGCTTCTCAACATGTCTAAATATCAAAATGCAGTCACTCAAAGCACTGCTCAAAATGGAGAACATTGACATTTGTACTGTAACGGAGGCCTAGTTTACAGCAGCAGACAGCACCCCTGAACTACCAGGCTATAACTCATTCCACACCTGTTAGCCCCAAAGCATGGACCAGAGCTCCAAAGGTGGTGTTGTTTCCATATTCATAAAGGATATGCACACCTCCAGACTAGTATCCCAGCATAATGCATCTGAGATAGATACTTCAAGTACAACTGACATTGGGTAATAGAGCAAGGTCATAGCCTGCTATAGGTTCCTATCCATGTCCCTAGACTCTCAATCCACATTACTCAACACCCTAGAACCTATCAAGGTCCAACCTAACACTATCATACTAGGAGACTTCAACTACCCATCCACCAACTGGGAAAAGTATTAAAGTACCAATACACTGGCCCAATGCTTCCTGGAATTCATCGGTTCCAATGCCCTGGACCAGCTCATTCTGACCCCCAGTAGAGGAAGCAACATCCTTGACCTGTGTTGATTACTAACATATTGGACCATTGCTCACCAACAGTAGTCAATCCCTACCTAGTCAGATCTAACCATAAAATAATCACCATGGAGATCCACATCTCACCCACACACCCCCACAAAGGTAACCACCTTGAAAAACATATCCAAAGCTGACTTTGGACTCCTAAAAAACAGAGGTGGTTAACTTCACAGCACCCATGTCAATGGAAAATAGCTGCATGACTGCTGAATCATATATAAATGCACTGTACAAACATGTACATAAATGCAAGGAACTAGCCATACCCAAAAGAACCAATAGTCTGTCCTCCAAACACTAGAGGCCAATCTGGTGGTCCCCGCCATTAATAAACTGTACAACAGAAGGAAGAAACTGTTGCATAAAAAGATGGAGTCCCAAGACTGGAAAAACTCCCTTATTAGCCTCAACAACTTGAGTTCCCTCATGAAATCATCTAAAGCCAGTTATGATGGCAGAATTGCAGCAGACACTGACAACAATCACAAAGCCTTTGATAGCTATATCAAGAACCTCCATGGCAATACCCAAAACTGCTCGGATTTACTGCAAAATATTACCTCCTATACTGAGCCAACATATATTGCCAACATTTTTGACAACACATTCAGTGTCAGCTTTACCCCCCCCCCCAAGGGAACAATCATAATGCCAGAAGAATGCCAGACACCCAGCATTACTGCAGCCCTGGTTAAACCTGCATTGTCCATGGGAAAGAATACAACTTCCATGGGACCCATAAAATCTCCCTGACTGTGTTCTACATGAACTACAAAGAGACCTGGTGCCACATCTGCGTGGTCTGTTCAGTCACATCCTCACCTCAAGTTTTGTCCCTCCCAAATGGCTCACTGCTACAGTCATCCCTCTCCATAAAAGGGTAGCAACTACAGACCCTGTGAATTATTGGCCCCTTAGCATGACAAGTCTGATATGTACAGCTATGGAGCGCATCATCAAGGACCTAATCAACAAAGATATAGGTAATCTCCTAACTCTGGACCCCACACAGTTTTGCTTTGTGAAAGGGAGATCATGCCTGCTCAACCTAGTTGACATCTTTGAGTCAGTCACCAGGCCAGGGCTGTGTATGACAGTACAGCACTGCATGCAGCTTACATCGATCTGGCCAAGGGTTCTGATACCATTCCTTTGTCAGGAATTATTGATGAACCCATCAAACTAGGCATCAACCTGTATATCACTAGGTGGGTTGCAAATTGGCTCACAGATAGAACACAAAGTGTGAAAGTAGCAAACTCCAAGTCAGACTGCCAACCAGTCATGAGTGGAGTCCCACAGGGATCACACCAGGGTGATCTCCCGTTCAGCATTTACTTCTCAGGAGTCCAGGCCAACACAAATGAACTCTGGGTGACTAAGTTCACAGACGACTGCAAGCAGGGAGCCATCATTACCTCCAAAAGTGATGCAGACATCCTACAGAAAGGTCTCACTGAGACCAATGACTGGTGTGGAAACCATGGCCTGAAGTTTAACAGCACAAAATACATCATCATCCCCTTTGTAACAAACTCAGTTCCTACTAAGTACCACATCGATGGGAGCCCACTGAACACTATAGGTGTTATAAGAGATCTGGGGACACTAGTTGATAGCAGCCTCTCCTTCAACCACCACATTGCCACTGTGGTCAGAAGTCCTTCTATGTGGCACATCCCATTACCAAGGGTTTTGCATCCAGGAAAAAGAGGTCATCATGTCTGTCTACTGTTCACTCATTAGACCATTCATCAAGTATAATGGCCCATTTAGCATGTAACTCACTAGACACCTGTAACAGCTGGAGAGGCCACAGAACTACCTCACAAAGAGGATCCTAGGAATTAAACACATGTCCAACACAAACAGATTCAAAAGACTCCAGCTATTCTCTGTCTCATATCACCTACTTAGTGGCAATCTCTGCTTGACTTACAAAGCCATGTCTGACCCAGCCTCTTGTAGAACTGCTACATCTAAAGACATCCTGATCCCTCTGCATCACACACTGCAGAGACCTCAACCTCATTAAAACAATCAACACAACTCGCTGGAGGGACAGATTTCTCATCCAGAGACTGCACATGCCTTGAATAGACTTCCCATATATGTCAAGCAGAGCACCAAGCTGACCCTATTCCAGAGAAATCTTGATGAGTGGATGGGTAATAGAAAGTTCACCCCAGGGATTACTCCAGTGGGTCTATTTGATAGAAGCACTGGGTACTAACATCAGGTGGCACAATGGCAGGGCACTTCTATGGGCTTGGCTTGTAAAGGTTCCAGGGCCATTAGCCTGGTACACACATATGAACCTATAAGGAGAATGACATCAGCATGACTGATAAAGTAGGGCAGTGGGTGGGAAACTTATCAAAATACTTCTTCCTAAGAACATACTCACTTAAACACCCACACACACATTTACCAAACTTGAGAATAGAACCCCTGCCTGTCTAGATATTTGTACTATAATGTTACAAAGTTATGGCATGCATTATAGAGTTTACCAGGCAGACAACTGGCCAAAGGTACTGATAAGGGGAATGCCATCAGCAGGACTAATAAATTAGGGCAGTGGGTGGGAAACATCAAAATACTTCTTCCTACAAACTATACATTTACATACCCACTTGCCAGATCTAAAAATAGAACCCCTGTATTTTTAGTTAATTGTACTATAGTGTTATGCAGTTATTGCACGCACTACAGACCTTACTAGTCTAACCACTGGCCAAAGGTGCTGATAAAGGGAATGACATCAACAGGAGTGTTAAAGTAGGACAATGGGTGGGAGACTTATCAAAATACTTCTTCTTATAAACATACCCTCACACTCATTTGCCAGATCTGAGATTAGAACCCCTGCCTAGGTAGACATTTGTACTATAGTCTTACACAGTTATCACATGTGCTACAGAGCGTAATGGGATGACACCTGGTTAAAGGTGCCGATAAGGGGAATGACATCAGCAGGACTGATAAAGTGGGCACTGGGAAGTGTTGTGGGTGGGAATGGCCTAAAACTGTTTCACCTCCAAACAAACAAACACATATTCCCTCACTCTTGCATACATAACTGTCAAACACACCACACACACACACACACACACACACACACACACACACACACACACACACACACACACACACACACACACACACACACACACACACAGTTACCAGTATTGAGATTAGAACCCCTACCTATCTAGTTATTTGTACTATAGTGTTACATAGTTATCACACAAGCTACAGAGCTTATACGGGTTATCAGTGTTCAATGGTACTTCTAAGATGAATGCCAGCAGCAGATCTTGTGCAGTAGGGCAATGTGATGTGTACTGAGTGGTAAGAGTCTGCTAATACTTAGACCTACAAACACACACACACCCACACACACACACACACACACACACACACACACACACACACACACACACACACACACACACATACACACGCAGATGATGTGATATTATAAACCCAACTTCAGTACTGTTACACAAGGGGGGTTACCTTTTATGTTGGCAATTGCAACTGTTTACAACTGGTATGCCACTGTCCACAACAGGACATCACGGTATCCGTGTGTGTGTGACTCACTCTATGTCCCCCTGTGTATCTTTCTCTATCACTGTCTGTCTCTCACTTCCCCACATCTATGTGTGTGTATGCTTGACATATGTTGTTATATGTTGCCCATATATATGTGTTTGTATCTGATGCAACAGATGCAGATATATCACATATGGGTCACCAACAGCTAGCTGAGGGTAATCCTGTCTGATGTCTGTGTGTGTGGGGGGAGGGGGAGGACAGCTGAAGTGTACATAGCAGTCTGTATGCCCAGACATATATACACAATACAGTCATATATTCCAATGTGAGTACCAAAATGTTTGTGATTCTCTAAGTGTAGCAGCATGCCTAGTGTGACCTTCTATAATTAGAGTGGGACTCCATTCCAGAGATAAGTGTACTCCAGTCCAGGGTTTTGTGTGCTACAGCCATACCTCTCAGGAGTACACAGGACTTTCCTCAGGGTACTTGTTTTGTTTAGCAGACATTTTCTGACATATCTGTAGTCTTATACTGCAATGTATTGTGTCATTTCCTAGTGCCAGACATCCTCAGGTCATCACAGTGCTTTAACAAAGGAATACCAGGTGTATGATGCATAGACCAACATTATGAGGGCAGCTATGTACAGTCTTGCCCAAAATGGTCACTTGTGAGGTGTGGCTACAGCCAGTTTAGTAATGACATGGCTGTGTAAACAGTCCAGCAACCTGGTGATATACTGACTGGGGATCTCCTGTGTGTGTGGTATCTTTCTAATGTGAGATGTCATATCCTTGTGTGGACATACCTCTCTCCTGTACATTTTTTGGTAGGTTGTCCAAGTGTTTGGCTAGAGGTTTCATCCATTCTACGTAAACTTGTTTTTTTATGACAAGTTAGTTACATATAATTGAAGAGTGATGTTACAAAATAATGGCAGACATTACTGTTTCAGAGTACATAACCTTCAGACAGTTCCTGCTACTGCAAACCCCTCACCCTACCAACTTCCTCAGTATGTAAGGGCAATATTTAAAACACATGCCTACCATTGTGCCTTTGTTCCACTTTTATATCTGCCCTTGTCCAGACATCTTGCTGTCAGAGGTTGGGACTTATGGGTGTGGGTACAGAGTGCATTCAGTTGTGCAGGCATGTCCATTATATGTAAAAGCAAACATAAGAAAAAAGTATTATTGAGAATAGCCACTGGCAACAGTACCAAAAAGCACTTATATTCACAAAAGCCTTGGCACCTCAGCTACACATGCTTCAAGATATCACTAATATGTGTAGTATATTCCACAAAGCACTGTGACTTCCAGGTATGTCAGTGGCAGAGTTGCGGGTGTCACTGACATGCATAACAGTTGGCACTGCAGTTATCTGCACATGGCCCTGTCGAAGACAGCACTGTACCTTGGGCACTACAAGATGACTGCCAGGAGAGCATGCTAGCCAGATCCAGACAGCATGAACCACACTTACACATAGCTCATTGACCCCTGCATATTGTGGACAGGCAACATGTTTTCATGTGTATTGGTACACCCTGCCAATGTGTGCTGTGCTTCTTTTTCCCTGCAGACATACATGTTACTGCATTTGTGTGGGTATTTTGGGGATGGGGCACACCTGTGAACTATACACATTTGCACAGACTGTGCTGATATTTGCTTTACATTTTGGTTCCATTTACAATGCTATTATGCCCTGTCTTGGGGACCAGAAGCATATCAGTAAAGAGCACAGGTCAGATTGTACTGGCATACATTTGAGTTCCAGACTTCTTACCTTTCATAGCCTTACTGCAACTGCGGGTCTTGCTGTGCTATCACTGTATGAGTCTGTAGGGGGTAATTCAACATTGCCACCATTTGTGTGCCTTTACCAGACATTTGTCTCTGTTTTTCTACAACTGATTTGCTGTATGGGTGTGAGGGGTGGGTATGGAACCCCACACTGACATCTATGCCTGTGACCTATGACCCCCAAGTTAGTTGTCCCCACATGTATACTGCAGTGAAATTTGTTACATTGAGTGCTACTCCATAGTGTGTGGAGGCCAGTTTTGGCCAGACATTTCCTGGTATCCCACATAGCTGCCAGTTGTGTGCTGATATCCCAGTAGGTCACCCCATTCCCTTGCATGCATGCAGCATTACCATAGATATGCTAGCAAAAACATACTAATCCATTCATTTATTGTTACGAAGACTGACTTACCTTGTGCTTGTGGCAGTTGTGGTGTAGACAGTGTTTGAGGGCCACCTATGTTGGATGCACACAGTACACTGCCTATACATGGTAAGTTACAGGTAATGTGATGTGTGTGTCATCCATTTTACTGTTTGTGTGAGTCAGAGAGAGTTGTCAGTCCATGGGTTCCCTAGAATGTCAGTGTGTGTGCTATGAGTTGCCTCTTTGCCAAGGCCTGAGCATATTGGGCATGCCTCCATCTGCCTACAGGGTTCAGGCTCAGGAGCCTACTCCGGAGTCTCTCTGTGCCTGTGGGGACCTTAGCAATGGTGGTGGGTTATGTGGCACTTCACTGTGCTTTTCCTGCTGCAGCTATTTCCACAGGATCATATTGAGTAGCATGGCACATACTATGAACATGTGTGCAAATTTGGCTAGAGAGTACTGCAAGGCTCCACCAGATATGTCAAGGCAGCAGAACCGTGACTTAAACATCCCAAACACACACTCTATAATGATCCTGGTTTGTGTGTGTGCCTCATTATGGCATTCTTGTGTGGGTGTGTGTGCATTTCTGATGGGTGTCATCATCCATGGCTCCAGTGCATAATCAACATCCCCCACCAGATGGCCATATGGGATGCCCCCACTGGCAAATGCCTGGTACAGCTGTGATGAATGCCAGATGTGGGAGTCATGATAGCTTCCAGGGCTGCCAGCACACACATTCATGATAGTGCCTTGGGTACTGCACATGACCTGGCAGTTGATGGAAGGAAAGCCCTTGCAGTTTATGTAGATCCTACCCTGTTCACCATGTGGTGCGTTGATGTGGATGTGCATGCAGTCTATGGCACCCAGTACCTCCGGGTATTGTGCTACATGGTGGAAGAGATACATATTGCTGGTCCTTTCCTCATGGGTGTTGGGGAAGTAAGTGGACTCACTGGCATGTTGTAGCATGGCATCCAGGAACTGGTGGAGTACCTTGGATGTAAGTGCCTGTGAGAACCCCATGATGTCTCCAGTAGGTCTTTGGAAAGTACCTGTAGCTAGACTTCTTAATGCTACACATACCTAGGTATCTACTGGAATGGGTTCTCCTCTGTTGGTTCTATGTCTGAGTTGAAGCTAGCACAGCTCGGTGATTTGCTGAAATATGTCTCTGTCCACCCTGTAATGCTCTACTATCTCCAGATCATGTAGCCCCTGGTAAGTTACCCTGGGTCTGAACAATCTTCCCCTCCTCCTTGGTCTGTGACAGTTGTCAGCATTATCCTCTGCTCCACCCTCAGCCTCTAGCACATACTGGTGGATCAAAGCAATGGCAGCCCCTAACATTTTCCAGTTAAAATTCCCCTTCTTGTGAACACCAATGATGCAGAACTTGTGGAAAAAACAGACTGTAATGTGTTTCCATAGTTTATACTATTGTGCTGCAGATGCTGCCTGTATGATTGGCTGACTATGATGCAGTCCACATGCTGGCTATGTAATTTGTTCTTGATTGCTTTTATTCTTCTATTTTCCTTTTTTTTCCCTTCCCATTTCCTCCCCTTTTAAGTACCAAGGGGCACGGCACAAACCCGGTGCCCAAATGTAAACAGTCTTACTATTTCCGGAGTTTTTTTTGTTTGTTTTAGACCCAGTGAGTGCCTCACAAACTCATTTAGCTAATGTAAACATAAAGAAATGGGCCTCCCCTAGGTGTAAACACACTCCTCATTTCTTAGAATAAGACAGTACAGCCTCAGACACACCTCCTTTCTTATTTGTGCTTAGCTAAGCTTATCTCTGCACCACAGGTATCCAATGTGCTTACAGCATGCTTGATACACCCCCTTTTCACATCTGTTGCTCCTCCTAGTTACACTATCATGCTATAGCACCTACACTATTAGGTCCAGTTTGGGACTTAGAAGATTTTTGTGATTCAGTAAATTTCCACTCATTTGCATACCCCACTGCCTTAGTCCATAGTTACTGTACTAACATGGAGCCTTTCCCCTTGACAACCAGTATTTCTGGGGTATTGTTTTGATTCTGCATGCCATAGACTATAATGGCAAAATACAGAGTTCCCCTAAAATTGAGTTTTTCATGCCAATGGCAATATATTTGGCCATTGGCATGCCTAAACACTATAATGCATGCTTTTCTGGGAGCTGTCATGCCTCCATTTTGTTATTTGCAGATATGTATTTGGTTAGTAACCGAATACATTTCTGCAAATAGCACTGTTCTTGCACAGGCACCTGCCTGCTTGTTGAATCACTAATTCACCTCATTTGCATGGTTTTCACTTGCAAATGGGATAATTAGCATTCTGCAGTCATTTCCATCCAGGAACAGTTTAGGCATGCTCATGCATGTCAGATCAGCTGTTTGCTGGATTGCTCCACGGCCATATTCCATGCAGGAATGGCTACACTGTTCCTGCACAGAAATTTAAACTTAATGAATCCCGGGGTCTGTGTAAAATCACTATGTTGCCTCAATTAACTTATTGCTCATAGTGAGACTTATTAATTATTCTGAGTCTTTTTTTTTTTTTTTACTTCTCAATTTAACATCTAAAGTTCATTTGTGCAATCTTTGAAAACTACTATTCTGTTGTTTGCATTTGATACTGGGCTACTGAGATGTCTACTTATATAAGGACTGGATGAAATATTTTATTGTAAAAGTGTTGTTTGTGTGAATGTGTATTGAGTCTTTAGATATGTTAACTAAACTTTAATCCTTAAACCAAAAACAATAAAACAACCAAAAAATAAGAAAAAATTGGGCTGGTCCCAACAAATGAACAACTTTTAATCCAAAAACACAATTAAAACAGTATTAACTGCTTTAATCTCTGTTAAGTAGACTTCTTCAGAATACATCACAATCTATTACCTGAACCATTTTAAATATTTCAATTAAGAAACATCATAATCATTTAACCAATCACCATTCAGTTTATCAAACTTAATGAGTAATTAATCTATAACTTAACTACATTTAAACATTATTCATGAAACATAGGAAATGTTAAAAATCACTTTACATAACCCTTTAGTTCATAAAAAAGTATATACATAAGTAAGAAATGTGAAAAACATAAACTATATGGATATAATACTGTGGATTAAATAATGTTAGCTCTTTCATTTAACATAGGGGAGATGGATATAGTATCATTTAACCCGGGTTGGGAACATTGCAGCCAACCTTAGCTGCTATTCAGTTTCTTTCTTTTTCAAGTAATTTTTCCAGTCTCCTCCACTGGGATCCAATCTGATGTTATCTATTATACCAAACATAAATTTAGTAAATGAAGTACAAGACATTGAATGTTTGTAAAGAGCGTTACTTAACTTTTTGTTCTTTATGTCATTCAGATGTTCATCAACTCTACATTTTAAAGAATGCTCTGTTTTACCTACATAAAAATGTGTACATGATTCACATACTGCTAAATATATCACACTGCTAGTGCTGCAATTTCCCTTTTAAAAATTTACTTTACTCTTTAAACAATTATTCAGTACTAAGGAAGTCACATTAATAATATATGGGCATTGACCACAACTACCACATGCCCTAGTTCCATAATCTATGGAATCAGTTACCTCCAACTTATGTTCAAAAAGCTTTTTAAAATTTCCCCCTGATTTGATAACAAGTTTTAGAACCAACCTTCTGAAACAATTCGTTATTAGTTCTAAAACTATTACAGTTATCTGAAAAAGCATTCTTGATACTGCTAGTGAGATGATTGAATTGCAATACACATGCTTTATCATACCTATTCTGTCCATCATTTATTCCATCTGGAATTGATTCCTTATTTAAACCAACCCCTAGAAGTGGCTTGTATTGAGTACCCCACTTTTTGTATACTTCCCCAATGATCTGATCTATACAACTCTTGGGGTGTCCCCTTTCCTGAAACATTACAGAAATTTTATCTAATTTAACTCGGATGTCCTCAAAATGTGATGTCATCCGGGTTGCTCTTATTGCCTGGAGTTAAGACAGAATAAGTTATTGAATATTTAAACAACACTACAAATTTCCTTAAATTTACTTATAAGTTCAACAAGGATGGTATTAATTACTTAGATACCTTTACAACACATGGTTCGAATGGCTTCAAGTCTAGAATATTTAGAAAGGACATCTTTTGTAATGCCTATTTGCACTTTGATAGCAACCATCCATTGAAACAAAAAAGGAGTATAATTAAAGGACATGTGGCTTAAAGCTGCTCAAAACTGCCTTAGCCACTCTGTATCCGACAGCTCTTGTTCTGCCCAGCAACAAAATAAAGAGCCCTTGCAGGTCTTGAACCCAGGACCATGTACATTATAGTCACAGCAGTTAACCACTAAGCCATGATAACTGTGTAAACTGTTGTTTTTTCCAATACATCTGTCAGTACACATACTGAATAGTATTGAACAATTGCTGTGACTTCTACAATTGTGTAGTACTTGTTAGTGATATTACTGTTGAATCACATATGTTTAAGATATGTTTAGAACATGGAGTGGAGTCATACCTTAGTGCAAGGGGATGTCATGTAAGTACTGCAGGTATAAATGTAGACTGTTGCTACTGTAACAGGGGTTGTCTTAACAGAAATGTTGTGTGTGGGAGGTAACATTTTCTATTGACATGTACGCCATCAGTTACTGACAGACATCCTAAGGTCATCATAGTACAGTACCACAGATATCACACTAATGGTCCTGTGGAATACAGCAGAGATATAACCAATAAATGTGGACAGTCTGACACACCCTGGTCAGTCCAGAGGAATACACAGAACCCCTTAGTGCAAGACATGTGGACCAAGCCTGACAATGTGGATGTTAACAGCCATGTAAATGGGTATATCTTGTAACTACTGGAATACATATGCCCACACAGTTTATGCATTCTCACACTCCTGTCTGTCCTGACACATACTAACCAGTGGTGCAGAAGTCACATGCCCACATACTACCCACTAGTTAGTGACATACATCTGTACAACATCCCACTACTTTGTCAGAAATACACAACAGTTATGATGTCCCAGCAGCAGTACAGCTGACAAATATCTATACATAACATCACACTGAGTAAGTACACTGAGCTGCTAGGCATGCCACAAAGCACTCTGCAAACTACAGTCAGACTGCCACAACACTGGCCTACATTTCTTATGGAGGAATACACATGTACTTGCAAATATAGCAGGCTCTAAAGGCATGTCACTTCACAGAGTAACAGACACCTGTGTGAAAGTGCATACCCACAACCAATGTGAACACAGCCACATATGGTAAGCATGCATAATATTACAGTATATGGACTGTCTGATCAACACCATCCTCATATGTGCAACTCACACACAACCCTACATATACTGGGCTAATAGGGCATGTGTGTGTTTGGCCCTACAAACATGTGAGCTGATAGGGTACCATACACTGGAGCAGCATGTAACATCAGATAGAACAGGACCAAGAACAATGACATCTACCACATTTCTGTACACAGGCAAAGGTACATATTCGCAATAAACACACTGTCGACAATCACCATAAGTACACAGACATCACTACTGTATACACTATGACAGAATGTCCAGGTTTTGTCCTGAAATATAACCCCTACTATATATAACATGTCTAGCAGTCTGATATGTCACTGACTTGTTATCAGGTATGATGTCAATAAATAATGGTGCACTGAACACATGCACCTCTTACTGCATGACATATGTACAAAGGTTGACGGAGTTGTGGTTGGAGGCACAAACACAGGGCCAGTATTGACATATTGCTGTGATAACCTCATACATTTACTGGTGCAATAGGGTTTGTTGTGACATATGTCCTATGAGGGATATGAAGTCAGCTGTCACCATGTACTGACTGCAGTCCTCAAATTATGCTTCTGCAGTTCTAAAGATAGGTAATCTGTGAGTAACACAACACACGTAAGACTCCAAACACTGGCCAGTCTGCAGATAGCCCTACAGGTGGGAGTGTCCTCAAGCGCATAACACTGTTATGACAGGTATTAAATCATGTTGACCAGCCATATCCACACAAACCCTGTTAAACCAACATTACTTCAAATGCAGAAGAGCAAGACTTACATTCTATAGTCATGTCTGGAGCATACCCCACTTGTTTGTTGGCCTGTCTCCACAGTGTATGTTGTTAGAAGTATATCCCACTATCATCTGTGATGCTGTTTGCCAAACACCAACATGAAGTACTGCTCACAGTGAATGAAAAGGGCCAACACCCACATGATGTTCCTAGTTATAGGAGTGTTTTTCCATGCGATTGGCTATGGGAATGTTAATACAGCTGTTCAACATGCAATCAGCTAGTGGGGAACTGCAATTCATGCAGAGGCCATCAGCTGATCATGAGCATCACTTACAAAACACAAGCTAATTCCAAAGCAAAGCAGGTGTACTTCTCCACATCCACCAGAGAGGTGGTTATTATCATGCCCCATGGATGATGTATTTTTATTTATGGAGAGTACCTTTAACAAGTGATCTTCAGTTATGATGAGGCTGAGATTCACTGGGATATGAGAGGTTTCAATACTTGATTCACAGGTGAAATTTGCACTGATTTTGTTTGCTAGTAGTTTGGCTGAATCTACTGCATCCAGGTAGATAGTGCCATTTTGGATAAGTCCCGAGCAATGTTGGCTGATAGTCCCTAGTTAATAATGCAGCTAAAGAAGGGTTTGTAATTGTCTTTAGCATCTGATGTTAGCCTAAATTCATGAAATGCCTTCATTTTCCTGATAGTGTTTTTTTAATTCTTTTGATAGCTTTTTAATGTTAACCTTGACATTAGAATTTCTTGTTGTTTTGCTAAATAGTTCAAGAAGCCTTTTATGCATTTCTTATTTATACATATGGACCACAAAGATGGTTTACTTTTAAACTACCCATTTAGTAATTACTGCCAGCTCAATGTCTTTTATCTAGCTGCGCATAAGAGTTTGTTTGCATATCTACTTGCTCTGTCTGTATGTTCAGTAATACACTTAAACTTGATACTACATGCTTCTTATTGGAATGGTGAAAGGTTTGTACAAACGAAAATTCCGAACTTTGTGGCATTTGCATCTGCTTTGAGATTTTTATGAAAAAGAATACCAGATTTAACTGGAGAATGGAATACAAGGGGAGTAGTTAATATTAATGCCATGTTTGGAAGTAAAGAGGCACAATATGAAATGGAAACTTTGACAGATAATACCGAATATACATAAGAAACAAGTATTTATAAAAGGTTGTACACTGTAGGAACAACTTAAAAATATGGCATTACTGCCTGAATGTGAACAGAGAGTGAACAGAGAACTTTGTGAGTCTTATAGATGCGGCTAAGATTAAAGTTAATTATGACTTGCTTTTAGGATTACATTGTCAAAAACAGTGTTGAACTTGGTCTATATAATGCATTATAATGAGCAACTAGAGCTGTGAGTGCACTAAGGCACTAAAGCACTTTTTCTTAAATATTAGTGGTGACTGTATTCGACACACTTTTTCCATTACCACATAAGTCCTGGCTTGTGCAACATTAGAAAGTAGTCACTTAGTTAGCAGTAAAATCCCAATAATCCCTCCAGTCCAAATCTATTGGCTGCTGTAAAAGGTCTTAATGGTGCTACCAACAATGTGCTCTTAACATTCAGTGCCCTAGGATATTTACTGGTGCAGTGTAGCTAGTATGTTCAAAGTGAAATTCAAAGGGGCCACTGAGTCTAGCAGAAGTTTTAAGGGGGAGGTACTATCCCGCAGTATCCTGCTGATGAGGAAAGAAGGTATCCCTCCAGTATTTGTATGTGTGTGTGTGTGTGTGTGTGTGTGTGTGTGTGTGTGTGTGTGTGTGTGTGTGTGTGTGTGTGTGTGTGTGTGTGTGTGTGTGTGTGTGTGTGTGTGTGTGTGTGTGTGTGTGTGTGTGTGTGCTTGTGTTTGTGTGTGTGCACAGGCGTGCAATAACAAGAGGAGCACTAATGTAAGGACGCAGGGAAAAAGATGTGCAATATTTTGGCTGAGGAAGTGTTCATGGGTGTGGGTTTCAATGCTTGTTAGATTATGGTTTGTGAGTTTAGGAAGGTTGGTAGGGAGGCAAATGTAGAGAAGAACTTCTTCTCAGTAGCTCAGTAGCACAAAAACAATTGGTGACCACCACAAGTCAGTCCCAAGTGAAGGAGGATTTGTTTGTTTGTCTTTGTTAACTGGGAAAAGACCGACCGGGCAAAACCCATTTTCAGCAGAGGCCTGGGAAGAAAAAGTTACACATGATGTACATTTATAATTGCAGGGTAAAAACATCTATACAAGATCTTATTTACATGACCTCTGAAATTGTTAAGTAGTTCTTACATGAACATGACATTTTAATACAAAAAAGAGAGAAATTAACATAAATTGGATAATTACTGAATAAAGAAATAGCATATAGCAACACTTAATGTATTTATAGCATGATGGCTACAGGAATAAGATCAAACTAGGATGTTTTTAAGTTTAGTAATAATTTACAGACAGGCAAGTAGACTGTAGGTGAAGAAATGATAAGAGAGAGATGTATAAGGAGAAGTTATGGAAATCAGCAGGAAGATAAACGGACAGAGGAGGAAGTGAAGTTAGTGATGTGGTATAAGAGAAGGAGGAAAAGTGGAGTTTAGGAAATAAGTGTAGCATGAGGAAAAGCAGTAAAGTGCTAAGTGACTTTAAGAGTTAGAGAAACGTAATCTGAGTAATCTGAGTAAAGCTAGCCAGGTTTGCAGGAAAAACAGAGCCATCTTTGACATAGGTGCTGTTTAAGTAAAGTTTTGAAACTATTTAAGTTTTCCATCTGTTTTAACTGTGTGGATTTCATTCCAAAGTTTTGACACATAATGAGAGCAGAGAGTCTGCAGCAGTGCTGAACATCTTGTTGATGCATAGTAAAAGTTTATTGCAAGAGCAAAGTTCTGTAGTGGGAGAATAGTACAGTGGAGTATGTTTTAATGCTCACATTTGTCTGCAGTATAACAGGTTATGGACAATGATGAGTTGTCAGTATGCCTATTGGTATCGGAGTTCAAGCCAGTTTAATTGTTTTAATATAAGGCAGTGGCGTGTTTTATAAGGTTGGTTGCAAATTTATCTATTTTGTAGTAGCAGGAGGCTAGTTTAGTTTTATAAGTAGTGTTGATATATATTTGTAAGTATACGGGAAGCATATAACATAAAAGGAAGGAGGTATGTTGCTGCTAACGTAATCCTTGCAGTGGTGGCTGGTGACTTCAAATCAAAGAGGGGCTGCAGGTGACAGCTGAATGGGTGGGGTCAATGGGGAAGGGGTGTGGCCAACTAGAAAGGGGAGGAGCTATGCTCAAAACCACAAAAGCTAACTTTAATTAAATACGCTGCCCTTGGTGGCAAACCATCATTATGAAAGTCCAATCAAGACAAAAATAAGTGTAGAAGAATAAAAATATTTCATTGGCTGCATGACAGCTTACTTAATATCTAGATGGAAACAAAAGGTTGTGAGGCATGAAAAAATAAATTACTTTTTAAATACATTACTGGAATGCCAGTCAAAATCAAGTATAAGAAAAACCAGAAGCACTCAACTCAAACCACTTCTCCTTGCACTGCACTGCAGTTCTAATTATAATTTATATTCAGCTTATTAAAGTACCAAGTAACATGCTGAAAATAGAAATCTCTGTGATGCCCCCACTTGTAAAAATGTTTCTTATCCAAAAAAGAACTGCTGCCTGACAACTATCTACTTGTTTCATGGGGAAAACATGATCAAAGTAAAAAATGAAAAGCAAACAAGAAACAAGCTCAAGATACATTGCTTAAAGGATTCCTGTACAGGTTATGGACCACACATGATTGGCATTCTGTTTAGTTTACAGGTAAAGTCTGTAGAGATGACTGGAAGTCTCCAACAAGTGTAATGAGCTTTTTAAAATAATGGAATCCTGTCATTTAATACCCAAGGCTTATACATTATCTAGTCAAGTGTTCTCTGCATGGCAACAACAGAAAGGCTTTCAATGTTGGCAATTCTTTAACAGTATGCTTATTAAAGCTTACTTGCATCTTACAATCTCAGACAAGCTTACCTTATGGTCATTAAAGCATTGCTACTTAAACACAGAGCAACAGGCACTTTCTGAGTAATAAGCATAAATCTGAGTAATAAGCATAAATCAACAGTACAAAAATATGACAGAAAACAGACCATTCTGCAAAATCAAGGACAGATGAAAAGCCACTGTAGTACTTGTGTCTACCTTGGATGGGGGGACACACTACACATTTACACTGCATAACTACTCCTTGCCTTGCTTGGACACATCCAGAGTCACTACATGGGGGAGTGGGGTGCAACAAGTATGTCACAATTTGAAATGTATCTGGCTGACTGTGATGGCCCTGACAGATTTGTCATACCTCTCAACCTCAGAGCAAGAAATCTGGACAAAGCCATACACAGAAGTGGGACAAAGGCCCAAAAATAAAGACAATTTTTAAATATCGCTCTAATAAACTTAGAAAGATAATAGAATAGGTCTTGCATTAGTATGAATTTTTGAAGGGTATAAAATATGAAACTCAAATGTCTGTCATTATTTTCTAACTTCAGACATTAGTGATCTAATTTGCCAAAAAACACAATTTTATGAAAAATGGACCAAAAATGTGATGCAAAAATATAAAATAGCCACACAGTACAGCTGGGAACCTGTCAAAGAAGGGGCACTTTAATATTAGTACTGCTAACTTGAGCAGCTGACAAAATAAAAGCATCTACATGCATTTCAAGTAATCTATAACTTTGATTATTACAGTTATTTCTTAATTGTAAACTCTCCATGTTTTCTTCCAAAATTGCTATTTTGTGGAGGGATTATTTGGGGGAAGAGCAACATTTTGAGCCAAAAATCGGGGACAGTTGCGAGGTTGGCTATGCCTAATTCTATAAAGCAATTTATTTGCATGTACCTCTCAACCTGTTAATGCAGTAAATCTAAACAAGGCCAAATATATTGGGGGAACATATAAACAGTACTAAAAATTGCTCTTGTATAAATTGAGACAGTGATAGAATAACAGATCTTACTTTAGCATGCATTTTTCTGAAGGTTATGAAGTCTAAAACTCAGTGTATCATTATTTAGTGACTTAATTCCTAAATGATTTGCTGGAAAACTACAAATTTTATGAAGAACAAACCAAAAATATGAAGCAAAAATCTATTCATTCTTTGAAAATCTGGACAGTTGGGAGGTATAGTTCAGCTGGACCTGTCTGAGTTTGCTGCCCTTCCCCCCTGACAAAATCATGGTTGAATGTAGCCTCTGCAGCCATTCCAATGAACCATTACTTGGCTATTTCACTCCATTTACCATAAACACTAATGTGCATACTGCTTTACTTCTATGATGAGTTGGACTTCATTTGAAAGTTTTATTTTGTACTTTACAGCACAAACACTAAGTCATCTGCTAAACAAAGCAATGCAGTCTCACAATGAAAACTTAGCATTAAAACTTCTCTGCCCTTGAAACTCACATTCATTGAAACAGCATTGAAACCCATATTCAAAGAAAATACATTTTGCCAGTGGCAGATAAAGATTAATTTTGGGCTGTTTTCAAATCATAGGCCCCTTGCATATGAAACATACATGTGCTCTTTGATATACCTTCCTCATTGTACTAAATTATATTCCTTGTCCAATACAGTACAGTTGTTAGAGGGCATTTTAAATGTGTTTCGAACATTTTTTCAGTAAGCAATGAAACAAAATGCATGCACCCATAATGGCAAAACTGCCCAGTTCAGAACATTTATCATAAAAGTCTACTCAGACTTCCACAGTCCACCATTATTAGTAAATATGCACAATTCTACAGTCCACCATTATCAGTAAGTATGCACAATTCTACAGTCCATTATCTGTAAATATGCACAATTCTACAGTCTATTATCAGTAAATGTGCACAATCTCTGAAGAAGTAAAAGTCATCTAAATAATTCCACATTAAAGAAATCTGTAACTGGATTTAAAGATGGCTGCCGTTCTATAAGCACTGCAGTACTTCAGCTCTTAAAATACCTGAGAAAAAATCAACCCTGTGGAGTTATACTTAGAGTTAAGTTACTAATTGACAGCAATTACTAATCTACCAGAAGTCACTTTTGTTTCTGAGGAAAGAAAATTGGAAAAAATATTTGCTAGTAGCAGGATTGGATCTGATTGTCAGGTTGACTCTGAACAGAGCACTGAACAAAGGACTGACTTATCTCACTGCTGTAACTTTTCCTTGGGAAATAAATCTACTTACAGAGTTTCAAAATGTCTAAAGAGGACAAAAATATGGAAACTACAACTACCAAAACTAAGCTGTCAGTTTTGCAATCGCCAGAGAAAGAATCTTTCCATAAGAGACAGAAAACTTTTAAACAACAAGAGACTGCAAAAACAGGAATAGCATCAAAGTCTGATCAACAGGTTACAATGGAGGAAATAAAATCAGCATTGCTACCCATACAGGATGCTTTAAATGAGCTGACAGCTCAAACGCTTACATTTAGTGACACATGTAACCAGATTCTCGAAAGAATGGAGAAAGCAGAAACTAGAATAGCTGCAAACGAAGACAACATAATAATGCTTACTAAAAGAACAGAGACGCATGGGGCAGACATTCAATCGATGCAAAGCAAAATTCTGGACTTGGAAGCAAGATCTAGACGCAACAATATAATAATCAGAGGGATTCCTGAATCCATTCAATATAATGATCTGATTACTTCTATCACACAAATAGTCGAAATTCTGCTCAAGGACTCTGAGGAGGTTAAACAGATGGTCATAGAAAGGGCTCATAGAGCATACAGAGAATCTCAAGCTTCAAATATACCCAGACCTGTTTATGTTAAAATATTGAACTATCAAGATGTAAGCAAAATACTGTTAACTATAAAAAAATCTGGTGGATTTATAATGTGGCAAAACAATAAAATCTCTATAGCACAGGATTTACCAACACAAATAAGGCAATCTAGACAAATGCTGGCTCCATATTGTAAGTTTCTGATTGACAAAAATATCAGATTTCAAATGAAATATCCCAATAACCTAATTTTTACTGTGGATGGCATTAAATACTCTGTAAGCACAAAAAAAGAAGCAAGACCTACTTTTTTGAAGCTTTTTAAGGCTCTGCCATCTTCAGAAATGTAAACAGTCCATCTGGCTTTCTGCAACATCAGAGATAATGGGATTCTCTATTTACGACGATCCGAGGCTTCAAAATCCTTTGTCTGCTTTGTTTCTTGTTCCAGGCCTAATGATTCATCTTCTTATCTTCTTATTTCGTAATTCCAGCTGCAACACGAAGTTCCCACGAAGTTTTATGGCTGTACTGAGCGTTTGTAATCCACGAGGCAACAGGAAATGTATTGGAGGAAGCAGAGGGACCGTTTTTACTGTGGCACAACCAGGAGGTCCATTCGCGAATTCGGTCCCCCGTCGCGAGCGTGAAGGAAAGGACTTAGACTGTTTTTACAGTTTTACTACCTGGGAAGTAAGAAGATCTCCTGGAAAGGTTAAACGAAGCCTTTTGGACTTAGTTTGAAGAAAAAACGACTGTAAGATGTTGGTTGAAGTTAGAGTGTTGCAGGTAAATGCTGTGGAAATGTATTGAGCATTAGAGAAGGAGACTGTAATGTATAATGGCAGAAAAAGGTAATGTGGCTTCTTATTTTTTTTTTATTTTCTTTTTTTCTCTTTTCTTTTTTTTTTCTTTTTCTGTCTCAATGAGTAGATTAACAGGTAAAAATATTGTGCAGTTAATAAACAAAGATTATATAGGTAGTTGTTTTTAAATGTATAATACAAAGCATTTTCCTTTTTTGTTCTCATTTCTGCTGTGCTCTTTTTATGCTCTTTTTTTAACCCTTTTGTTCCTCTCTCTGATATAAATGCTCATCACAAGTGAAAATTACATTTTTGTTTTACTGTGAACTGCATTGATTTTTTATTATTAATATGTTAGTATGTTCGTTGGCATGGGAGGAATAATGTAGATTAAAATAATTAGTTCATTTAATTCAGTAAATGCAGGGTGTTGAGAAATGTTAAATAATTATGTCCTATCTATGTTAACTAATATTTAATTCTGTTTAGATCAACAAAACAAAATGTTACATGTTATTACTGCTTATAAGGTTAGAGTGAATTGAAGTACATTAGAATTTTATGGTGCAATTAGTTCATTTGAATATCCAAAATATGATCAGAGCTGTAGTTACTTATAGTAGTGTTTAGTAAGGAATGTCAGAATTAGGCTTTGTAGACATAGTAGTAGTTGTAGTAGGTTTTTTGCATGGCGTTTTATTGTTAAATAATAGAATTAGTAGGTTAGTTACTCAGATGGTTTCCAGTAATGTGAAAAACCTATGTTCATCCTGGTCCAAAGGAATAGTGGGTAGGCACTGGGTAGGGATGGGATGGCAGTTTTGCTTCCAAATATTTGTTGACAAGCCAACTTATGTTATTCTAAGGTTGCTTAAAAAGAGTAGACATCGATGTACATTTCTAAGGATTTTTAAATGTGGATAATAGAATCTTGGAATGTCAAAGGACTCCAGAACATGAAAAAAGAAAGCTGTTCTTTCACTTGTTCCTTAAATCATCATCAGGTTGTATTTTATTACAAGAAACACATATGACTAATGACCAATGGGTGTCAGTGAAAGATAAGAAATGGGTTAGGAAGATTGTGACGGCGGAAGGAACTACGAACAGTGCAGGAGTGGCAATTATAATTAAGAATCACTTTCAGGGAGATATTTTGGATATGAAAACGGATCAGGAGGGTAGATGGTGTTTGGTACTTCTCACATCCAAATGGTATGATAAACCTATAGTACTAGTTTGTATATATGCCCCCAATGTTAACCAACATCATTTCATAACTTCAATTTATTCCATTTTACAGTCATATAATAATTGCTATATAGTGATGGGAGGTGACTGGAACTCTTACCAAGATCCAAAATTAGACAAGTTGGGTGCTTCTAAAGCGTTCAATAAACAGGAAATGGTAGCATTGAATGAATTGAAAACTGATTTCAAACTGTTTGACCCTTTCAAACACACAAACTCACAAGGGAAAGCAGAAAATTTTACATTTTACTCAACCTGTCATAAAATGTGGTCGAGAATTGATTTTTTTCTAATTTCAGAGGTATTGATTTCAGCCGACCCTAGTGTTTCTAATCAAGCCAGACAACTCTCAGACCATTCAAAGATAACCTTAACCTTAACAAGTAATAATATGAATACTAAGAGGCTTCGAGGGTATAATTGGTCCTTGAATCCATACTTATTAACCAAGGAGGATATATTAATGGAAGTTAAGGAGATTCTTAAACAATTACTATACAATATTTCCCAAAATAGACACCCGATAGATATAGAATGGGCTACAATTAAAACGCAGTTAAGAGGATTATTTATTCAAAAAGCTACTTATTATAAAAAATTGCAAAATAAGTCTCAATTAGATTTAGAAACTAAAATTCAAGTATTGGATCAAGATCTGATGAGGAACTATAATGAACAGACAGAAACTGAGTTTTTTAGGTGTCAGAAAGAACTGTTTCTACTTCATAATAGAAAACTGTCACTTTATGAACAAAGAAATTTAGTAAAATATGCAAATCATATTCAAACCCCTTCGAAAGCTTTAGCTCATATTATCAACCAGACGAAATCAACATGGTTAATTTCTGAAATACACTATAACAATACTACATATACTGACAAGGCAGATATCATGAAGACCTTTGAAAAAAATTTTTATCAGATTTTCGGAGAGCAGCAGACACTCTTGCAATATAAAGAAAGAAAAGATTTTCTACAGAAAATCACTTTCCCTAATATTGATAAGGATTTCCATAGAAATTTAATTAAACCGGTTGAAGTTGAGGAGGTGTTAGAGACAATCAAGAAATTAAAGCCTCATAAAGCCCCAGGGCCAGATGGTTTGACATCAGAATTTTACAAATCCTTTAGTGAGATTTTGAACAATGTATTGGCACAGACTTTTAATTATATTATGCGGAATGGAATTAATGATCCTCATTTTAATGCTTCAAGGACAGTTCTCATATTGAAGGAGAAAGGTGATCCCAAAACTCCTGACATGTATATGCCCATATCTCTTTGAATATCGACATGAAAATCATGACATCTATTCTGGCGACTGAAAAGGTAATAAACTTAATTATATCAGAGGAACAGGCAGGGTTTATGGATGGGAGACAGACCACGGACAATACCTTAACGCTTCATACCTTAATCTCTTATGCGAAACACAAAAACCTGAATTTGTATGCCCTAATAATTGAATATCAGAAGGCATTTGATAGGGTTAATTTGGTTTATTTATTTGACATATTACCATATTTTAATATACCCCAGGAATTTGTTTCAACGTTAAGAATACTATACAATAATGCATATACAAATTTATTTATAAATCACGAATGCTCGAATAGGATACAAATCAAAAATGGTACCCGTCAGGGCTGCCCATTATCTCTCGTCTTATTTAATCTGTACTTGGAGCCCTTATTTTTACACCTTAAGCAAAATGTATTCTATAATTCTCCAGTTCTGTATGGGATAAAGGTTGGGTTGGCAGCCTTCGCAGATGATTTAAACATATATTGTACCACACCTGTTTCCGATACTGAAAAAATATTTGCTGCAATAAGAATCTTTGAGAGAATTTCCAACTACAAGCTAAACTTTAAAAAATCTAAAATATTTCCGTTAAAGACACCCACACCTTTTTCAATACTACCATTGATAGGACAAGTAACGACGGAAGAAAGGATAAAATATCTGGAGATTGCATTCTCCACTGAAAATAGGGATTTTTTTATAAACAATGTAAAATCAACTGCAGATCAAATAACATTGGATCTAGAGAGATGGAATAAGTTGAAGTTACCACTGATGGCAAGAGCAGCAATTATAAGAATGAATGTTCTTCCCAGAATGTTATATATTTTTAGAGCTGCACAACTCAGAATTACGAAAACATTTTTTAAACGGTTTCATATAGGATTGGGGAGATTTATGTGGGAACCCAGGAAGACGAGAATATCATATGAAAAATTGATGGTTCCAAAAAATAAGGGGGCTGGAGTTACGGATTTTGAAATTTACTATTTAGTGATTCAGGCCAATAGGATCTTAAAGACGTCATACTTTGATAGTAGTAGTAGAAAATGGACACCCAAATGGGTGCTCCTAACGTATAAGTATATAAGTGAAGTGGGGGTCAATGTTAAAGCTTTACCCTTTCTAAATGATCGAACAATGACTAAATATAAGTTGATGGAACACATAAAGAGCTATGTAATGGCAATTCAAACTCTTTTTGCTTCCTTAAACTTATTAAAATATATGATGGTATTCCAACCATTTCATGGGAACCCTAACTTAACAATTGGTAGTCAACTGATAGATTTAAAGAAATTCCCTTAATTAAGGAATTAACTGTACTTGATTTATATCCTTTTCTAGGGTAGTAGTACATGATATTCTAAAAGAAATGGAACTTCCTATTTCCTATTTAATCATAGTAAGACAGTTGAAGGACTTAGCAATAAACTATTTTAATAACTTTGAAATGAAAGAGGAGGACTTAATCACTTCTGTAATCTGTGGGAAGCCCTGTTGCAGGATAGAAAATATATAACCGCAGCATATAAATTGATAAAAGAGAGGAAGTACAACAAACACATTCTTTTATCGAGTTACTGGAGGGAGAAATTGATATTGTCAGATGACAATAGGATATTGGAGGCATTCAGTACAACATTAAAGTCTGTATCCCTGCAAAAATTGATTTTTACGCAGTTGATGATTTTCAACAACGCATATTATACTCGTCTCACTCTTCGCAAATTTGATCCGAAGAATTCACCTAAATGCCCACATTGCTTAGATCAAACAGCGGATTTGCTTCACATGTTCTGGAGTTGCAAGTGTATTTATAAATTGTGGAACTCACTCAAGTTACAGTTACAAAAAATGGGCTACCAAAACTCAACACTCTCTTGGGAGTTTATGATTCTTCATATTCCCCCGGAGAATCTAGGAAAATCAAAAAGGATCGTAATTATGAATATTTGTTTATTAATGAAATTATATATAGCCAAAAATTGGTTGAACCCAGACCAGACATCGTGGGGAAATTTCAGATTGATGGCTATACAACATATCTTAGCGCATAAACTCTTAATAAGCGACCATAAGAAAAATATCAACAATATAAAAATATGGGAGCAAATTTTCAATATTGTGTTGGTGTAGAGGTGCCTATCCACTTTTTCTCGGGACTTAGAGTACAATGTAAAATCAATCTTAGATTAGATATAAGAGGTAGAGATAATACAGTTCGTTGGCTTGATTTGTTATTGTGGGTTTTCTTTTTTTTTTTTTTTTCTCTTTTTTTGATTATTAGTACTGTACTTATGACCAATATATGAGACTGACATATAATGTGAAGTTAACCTATGGAAGCATTTTGTAAATATTGTACATAGTGTGTGAATTTGTAATATGGTTGTGAAAAACAATAAAAAATGTTTATTGAAAAAAAAAAAAAGAAATCTGTAACTAATGAAGAGGTTGCTTCTAGCAAACACCTTTATATTTCATGGTTTCATCGAAAAATAAAGTGTCTGTTGCCCTCAGGAATAAATTGCCTATATTACATTAAAAAAATGATAAGCTAGTAATATTGCAAGAGGAAATGGATGGCAAACTGATAACAGACTCATAGTTAGTATCTTCACCAAGGAGAACATTCTCAGTATGGCAGCATCCACCCCTTGTGGGAGTAGAACCCACAGCCTTCTGCATAAAAAGCAAGTACACAACCTGTTGTGCTATTAACAAGGCAAGCCAACTTCTCTTAAGCAACACTAAACTTCTGTTCCCCTGCAGCTCTCAGCTCCTTGTAAAATCTAGTCAATACTCAACTGCATCTCAACTTCGCAGCACAAGAAAACTGGAAAAAGCCAAAATGTATTGGGGGGGGTCAAAAGCCCAAAAACCAGGGACACATTAAACATTGCTTGTATAATCTTGAAAAGTTGCTAGAATAAAATTCTGTGTTACCACCATACATTTTACTGCCAAGGTCCCTGTGCAAAACAGTCAGAGCAACATACCACTACGCCAAATCAGCTGCTTTGTAAAAGAGAGGAAGACTGAAACTTAAATGGCTATCTAGTGAATTCAGTTCTCACCATAGCTGTCAACCTCTTAGTACAAAACACCTGGACAAACCCAGTAATGAGGGAATACAGTCCTCAGACATATTCAGTGAATTCTGTTCTTGCCATAGCTGTCAACCTTAGCACAACAAACCTGGATGAAGCCAATAATGGGGGAAATACAGTCCCAAAAATAGGGACAAATTTCAAATATTCATTTTATAAACTTAGAAAATTGCTAGAATAAAAGGTTGTGTTACTAGGTATTTTCTGAAGAACATGAAGTCTGAAATTCAAATGCCTGTCAATTTTACTGCTGACAGAACAAAAACAATTTTCAGCAGAGACCCAGGGAGAAATACTGCAGACACGTCTTTGTAAAATGACAGGGCACCAGAGCAAATCCACACAAACACAGGGAGGAGATGCAGACTCCACACAGAAGGCACCCCAGCCAAGAATCAAACCAGAAAACCTATAGCTGTGATGCAACAATACTACCACTGCACCATCAAATATGCAAGACATTCAGAAACCTGAAGTCTGAAATTCAAATGCCTGTCAATTCTATTTAACATTTGTTAATCAGGACAGTCTGACTTGGAACAAAAAAAATTTTCAGCAGAGGCCCAGGAAGAAATAATGCAGACATGTCTTTGTAACATGGGAGGACACAGAATCAAACCCACACAAACACAGGAGAAGATACAGACCCCACAAAGAAGGAACCCCAGCCAAGAATCAAACTTGAGAACCTGCAGCTGTAAGGCAACAATGCTACCACTGCACCATCAAATATCAAGCATTAATAAGCATGAATCCAAAACATTTAATACGTATAGACAAGCATACTTTCACCTTAGCCAGTCTCTTGCAGACAAGTATCAGTTGGATCAGAGGAGAGCTTTCTTCCAGTTGTGATTCAGGGTAATAAATGTGTGAAGCTGCTTGCATAAAAGACCAAACTTACATGCATCAAGGGGAAGGTGACATCTTAGGCAGGGAAACAACCTTCTTAATATGCCAAAAGACATTTGTGATGAGGTTGTCAAATTTTATACAGCACTTAACGATGAAAAGCAGGAACACAGAACTTCACAGGATAAGCACGTGAATACCTTTCTGCACTGGGTAGATCTTCCCAAAGTCTCAGATGAACATATAATGAGCCTATAACTATGCTAAGGAGAACCACTAGATATATGGAAGTTCATAATATGATTTCCAAAATGCCATCTGATATATTACTAATGCATTATGCCCTGAATGCTGAGATTTATAAAGTGTTACATACCTCCAAGAAGAAAACTCTCTGTACTGTACTCTACTCTGTTCTTCTATCTTCTTCTTCTTCTAATGTAGTATTATTCTACTTCTTTCTTCACTTTTCTTCTTCAGCACAGCTGCCAAAAATTAATATAGTTAGGCCGCCCAAAAAATATATAAAAATAGGTAAATCCTTAGAGTTTGACCCTCCCTGTGTGATTGACTCACTCAGTCACGATCACGAATCATTTCTGTCCACAACTGAAACTATTTGAATTGATTCTCGCTCTTTTCCCAGCACATAAAGCCCGGGAAGAGAGTGACAACCAATCAGCAGCATTTAGCCCCAGCACATCATGTACATGCCTGCGGACGTTGCAGTCCAAGCCCCTTCCAATTCTATGTGAATTGGAACCACATAGACTGCTGGGCATCACACTGATGCCTTAATTAGTTCACCGGGCTGCAACAAAAACAACAAAAAAAAAAGTCTTTATTTAAAACAGCTGCAACCCCAGGTGGTTAAAGTGCGCATGCGCGTACTTGCCGAGGCAGGAAGTAACTTGCCGAGTCGCAGACTCAGAGACAAAGTAAACAAAAAAAGAATACTGTGACTGTATACTACACAAAACAAAAAGGTACTTTTTCTTTCTTTTTGCTGAGGGGGCTGCAGTCCTGCAGTCTGATGCCATGAACCGCCCCTGAATCCTTGCTTGATCTGTCAGACAGTGTTTAGCCCTATAGAGGGAGCTGAGTTTTTGGTGAGTTTTCTAGATGGAAAGAATAAAACAAGGTGAGTACATGTGCTCCTTGAATAAAACAAATAAGTGACAGTAATTACCTGTCAAAATCAGTAGAGAAACTTGTAAACTATTCTGGTAAGTGGAACTGAAGTTTTGGTTGCAGAGATAATGAAGAAAAAATAAATAAGTGTGTTACTAGAGGAACTGCATGGAGGAATCCTCATGCTCTGTATATAATGAAGACCAAAGTAGTAAAAAGTGGTAAAACAGACCAGTCCAGAGTAAATAAACCTTCCAGGGTAATGGGTAGCTGCAAAGAAGGGTTTCATGATAAGGGTGTAAAGACTGGCTCTAACAAGTAAGCAGGGATGTGGGAAGGTCAGAAATAATTAATATCTGCTCTGGAATAAGAAAAAAAAAACTCCAAAAGGTCATCTTCCATGTTAACAGCCAAGAGTCAATTATTCTCTCCATAGGTAAAATACATATAGTGTAATATAACTTTCATGAACCATTAAAATATGTAAAAGCAACAGAAGAGAGATCTAGCCTAACAGAATATGAGTAGCTTTCCAACTTAAGTAATACAATTCCAAGCAGTAAGAAGTTTATATATATTCAGTGTAGATAACAATCATTGCTTTCAGCTACTGATGGTGTCCCAATTCATTTTCTGTTGGAGGTATCAGTTTTATTAGTATCAACATGACTCTAGTTCTTATTAATTCCCTGTGATATTCCATAAGCAGTTCAAGCATTGTACTGCCTATCTAATGCTAGAGGAGTGGTTTCCAGCTCTGAAATTGTAATTTTATTAGCCTTTTTAGGCTGATTTCTATCCCTTTCAGCTTTCTGGCATAAAAACACATGTGTTTGCACATTTTTCGCATCATGCAGCACCGCGAGGCTACAGTTAAACTATTCCAGGTGCCAGAGTCTGCTTTTCAAATTTTCCCTTAGAACTAGGTGGTTTCTCAGTAGTAGCACTAAAATCTGAACTCCTGTGACTAGCACTTGCTCAAGAACCTGCTGGATAACACTAGGAAGCCTGAAACTGATACAAGCACTCAACTCTCCTTGTCAATAAGGAAAAATTAATCGTAGGCACTAAACAGCCTATAATTGCAAAGTACCTTGCAAATGTAAGGGGAAAGAGCTCTTATACTTTACAAAAAAAGCTCCTAAACAGGCATGTCCAAGGGTCAGCATCTGGTGATTTCTCCTGTACACCTGGTGAATCTGGGCATACTGGGGCAATGCAGCAACTGCCTCATGTACACAGACAATTCTCTCTTCCTACCACCCATCACTACAACCTGCGAGAGATGCAGCCAAACTGGAAGCAAAGCTCTCTCCGGCCAAGATTGTGCTAGACAGTCAAGAGGAGAAGGTTAACACCTGCACTACACCTCAAGCAACTCATAGCCCTTCAAAACCCACACCATCAACACCCACACATAGCAACACTAAATCCACATATGCAGAGGCCCTTAACATTAACCTGCCCAAGCAACAAGGACCTCCGAAGGTGAAATGCAAACAAACACCAGTCACAACCAAAGTGAAACATAGCTCACAACACCAGTGTGCCACCCAACAACAGCCCCTAAGGCAAGACAATGTACCCAACACTTTAGTCATAGGTGACTCTATAGTCAGGCACACTGATGTCCCACTCACCAGGCTGAACAAGGAGAAAATTACAGTTAGCTGCCTGTCGGGTGCCAGGATCCGCCACATAACGCATGCACTCAAGTCACTCCACAACAAGTACAGATATGACTCTGTCATTGTGCATGCTGGAGTGAATGACTTGAGACATACCTCCCTGGACTACATGAAAAGAGACATGGAAGAGCTCTCAGATCATGTGGCCCAGGCAGGTATGAACCTAGCCCTGAGTAGTATTCTGCTTTCACCCAGAATGATACCACAGTATAAGGACAAAATGATTAACTTCAACAATTGGCTAAGCTTCTGGTGTCATTCAAAGGGGATCCAGTATCTGTCTGCCTGGGAAGACATGATCGACAAACCACAATGCTTTGCCAGAGATGATTGGCACCTGTCACCCTTGGGTTTCAGGTTACTGGCTAAAGCTCTTGCCACCCCTATAGTGCCTTTTTTAGGCAAGGTTCAAAGGACAAAACCACTACCGTAACAGATACAAGCATGCAAAATCTGAAGGTAATGCTACTCAATGCCAGAAGTCTAAACCTCAAAATTCACTCTCTTGAGGCACTCCTAAAAATGGAGAATATTGATATCTGTGCGGTAACTGAGACCTGGTTCAAGGCTCCAGAGAGCACCCCTGCAATACCAGACTCAACTCTTACCACACTTTTCGGCTACAAAACCAAGACCGAAACACTAAAGGTGGAGGAGTATCCATATTCACCAAGGATAGTCACACATCCAGGCTAGTTGCCCAACACAATGCATCTGAAATTCTCCAGCTGCAACTAACACTAGGTAAGACTGCAATCCAAATTGTAGCTTGCTACAGATCCCCCACCATGCCGCAAGATTCTCACTACACCTTTCTAAACATACTGACAAATATTAAGATACAACCAAACACCCTAATACTGGGTGATTTCAACTACCCTGCCATTAACTGGGAAAACTATTTGGGTACCACCTCCTTTTCCCAACGGTTCTTTGAATCCATAAATTCCAATGCCTTGGATCAACTAATCCATTGTCCTACCAGGGGCTCCAATATTCTAGACCTGGTCATTACCAACATGGGAGATAGATTCTCCACACCAGTGGTCACCTCCTCATTGGCAAGGTCTGACCATAAGCAAATCACCCTTGACATCCACATCCCACCCCCACCCCCAGTAAGGAAACCTCATTAAAAAACTTCTCCAAAGCCAACTTTATGCTGCTGAAGTCAGAAGTGACAAACTTCATGACACCCATGTAGGCGGGATCTGAAAGTTCAACTGCATAATCCTAAACTAAGGCACTGTACGAGCACATCCACTTGTGCATGAATTGTGCCATCCTAAATAGAACCAAGATGCTCTTCTCCAAAAAATGGAAGCGAATCTGGTGGTTCCCTGCTATAAACAAACTATACAACAGAAGGAAGAAACTGTTGCAGAATAGAGGAAAACCCCAGGATGCAAAAAACTCCCTCACCAGCCTCAGTAAGAAGCTGAGATCACTCATAAAATCCTCCAAAGCCAGTTACAAAAATAAAATTGCCAAAGATTCCAAAGACAACCACAAGGCATTCTATAGTTATGTCAAGAATCTAAATGGCAATACTCAGATCTGCTCTGAGCTACAACAAAATGGCATTAAATATACTGATCCCAAGGATATTGCCAATATCCTAGCAGATCGATTTAGTGCCAACATCACCCCACTCTCACCCCCTAAAGGGCCCATCTCAATACCAAAAGATTGCCAAATTCCGGTAATCATGGCCACACAGGTAGAAATCGCACTCTCCAAAGCTAAGAATACAGAATCCATGGGACCAGATGACATTCCAAGCTGTGTACTACATGAACTACAAAATAAACTGGCATCTCTCCTAAGTGTCATGTTTAATCATAGCCTCACCTCAGGCTTCATGCCCACTGAGTGGCGCACAGCTACAGTTATCCC
Organism: Protopterus annectens; assembly: GCF_019279795.1. Taxonomy (NCBI): domain Eukaryota; kingdom Metazoa; phylum Chordata; order Ceratodontiformes; family Protopteridae; genus Protopterus; species Protopterus annectens. The sequence continues at coordinate 802,320,716 of NC_056735.1, forward strand.
ACTCCACAAGGGGGATCCACCTTGGATCCCGGGAACTACTGTCCCATCAGTCTGACAAGCCTGATCTGCAAAGGCATGGAACGCATTATCATGGAACTTATAAAAAAAACATTGGCAACGTTCAAACACTGGACCCCACCCAGTTTGGGTTTGTGAAGGGACGATTTTGTCTCCTGAATCTGATTGACTTCTTCAAATCAGTCTCCAGAGCTGTGGATGAGGGTAAGACGGTCCACACAGCCTATCTGGACCTCGCCAAGGCCTTTGACACCATCCTCCACTCTGGAATCATAGATAAACTTACTAAGCTGGGCATAAATCCCTACGTCACTTGATGGTTTGCCAACTGGCTTACTGGCAGAACCCAGAATGTAAAAGTAGCTGACTCCAAATCCAGCTCCAGACAAATGACAAGTGGAGGACCTCAGGGTTCAGTCTTGGGACCACTCTTGTTTGGCATCCACTTCTCTGAAGTACAGGCCAACACTAAGGGACTCTGGCTAACAAAGTTCGCAGATGACTGCAAACTGGGAGCCATTATTGAATCCCCAAATTATGTGGATATTCTACAAAAGGGCCTTACAGAAACAGATGCTTGGTGCCAGAGTCATGGGCTCAAGCTTAATGCCAAGAAATGTATAGTTATCCCCTTTGGAAAAAAACATGTACCCATGAATAACCACATAGGTGGCAGTACACTAAACATCGAAAGTGTGATGAGAGACTTAGGCACACAGGTGGACAGTGGTCTCACTTTTGATAACCACATTGCTACAACAGTCAGGAAATCCTTTTGTGTGGCACACCTCATCACTAAGGGCTTTATATCCAGAAAAAAAGAGGTCTTTGTCCCACTGTACTCATCCCTCATTAGACCCATTATAGAATATAATGCCCCATTTGGTATGTACCTCACAAGACATCTGCAACAGCTGGAAAGGCCACAGAAATACCTCACAAAAAGAATCACAGGCCTAAAGCAGATGCCATATGCTGACCATCTAAAAAAACTCCAGCTATACTCTGTGGCATATTGTCTACTCAGAGGTGATCTCTGCTTAACATACAAGGCCATGTCAAACCCTGAGCTGTTGGACATGCTCCACTTAAAGAAATCCTAATCCCCCCAGAGCCACACGCTCCAGGGATCTAAACTTTGTCATCACAATGAACAAAACATGCTGGAGGGATAGGTTCCTGACCCAGGGACTCCCCATACTCTGGAATAGACTGCCCATACATGTCAAGCAGAGCGCCTCCTTGTCCCTCTTCAAAAGGAACCTTGATGATTGGATGGAAGATAGGAAATTCATCCCGGGGATTATGTCAGTCACCCCGCTAGACAGAGGTCCAGAGAAGTAAATATTGTGGGAAGAAATATCCAGAGAATTGTTATGGCTAGGCTTGTATAAGCCCTAGGGCCGATAGCCTAGTACCAACCTATGAACCTAAGATATACAGGTAACATCCTTACATCATTTTCTATTTTTAGATTTCCATTTACAATGCTTCTTATAACAAACACTTCAAAATGTATCTACATAATAAACAAAAAGAGAAATGCTATGGAAGGAAACACATGATATTCAATACAAATAGTCTAAATAATAATAACAAGATGGGTGTTCATAAGGTAGTTTATAATAATAATAATAATAATAATAATAACTGTAATGATAAAAAAACTCAAGCAATTTCAAATACAGTTTAATTAATAACGACAAGTGGCATGTTCAGCTTATAAGGAATATTATATTTCAAAAAACTCAAGCAATTTCTTTTGCTGACAGAGATAATTCTCCCAGATTATTACTAATACTTGCAACTGTGTTAGTTTATTTACTTCTAAATTTACTTCTAAATCCTGTTTATTAATTTTATATAAATATGATTACAAAACAAACTAAAGATACACAGAATGACTGAAATATGAATAAAAAATATGATGGATATCACTTACATTTATTGACTGCCAAAATGCATTTAATATCCATTGTTCATCTGCAAAACTGAACAAAACAGTGAAAAGGTTCATGCAATGCTCCATTAGTGTTTCATACTATGCAGAAAGAAATGCTTACATTTTTTGTAAAACAAATAATGTAATATTTTGCATTCTGTGATTACACTTCTGCTGTTTTGCTCTAGCCATGAGTGAAAAGGGTCCAATAACCAATTATCCATCTACTGAGTAAACAAACATTAATGTCCTTATTCCACTCACACATTGTAGCTGTTGCATTCATCCTGACAGATGCTTAGTTTTGTCTTATCTCTATCTCTCTCTCAGCCCTTTTCCTCCCTCCTCGCCTTCCTTCACATACCCATAAAATTTAAACAAACTTCTCAGTTTCTTCTTAACTTCTCCTATAAACTCTCCTATTCTTTGGAGTCCAGATATTTCTTGCCTACACTTATAATTTCCACTTTTGATTACACCCTCATATAAGTCTGTCTCACCCTTTAGTTACTTCTTACCACATCTGGTCTGCACACATCCTTCCCCCACTTTTCCTACCCTCCAACCCCTTTTGCACTTATCCCAAACTGCCTCCTCACGTTTATTCTTCTCCAAGCTTATACCCACAGCTCATCAGCTCAGACCCCTAAACTGCATTTTCCCTTCTCTTTCTCACCACCCCATATCCTTCATTGTTCTTATGTCTCTATCCTCCCCCACCCCCTTCCTAATAGGTATCCACTTATCCAAAGCTATTCCTCTGCCCCAGTGGCATAATTTCCTTGTTATTGCCACACTTGTAATTTTACTTACATTCTCATATTTATTTATTTATTTATTTTATATTTGTTGACCGGGTTTTTCCGACTGGGCTACAATTGCCCGTTTTCAGAAGAGGCCTGAGGAGAAAAGCTCCAAAAGAAAAATAGAAATTTTGCATATTGAATACATATAGAATACATTCATCACTACCACACATTACTGCATTACAGTGTCATACATTACACTGTGGCAAGTGATATACATATAGAAATGCATTCATCAGAGGGTTACATTCATAATTACACATTATATACATAATAATGCATTATATATAACATTTTCTAAGCAGCTGTGCACTTCACACTAAAAGTTTGCCTCGATCTTCATTCCTTTAGCCCTTCCCACCCTCTCATGTCTATATCTTCATCCCTTTAGTCCTTCCCAACCGCTCACCCTCCTACACTACCACCTCACCTCACCAGATGCTACCAAGTATTTAATCTCAGCTATACTCCATCACCATGGTGATTTCTCCACTCTTATTCACTGAATCTCAATCCCATATCTTATCCCCTTTCCTTACAATCCCAGTAAATGTTTTCTGCAGCTTCTCTTTCCATCATAATCCCAGGCTATTAGGCAAGTTCTTGACATATGCAATGTTCAGCATATCCAGCATATTAAGCCAGTTGATTACACTCAGCAATATTCCTAACTTCTCAGATCAGTGAGATTCTCTCATAATTCACTAGCTATCCCTACAAGACTTAGCTTAACAGATTAAATAAATGCATGAATGTTACCATTTCTTGCAAAGCACATTTGTGGTGCTTTTCTTGAATTGTGCAAAGAAAGGTGAAATAGAGGGATTGGATTTCTATCAGTCAATGACAGCTCAAACAATATGCTATCTAGATACTTCATATTAGGTACATTAAACTGCACTGCTGTATTCAGAAAACAGGAAATCAAACCATTTGCATGTTGCTGTGCATTTAGTACTGACCAGCATTTCTTTGCCAACATATTATCTTAATTTCATGTTTCATTTTTCTGGTCTAATAATCTTTTGTTTATAGAGCAAAACGATTCAACATGGAACTTTTTCAGCTATGAACCTATCTAAATTATATATCAAATATAGTTCCAAGTAATAAAATAATATACAGCAGTGTAGAATGCAATATAAGACAGATCACTGGCATAATAAGTTCTTAGCTTCTCATTAATTTGTTTGTATTTTGTGAGCACTGGAACAAATCTTTATTTTAAACAGGTGGATTTACTTTGACACTAGATAATCTTTGGTTTTAGTGATGATTCAGAGGACAGGTGTTATATGACTATGGCGAAGTAAGTGAAATTTATATAATACTGTTTAAAAATCTGACTGCAAAATATATAATTATGTAATGTACTTTAGCTGTAGTCATCATTAGCTTTTTCATTATCTGTTTAAAAGTTTCTAATTATTGTCACAGTAAAAGGATTTTAATGGGAGCCATATGTCTGATAGCAGTGGGAAGTTCTGTTTGAAATGTTCTCAGACTTAGTAAATGCCATTTATTTTTTTTTCCTTGTGGAAAATTCCTTCTTATTTCTCTGCAACATCCCACTAATAAAGTCATCATTCAGTTCCACTATTCCAATGTTTTGAACTCATAAGTCAGTATATCATACAAACTCTTGTTCAGATAAACTAGTTTTAATAGATTTATGTCATGTATAGGGTCATGTGTTCAAAGTGTCAGATGTCAGCATCAAACTGCAAATACCCTATTGTAACTGCTTGTTAAAATTTCCAGATTGTATATGTACTGTTAAGTGCTCAGCTTATGGCAGGATGAGATATCTGCCACAGTCACCATGCCTCCATCCAAGTTCATCCTTGAAAGCTTATGTAAAGACACTGGAAAATAAGCCCCAGGAGTGAGTCCTCTGTTACAGATCAAGGTAGGACACTCGTCAAATACTTTTATTCTCAACCCTGATAAATATTATCAGTCCCTTTTTGTCCTATTCTGTGCAATTTGCTCTTTTTTAATTTGCAGAATTATTTATTTTATTTATTTTACATTTGTTGACTGGGATAGTCTGACTGCATCCATGTCCATTTTCAGCAGAGGCCCAGGGAGAAAAGCTCCAAAAATTTATGAAATAGTAAGTTACAGTCAAGTAAAATATAAAAAGTTATATATAAGAAAGTAAAGTATAAAAAGTTTAGAAGAGAAAAAAACTGATACACAATTCAGAGATCTATACTAAAACTTATACAGTTTTGCATAACACACAATATATACTTGCTTGGAATCAGACCTAGTAGAGTACTTGGCAATCTTTTAATTATTTTTTTTTTACTGAAGATACTGTGGTTTAGCAGTTTCTTAACTGTAACCAATGACTCTTTTGTTGTTCTCTGTGGTTAGATTGTATCATGTTCATTAGCAAATAATGCAACAATAATATTTGTCATAGTACTGCAAGAGTGCAATGAATTTCATCATTCTGCATTTTAAAATTTCTTCTGGTTAAGGAATTTTCTTGATTCGGTAACAAGAATAACGTAAACATTCAGGATCAGCTGTATAGAGTGACCCAAAGCATATCCAAAATCAAACCTTCCATCATGTTTTACATGGCATTGGCTTTCATTGTCCTGATAGCCCTGGCAACACTTATAGTATAGTACTTTTCAGTCTTTTAATTATATTTTATTACTGCAGATATTATGGTTTTGCAGTATTTTAACTGTAACCAAGGACTCTCCTGTTGTTCTGTGTGGTTATATTGTATCACATTCAGCACTGTTTCATCAGCAAATAATGCAATGATAATATTTGTCATAGTATTGCAACAGTCCAATGAATTTCTTTATTTTGCATTTTAAAATTTCTTCTGATAAAGCAATTTCCTTAATCCACTAATAAGAATAACATATAAATTCAGGATCAGTTGTATAGAGTGACCCAAAGCACATCCAAAAACAAACCCTTCATCATGTCTTACATGGCATTGGCTTTCATTGTCCTGATCGCTCTGGCAACAGTTAATGGTAAGCAGCATTATGTCAATTATGTACTTAATTATGTATTAATATGTATGCATTAATGTGTTATGTCTTATATATAGATGCATTAAGATAGGTTTGTATTACAGTTCATCAGCAGTAAAGCACAGCTTTATTATCTGACCCTGCTTTTGTGAAACTTATCACAAAGTCTACCTGGATGAATTATAATGCATTTCATATTTTATAATGGCCATTACTTATGTTCTGGTTTTGTTAGTCCTCTAAAATTAAGGATTCTAAGATGCTAGTCAAAAAAACTTTTGCTTTGCTTTCTAGTAGTCATAACAATTCAATAATTTGACCACATTGCCCTTTATAGTTTCCTTCACATTAGACGGAGAACCTATCTTTTCTACATAATGGTTTCATCTAGTTTGATTTTAAAACTGCATTGCAAGTTATGCTGTGTTTTGCTGTAGCAACCGAATGTCCAGCCTTCATACTAAATACCTTATTATCCAAATAGAATGTGTTCTATAATAAGCAAAACACTTGTGCTTTATAGTATCATAGGATGTACACTTAAGTAATAAACAAGCCTGTCCAGTGAAGGAATTACTTTAGTAAATATCCTTTCCATAAATTTCAGCTAGGTAGTGTCATTAGCATTATTCACATGGAAAGGAAGGGGGGGGGGTTATAATCAAAATTGAGTATGACTAAAACTTTAAAGGGCATGTTCCATTTCTAGAATATATTATTTTAGTATAAGACTCATTTTAAAATGTGCTGTTGCAAATATACTAAGTGCAAACATAATACCAGTTAATTGTACATACTGCCACAAAGATATTTAGTTACAGTCCCCGTTTTTAATTGCAGTTCTACTTCATGATGATGCAAACTGAACTGCCTAACAATAAAGTGAGTAAGTGCACAGTGGTCAGCATTAAATTGAATGTTACTTGCAAGCCCCACCAAGCAATCACTGGAGAAAAATCAAGCCACCTACCACATGTATGAGTTATTATGCTATGCTTGTAGTTATCAACAGGTTAAATCATTAAGACATCCTTAATTGTTAATGGGATGTATGGGAAGCAGAAAGTTGAACATAGTGGCCACCAGGTATTAAACACTAAGGAACACCACTGTCAATATTAATCCACCTAAATCTGAAGCCATTAATGAAAACTGTTTGTCTTTTCTCAAATAGCCCGTTGGAAATCAAGAGAATAGTGTAAAAGATACAATTATGAAATATTAAGTTAGCACAACTATCATAATGTTAGATATTTTGGATACCTTTGACAGGTTTGCTTAAAGTGTTAAATTTAGCAAGACTAATACATCTGGATTTACTGATCATTACTTCATCTCACAAAATAATATTGTGGGATGTATGTAATACTGAAAGTATGCACTTTGCATTTCAGTTACATAAGGATGGTCTGTTTAAAAATTGTAATTCATTTATGCCATCTTATCTGTGTGCTAGTATAACTACAGCATATTACCACAGAGAAAGCATGAAATAATGGAAGAGACACTTGACAACCCTCTTCTTAATAAAAGCTCCAGTAGATACCCATATGAATGTTAGCTGGGCCTATATTTCTTGAGGGTCTAACACTTAAAATGGCCTTGGAGACATCATAGAGTTATACATACAAATACAGTTCAGTGATTTGGTATCATATATTAAATAAAGAGATGAATACTGTGGTAAAGACTTTGACCATCTATGACGTTTCTTCTGTCTCACCAATTGCCTGCTTTAATTCCCCCCATGGCTCTGTTAAACCTTTTAAGAGCTGTTAATATATTTATAAAATGCTTTCATACTTGACTTTAGCAGCTGAATTTACATTTGATCTCTGGATAATTATGTTTTGTTGTAAGAATGAACATTTCCACCTGGTATTCACCAGTGAGTTCCCATCCAAGTAATAACCAGACCCAACCCTGTTTTACTATTGAGATTAGATGATTTGGGTGCATTCAGGTTTGTATGTTGGTTTTGCTAACAAAAGTTATTTATGCTGGATATTTGGTATAAGATCAGACAAGTGATGCTGACTCCATTATTAATCATAGGATTCTGTGTTGTAATGATAAAATGGTCTCTGGCTATCATCTACCGCTGAACAAATCAGGATAGCAACAGTGGTCATAGTGAATGCACACCAGACATGTTCATCTCCTTTCAGCATTTAGTGCGGTTTTCAGTATGTATGGATTGAAATATATCTTGTGTTTATGAAGCAGAGTTACAGTATATCAGTTAATGTGACAAGTGAAAGAACATAAATTCATGCATTCACTTACTCCCAGATAGTTATCTCTTTTTAATTTACTGCACTTAAAGTCATACCAGAATGAACGTGCACAAGAGCTATGGCATTAATCCTTGAATTGGGTCATCCTCACCTTAATTTGGCTTTACAGATTTTTAGCTTTAGCTTGGCTAGACACCTAAATGTGCTGCTCATAGATGATCTGTGACTATTATCTTTCTTGTGATACTGACACACACCATGCCATGAATAGAGAGAGAAAAATAGTTCAAGTCTCAAGCTGTATGCTGCAGGGGGAAAACATAAAAAGTTCAGCATAATCTGTATAGATTATAAAACATCACATACATATATATAGATATATATATATATATATATATATATATATATATATATATATATATATATATGTGTGTGTGTGTGTGTGTGTGTGTGTGCATTGGTATGGCTAGGCACACACAGCCACACACACACACACACACACACACACACACACACACACACACACACACACACACAATTTTCTCAACCACTCCTACAGTACATTTTCCAATTTCCATCTCTGTAAGACATTTGTATTATAATGGAGTTGGACATTGGTTTGATAGACAAGGATAATTCTCAGAGGAATAACTATGTGATAGTCAAAGCAATGTGAGAACTGAAGGTACTCTACATCAAGGAATTCCTCTTTTTCCTAAGATTCAGTATCCTCAAACTCGGTTATATTAACTAAGGGGACACAACAGGCAAAATGTCATGCATGTTTTGTGAGCACTCCTGCAAACCTGGTTTGTTCAAATGTCATTTCACCCTGTTTTGAAGAAATGGCACTCATGGTGCAGTCTTGCCAGCTCTTTTCCTAGACTATTAAGGAGTTTATTACTGCAATCCATATTCTATAGCCATCAAATATGACTGGTTAAATACTGACCTATTTTGAATTTGTTAAAAGATGAAACACTAGCTAAACAAGAAGAAATCTTGCCTGCTGTGAGCTTAAATATGGTTTATGATACTTTCAAATCAATGATAGGACAGCTCTAAAACTGTAGGTCCCTAGTATAACCCTGCAAAGGTTTGTTTATCAACTCTGTATCTTTGATACAGTACATAAAGATATCAGAGATGTGGAAAGCTATAATTACAATATGCTTATTTGTAGCTTGCCTGTTAACATCCAATGAGTAGCAAAATCAATTTGAAGATGAGGAACACTGTGAAGGTACTTAGTACCAGCATGCTGTTTGCAAGTGAGAGGTATTGGTTACTGTCTTGAGTATTATGGATTTTCCCAAGCAAAATAAAGAATTTGGGGGAGTCCAATTATGCAGAAAATGGACCAAACAGCACAATGTTCTTTTGGTAGATAGAAAATTAATAGCACTTGTTATAATCATGCAGTCTAAAAAGACAGTAGGCAGAAGATATGTTGTTCAGTTATTCTGAAATGGAATAATCCACATTATCCTTGAATATACTACCCATTCTTTTTTCATAAATGCTTGCTACCCCCTCCATCTGTGCATCCTGACCATCAGCCTCCTCCATCTGGTTTGTCACTCATTTGTTGCCCCTGATGTACTGATGTCTACAGCTTACATCCCTATATGGAACACAGAAATGCCTTTTTTGCTATGGAGTTTAGCCTAGCAGCACCTGTATTCTCTCATGACCAGAGATAGGGGTGAGAGTTACCCAGATAACCACAAATGATAGGTGTGTTTTCCTCCAAGACCAATCAATTGTAGCAGCAGCTTAGCAAGATATTTGCACTACATCAGCCTGAGCATCACATGCATCATAATTATCATGTGCTCGGTACTACTGACAGTGCATCATGGTACTGCCTAGTAGATATGCTCATCCTCTGCCCTTATAGTAGACCAAGTTGCCATCCTCACACCAGGATGGGGAGCCACTGCAGAGTTCTTGTCCCTATCCTCCTCTGTCAGATCTTCTAGCACACAAGTCAATAACTGATATGGGATTACTATAGTCATACTTCATCCAGTTGCACTACAGAGATGACTTGTGTACCAATCAGAAATTCCACTCTGACTTTATGAGATCAGCACTTAGCCAGATGTCCACCTCTTAGACTAGCATCAGTGTGGGCCCTTGGTTCCCAAATGCTGTTACCTCCAAAAGATCAGGCGGTACAGCCTTTAGTATAATGAGGTTGTAAAGAGGCACAATGTATACTCTTGAATCACTACAAGGTCATACAAGAAAACAAAGCATGCAGTTATATGCCTGACCCCTGTGGACCATTTGCTAGTGACTAGGATCCCTAAAAGATGCTCATCTGTGTCAGTAGCAATTTATTTTCATTGTACATGTCCTATAAGGCTACCATAACTGCATAAACATGATGTGGCTAACTAATTTAAGCTCTTACTGCAGAGGAAAATGCAGAAACCCCTCAAGGGAAAGCTAGCAATCAATATAGTCTCTAACAGAGAGGTAACATAGCATGTTCATTGAAACTATTGGTGCATAGTCTTTGGGACACACCAGTGTCCCTTTGCAACTTAAATGATATTGTTAAACTATGTATGCTGTTGCACTATTTGCATATTTTTGTATGCTTTTATTTCCTACCCCTTTGCTAGACAGCCATTTGACCTATTGCATTGCTTATGACCATTTTCCCTAAGATGTGAGAGCTAACCATGGAATGGTGATCAACCAGACAGCCAGTCATTTTTTTCCTATTTTAAAGCAACCCCAGTGTTTGGTAACTGCCATACACCTGACAAAATAAAGGCTTTCTGTGCCTTCCATCATGTGCATGCATGTTTCCACATACCTGTTGTAAAAGCTACAGCACATAACTGCAACGCCTGTCTTAGCCAAGTGCACATCTTCTAAGTAATGCATGTTGTGATGTCCAATCTCTAGTAGGCATCAGCATTGCAGTTTCTGTCCTACAGGATATGCAAACTAACATTAGCTGCTCAGTCCTAGCCTCATCTGTCAGCTCCTCCAATAGTCAGGTTGCTAATCAATTCCAGGTTAACCAGGTTGTGGTGAAGTTTTTATCCTTCTGTGCCATGGACCCAGCTTATATTTATTGTACCTAAATATATATATATTTTGTTAAACTGCATGTTAATACATATGTTGTCATTTCATGCTAGTTATCCATTTTCCACAGTCTTGTAGTTTTCTATATGTTGTTGCATGTTTGTCTTTTAGTTGCATACTAGATTATGTCTAAAATGTTCCCTTTTAATCAGCATAGTCTGCTGGCTGACATAATAAACTAAAATAACAAAAAAAAAAAAAACAAATAAAGCATAACTCAGATGGGAAAATTAAAGTAAACTAGCTCTTGTGTACTCACTGCTTCTACTAGGACACATTTTTCCTTTTCCTTCTGGAGCAGATCTCTTCTACCAAATCCTTTCCACTTCACTTTCTTGTCTTCTTTTAGATACCTTGCCTATTCGATTATAGTGTGTGTGTGCGTGCGTGCGTGCGTGTGTGTGTGTGTGTGTGTGTGTGTGCGTGCGTGTGTGTGTGTGTGTGTGAGCGTGCATGCGTGTGTGTGTGTGTGTGTGTGTGTGTGTGTGTGTGTGTGTGTGTGTGTGTGTGTGTGTGTGTGTGTGTGTGCGTGTTTCTGACTCCAGTGAAAACTTTACTTGCTTCAGGGTTCCTATTCTACTCAAAAAAAAATACCTGTTTTTTTTTCAAAAAATAGTTTCATGTTTTATGTAGCTGTTAAAAGATGAAATCTGCAGCAATTGGTTTTGCTAACTGGAAAAACATGGATATCACAGTTCTTTAACTATGCCATTTTTTAACTGACTAATTTACTGAATACAACTAATGGACTGGCAGTTGTGTAGTAGATCTGAAAGGACAGAGTTGGTGGAGGCATTATAAGTGAAGCAAAGATTGCCCCTCGGTAGCCTCTAGGAATCAGGAAAGAGGGACATGACTTTGAGACGATTAGTGTTGCTTTGGTACTATAGGCCATTGATTTTCTTAGTAAGGAAACACTGTAGTTGCTCAAGTTGGGTCAGGTGCTTGGACAGGTACATATTGAAGTGGGCATTATACTCAATGATTGGCCTAAAACATGCAGAATACAGTGGAATGATCACCTTCATGGACGTGGATGCCATACCCTTGTCTAATAAGCTGCAGAATGAAAAATGATTTCCTTAGTGTCCCCTCCAACCTATTTTCTAATGTAGTCCATCACCAGTATGAACAGCAGTAGGCTCAGAACTGAACTCTGGTGTATACCCACTCCATGAGGAACCCCTCTGTGAAGCTGGACACTGTTTGTACTTGAATCACTGGGTCCTTCTGTATTGCTTGCACTAATTATACCAATGTTTCTCGGACTTTGAACCACTGCAGTACTGCCCAGATTAGCTTTCTTGGGACTTTATCATATGCTTTCTTCAAGTCTAGGAATGCCGAGTTGGACTCCTTCCTCATCTCTAGCTTCTTCTCAACTATCTGTCTCACTGCAAACATTGGGTCAGTTGTGCTGCATCCTGATCTTAATTTGAAATGCTCCTCTTCCATCTTACATTCTACTACTCTGCATATCCATTTATCAATCACCCTCTCCAGAACTTTCATGCAGTGTGATAGGAGTTTGATGCCTCTGTACTGCCCACAGTTGTGGCTGTCCCCTTTGATCTTGAACACTGGCATGAGTATGCTTATTCTCCAGTCATCTGGGATACGTCTTTCTTTCCACACTACTGTGTGGACCCTCCAGAGCTATTTCTCCCCTATCTTACCCAACATCTTTATCATATCTACTGTGACCTCATCTGAGCCTGCTGCTTTCCCTGACTTCATCCTCCTTAGTGTTATTCTTACTTCTTCTACGGTAGGCTCCTCTTCTTCTCTCATTGTAGGCTGTTTCGCGGGTAGTGCTGTTTCTGGGGGGTTTTCCTCATTCAGAAGCTGCTGGAAATACTCCTTCCATTTGCCTTTGATGTCCTGTGGATTGGTGAGCAGGTTGTTGCTGGCATCTCTTATGAAGTGTGTCTGACTATCTTCTTTATCTTACTGTCTTTGCCTTGCAACCTGGTACAGTTTCTTTGTACCACTTCCTGAGTCACTTTCTAGAACCTAGTTGAGTGCCTCTGATGCCCTTTTTTTTGCTATTGCAACTCCTTTCATAGCTTCTTTGTTAACCAACCAGGATTCCTTCCTAGCCTGGTCAGTCTTTTCTACCTCCCATTTATTTTTCTTGCACTCCTTCTTTCTTTTGATCACTTTCTGGACTTCTGCATTCCACCATCTGCTTTACTTATATACCTTATTTCCATACCTTGCTCAGCCACATATCTGTTCTGTAGTCCTAACTCATGCTGTTTTGAGGCAGTGCAATTCTTCCTCAGCTCCACCTATTTCTTCCTCTTCTTGGGATGCTAGAGGCCTGCATAATTCCTTGATCTGTTGTACTTTCTCTCCAGTCAACTTCCAGGTCTTAAGCCTGGTCTCTGTCAACCTTAGAGTCTTCTCAGACTACTGCTTGCAGCTGATTGTAGCAACCAGTGGTTTATGTTGTGGGCTGACTGTTTCACTGGGATGACTTTGCAGTCATGGATTCTACCACAGTGCCATTTCCTTACTAGGAGGAAGTCTACCTGAGTTGCATGTTGGCTACTGTTGTATGTGAGCTTGTGACTCTCTCTCTTTCTGAACCATGTATTGGCTACTATCAAGCCATTTGCCAGACAGAAGTCTAGAATGGCTTCTCCTTCTTTTTCCTGTTGCCCCACTCATGTGATAGCCCTCATATCCTGTTCTGTCTGTTCCAAGTAACCTATTATCAACACCAGTTCATGTTGTCCTGCTTTATCTAGTAGGTCCTGCAACTGCTATCTGAATGCACTCTTTTCCTCACTGTCACAGCCCTGCTGTAGGGCATAGGCTGAGATTATGAATGCTGAGGTTATGAATACTTCCCTATCATTATACTGGAATCTGATTGCCATGAGTCTGTCATTGATTTTGATGATATCTCTCACTGCCTCACTGTCTCCTCTTCCTGAGTAGTAGTCTCTGGATCCTAAGCCAAGTGCCTTTGCTGCATTGCCATTCTATTTTGTCCATTGGATACAAAGAATGTCCAGCCTCCTTCGTATCATCAAGTCATCCACTTCCAAGCTGCATCCTGTCAGTGTAGCAGTTTTCAGTTCATGTTTGGCAGATTTATTGGTCTTACATCCAGATTTCACTCAATAGAGCTATCCCAGGTAACCCAGGCTGGGCAACTAGACACTAGCCGGCCAGTACCTTATTGACCCAGGGCTACTGGGATCTATGGTGGGCACACACTGGCCAGTAGGGGCACATATACCCCTCCCACCATTAGCATGGATCCCTGGTGTAGGTCAGAGTAGGCCGGGTGCACAATCCACTTACCACCAGTAACTACCCAAGCCCATATTGGTGACATTAGTCAACATGACTGAATCATCAAGAACCATATTTTACATAGTCAAGTGGCTAGCCCTGCCACAGCTCACAGTCTGTGATCTGTGCTCTCCTATCTTGAGGATACTGCACACCACAGTAGATGCGCAAAGCAGTTGGTATCTACAATTCTTCTCCCTATAGGGCACCATGTAAAGTCTATGCTGCTGCCCACATCTCCACACATTGGTGAATTTTGAGATAGAGAAATAGGATGTTTTTCAGTGGTGGGAGAAACATCGCAGAGACACAGGTAGAACATGCAAACTCCAAACAGGCATTGGTCAGAGGTCAGGATCAATTCTTGTACCTGTTGCATGGAAAGCAAAGACCTTAACCATTATGTAAACTGGTCTCTCTACACCTATTTATGTACACCTATGTTGTCCAAAAATTGGGCTGTACCAGTCTGTCTCCCATGGGTTGAGGTGAGTCATGCATATGTTCGAAAACAGTTGCAGGTATGTTATCTTTATGCTTTCAATAGTTCTATTGGTGGAAGGTCAACAGTATGGCAGATGCCTGATGTCAGCAGCTCACCTGTGGCTGACAATGATGGCAATTTGCACACAGCACAATCAGATTATGTAGTACCACTGTCAGCTGTAATAACATTGGAGGGCACACATACATCTCATGCATTTGAGGGGAGGGTGGAGGGGCAGGTTGAACCTCCAGCATCATCTGAGTTGTGTACTGGATGTCTTGTCAGTGTATGCCCCACCCAGGCTATACAAGAGTAACCACAGTGGGTGGCATCTGTCAGCCAAACTGTCTTTGATATGTGAGCACCTACTAAAGGGAGAGGTATGCTGCTGGCTATTGTCACCATCAACTCTAGCCTTTCCCTGACCTGGATAACATATTTATCATCAATCCACTCTTGTGCAGGTCAGTGATTCAGGCATAGACAACAACTATAAATGCCATGGTATATATTGTGAGCATGTTGCATGACTTGTGTATGCACATGAGACAGCTGCATAGACTGCAGAATGACCTACAGCACATACAATGTTACATGGCATATATGCACTTGAGCAAATAGACTTCATCAGATCACTGGTAGCCAACATGACATCCCCTGGTATATTTATGAGGCGTGTGACCAATACCAATGCAAGATATAACTACCATGGTGGGACAGGGATCTAGATGTTTGCCCTACCTCTCAAGTGTGCAGATTTTAATGGAATGTCCAGATTTTTGCCTCATATTTTTGGCCTGTTACTCATAATATTGTAGTTTTCTGGCAAATCATTGCCAAATCTTTGAGAAATAATGTCAGAAAATAATGACAGACATTTGAGATTTAGAGTTTATATGCTTTGGAAAATCCATGCTAATGCAAAACTTGTTATTCTATCAAAGTTTGTAAGAGCAATATTTAAAAATTGTCCCTATATTGGGCCTTTACCCCCCACTGTTTATGGCTTTGTCCAGATGTCTGTTATAGAAACCACATTTCTGTCACCCCCTGCCACAGCAGCCGCTGCTCACAGTGATAGCTAATTTCATGGACATTGCAGATGATACTTAACTGGTTCCACTGCTAGGATACCTCATTAAACAAAGCACAATGGTGTCTGCAGTTCCACAATATACCTATCATATGCTGGCCACCAGAAAGCCACACATAACCATGCTAATCCTCAGGGTAATTCTATTGACTGTCAGCATGGGTACCATATTGGGGATCCTGTGTGTGCTCTCAAACTGCAACACCATCCTTCATGCACATACCTCCAAACCATACTGAATTACTCATTTTTTACCAAGTTTTGGATCCAAATAATGGAGTGCACCCCTTAATTTCCGAATCTCCTTTTTTTTATTTAAATTTTTTTTCTGGAGTTTTGAGCTGACATCATCACACAGTGAAACAGCCTATCAGCCTGTCTGAATTAAGCTCAAGGGCTCTCATGCATGCATTTCCAGCAGCTCCAGTCAAGCAGGAATGAAATAATGGTGGAGGGTCTGCGAACAGCGTTGGTTAACATAGAATGGCTGCTTCAGCCAAGCCATGAGGGAATGGTAGTGGTCGTTCGGTGAACGGAAATGTTAACGGACTGCACTGACATTCAGGTGCAGAGGTATGTATTTATTGCACTGATGTTCTGGGTAGCTGCTGCAGAGGAAGCAAGGCAAGTCACGAGGGAATAGCGAATGGAAACATTAACAGAATGCAGACTGAAACATTTTCAAGGTGTGTGTGTGTGTGTGTGTGTGTGTGTGTGTGTGTGTGTGTGTGTGTGTGTGTGTGTGTGTGTGTGTGTGTGTGTGTGTGTGTGTGTGTGTGTGTGTGTGTGTGTATGTGTGTGTATGTATGTAAAAGTAACCAGGACACAAGTTCTATCTAAACTGTATAATTATATGTGACAAAACAGCTGTCTATTATGTGAATTCATATTATTCACATTCAGGGTCTCTTCAATGATTTTTATGTCTGTTTGTATTCAGCAAAAATCACGGGTTTTCATTGTATCCAGAAATTGTAATATCAAAAGCATTTTAGTGTTGATTATGAACAGTGTTATCTTTCTGTGATGGAGAAAGGCAGAATAAATAAGTGATAGTCAACTGTAACACAGCTGAGTTTGTACATTAATAAATTAAGATGGAGCATAAAGAAATACATATTGATCTACTATAAATGCTAGTGTATGTAAAAATCTTAGCACTACATTATTATTAAGACAGTCATTCTGCAACATTGTTATTGAAGATATATATATATATATATATATATATATATATATATATATATATATATATATATATATATATATATATATATACTGCTTTGAGAACAAGATAACACAGACTGATGGTATTAGCATTATTTCTCTGCAGTAGCAGCCTGTCAGAATAATCTCTATTTTCAGTGGAATTGAATATTCTTCTATAACAGTTCAGTGAATTTTAATTAAAATAAATCACGTTAATAAAATGAGTTTGTTCTTATTTTAAATTCTCTGAATTATGTACATTTTTGTATGTGTGTGTGTATGTATATATATATATATATATATATATATATATATATATATATATATATATGGATCTATCTTACTACGCCGAGAAGACCGACGGATCAAAACCCGCCGCTGAGAACATCACGACATGGAAAAGGCTGTGTATGTATGCGGTAGTGAATGACGTTAGGGTGCGAAAGTAAAGGTAAGTGTCTGATAGATAGTTTGTGGGTTAGGGCGGTAGTTAGGGAGTTAGGGTTAGGCTGGCCAGGTAAGTGTGCTGTGATAGTTTGTGGGTTAAAGTGTGCGACTGTGATAGTTTGTGGTTGTAGGTAGTTGTGTATGTGAGGTTTAGTGTTGGTTTGTAAGGATTTTGTGTGCTTGTGTTGTGTGTGTGCTTTTGGACCGGGATTTGTTTTGTTTGTTGCTTGTCGGGATTATGGTGTGTCGGGCATATATATAAAACTGTGAAATGTCGGTTATGTGGTGTCGGTGATTTTGTTGTCGGCATATATATATATATATATATATATATATATATATATATATATATATATAAACATATGTATATATGTTGTTATTGCCCTGTATTAGCAATAATGCAAAAGAATAGTATTTTGGAATTTTTGTGTGTGTGTGTGTGTGTGTGTGTGTGTGTGTGTGTGTGTGTGTGTGTGTGTGTTTATACATGTGCATGTATGTGATCCATGTTACTCTTGCAATGATATGAGTCAACTGCAGTTAACCACAAGGAACTCCAAGAACACAAAGAAAACAAATCCCATTAATTTATTAACACAACAGAATAGAGCTTTCGGGATACACCCTTCATCAGTATTCACTCAAGTTTAAAACATCAACCATTTTATACTTAAAAAACACAGTGCACATGACACAGCCAACCAATAAAAACTTCCAAGTAATTACTACTTAAAAAAACATGAAAAAAATATTTAATAGAAAAGCAAGCCATTTAAATGCAAGCATTGACACTATAGGTCTCATTAGGAGTTTGGATATGGATTTATGTAGTCTGGGATGGCTGTATATCATAGGTAGTCTTGGACATGGAACAGTAAAAAAATTGAAAAGTTCTAATGAAATATTTCCTTGCAGTTGTGAATCATGTATAAACATGTTCACTTCATCAATTAAGTTCTTAACCTCACTAAAACATATCTTTTTAAAACTATTTTCATCTAATAAAAATTAATTCATTAGCTCAACATATTCAGACCTGTTGACAAGAACTACTTTACCACCCTTATCTGCTTGTTTAATTATTAAATTCCTATTTTCACATTTTTAGTTGAAAGAAAAATGCAATATTAATAACATTTGATTGAGTTATGTCTAATGATAAGAAAATAATAATGTGAATAAATCCCTATATGTAGTTATTTATGTAAATGCTTGTATTTAAATGTCTTGCTTTTCTATGAAATATTTTTTTTTCATGCAAAGTTTACTTAATTTTTTTAAGTAGTAATTACTTGGAAGTTTTTATTGGTTGGCTGTCTCATGTGTACTGTGTTTTGAAAGTATAAAATGGTTGTTGTTTTAAACTTGATTGAATACTGATGAAGGGTGTATCCCGAAAGCTCTATTCTGTGTTAATAAATTAAGCGTTTTTACTATTTTGGGATTTGCCTTCTTTGTATCCATGTTACCCTTGACTGAGTGAACCATTACAGGTACAAGGTACTTACTTAGGCTATTGATCCATGATTGCAGTCAGTAACTAATGGCAGGCATTTGAGTTTCAGATTTGTAACCTTCTAAAAATCATTGCTAATGCAAAACTTGTTGTTCTAAGAATTAATTAAAAGCTGTTCCTTTTGTCTCTTATTCTTGAGCTAAGAGGTTGGGAGGGCATGCAGAAGCAGTGGATTGCACTGTTTGGCTCTTACAGCAGTCAGCTTGAATCCACTTTTTAGTCATTGCTTCAGTATTTGTTTATTCATATTCTAATGATTAGTTGACAGCATACAGCATAGAATACTGAATGACTGAAAAGTGAACTCACGCCACCACTGGCCAGATGCATTTTCTTTGGATTGGATGTGGTGTGGGTTTCTATGCTGTTTCAATGAATGTGAGTTTCAAGAGCAGAGAAGTTTTAATGCCAAGTCTATTTTCACTGTGAGACAGTATTGCTTTGTTTACCAGGTGTCTATTAGTGTTTGTGTATTGTGCTATAAAATGTAAAAATAAAATCCAAATAATCATTGCAGAAGTAAAGCAGTATGCACATTAGTGTTTAGGGTAAATGGGGCAAAATAGCCAGGTTATGAGACATTGAATGGCTGTAGGGGGACTCTGGTGCCATATTGTGGTTGTCTTTTCTTCAGTTTGCATTTGAAAGTTGGTATCCCACAATTCCACTGGAGTGGGTTGGGTTGCGTAATTATGTATGCAGATTTTATGTTAATCAGCATACAGATTTGTACTTATTTTTCATGGGTCTTGTCCAGATTTTTGATGTTTCCTGGTTGAGAGGTATGTTCATGCATATTTCACCAACCTTGAAACTGCAAGACCACCTGGCACACTTGGCCAACATTGCCAACATAGAAAATCTATCCTGACACTGGAGGATATAATCCCTAACTCTTACCAACCTGCTGACTGCCAGACATACTGCTGCAATCTCTTCATATGACATTATCCACATGATAATATTGCTGTCTAATGTCACTGTGCTTCATCCAATCTGTTTAATTGATGATGAATGTTCCATCAACCTAAAAGATCTGTGTGAGTAGGGTATTGTCTAATGCACAGACAAGCCATTCAATGTATAGTAATACATAGAAAGGGTGTGTTAATGCATGCATCAGATGAATTCTGTGTTGTCTTTACTATGGGCCATATTTGTAGACCATGCACTGCCTCTTTTCCAGTGCCACATTGTATTGCACCTGACACTATCATGCATGTAGTAATAAAACCAGTCCATTGATGAATCTGCACCCTTCATCTCCTCTGTTACAACAGCAGGTGCATCAGATATGATGTTCCCAAGTTCTAGCTGCTCTATCCTATTGCACAACATGGTGCACAATGCATATAACTGACTGCTGAGGCTAGCTCAGTGGAACAGAGCAAAGGAGATATGTCTATGGTCCAATATGATTACCAACCCTGGCACTGGAGAAAACCAGGCAAGAAGAGTGAGGAGTGAAAGATCATTTCACACTTATCTCTTCAGGGGAAAAAGGAAGGCTACAGGCAACCAGAAAATACACGGGGAAGTACAATTTCCCTTGTGCAGACTGAGGAATACTTCTTACTCTGTTTCAGGGTTGGGAGCGGGTTGCTTGTTGGTAACATCTCCTTGCAGAAGTGAGGGATGACCAGCACAGTCAGAACATTGCAATGATCCCTTCCACTGCTTAACCAGGCACATGCAGGAAGACTTGGCAACATAATGTAAAACCACCTGAAACACTCTCCCTGGCTGGCTGAATGATGGATCTCTCTTACATATGGGGGAGATTGGGCTAATTAGAAGAAAGGGAGGCTGATGAACGATAGACAATGGGGGCAACAAAAGCAAAAAAATAGTAATAATAGCAATAAGAAGCAGAAGAACTGACTGCATGTATGGTCAGTAGGTTTTGCATGGATTATCCACAGTACCAAAGCATATTCACCATCACCTACAAGACACAATAGTGGAAACCATTAAATGTGGTTGGTTGCCTATTTGAAAGAGAGCTGCTCATTGTGACCTGTATAGTTGGTAATGCATGCTCCCACCTTCACTGGGAAGTTGCCCAATGCAAATTGATGGTAAAGGCCGCACATATGCCAGATGTGAAAATCATAACACATATATAGGACATTGTATATAATACAATATATATATATATATATATATATATATATATATATATATATATATATATATATATAAAATATAATGCATTGCACACCATCTGGCAGCTGACTGGAAGTCCTTTTTGTTGTGTACCAGAAGCCATATGGAACAGGTAGGGTACTGATGAAAATGGAAGTACAATCAATGGCCCTCAGTACCCCATGAAAATAGGCTATATTATAAAATGCCAGGAAATGTATTCCCCCTACACCAGAATTTGAACACTTTTCAAAAGCTATGTGAAAGATATCTTTTTAAATGTGTTAATTTAAGATGGTGTAAAACATCTTTCTATAACTGAACAAATATTGAAAAGCACTCATGATGAAATGAGGGGAGCTAAAGATATTAGGGTTATGAAACCAGGAATATATAATAGTATGGTATTGATGTATGAAGCTGATTATGTGTTTGCTATCTCTAAAAGTTTGGAAGCTGGAACCAGTTAGAAAATTGTTTGCTGGAATAAGTTTAATAAGGCTTATTTTTATTTATATTTTGTTCTTTGGGAATCTAAGGAACACAATTTGATTAGTATTAACACCTGCAATTTCCCTAAATTAAGGTATTTGATTGGCAACTCCAAAATCCATAAAGATTGTATTACACCTACCTTCATTCTAGACAGGTGAAAACAGAACCAATAGGGATAGTACTTGATGAAAATCTTAAAAAAATGCATTTTGTTCCATCATGCATTATGGATTCTTGTGATTCTATTAAAAATATGTTCATGGTTCATAAACATAATATTGCATTTGATTTTTTTTTTTTGTGACAGTGGATACAGTTCACCGGATTCATCAAGCTCTACATGGAGTGCAGGAATAATGCAAGAGCTGCTGCATGCAATATGGCCAATGAACGATCCAGGAACAAGCTCCCAGGACATGCACATACACATCAAAGCACCACCCAGTGAGCGGGGTAGGGTCTACGTAAACTGCAAGGGCTTCCCCTCCATCAACCGCCAGGTCATGTGTGATGCCCAGGGCATTATCTTGAATGTGTGTGCTGGCAGCCCTTGAAGCTATCATGACTCTCACATCTGGCATATGACACAGCTGTACCAGTCATTTTCCAGTGGGGCATCCCATATGGCCACCTAGTGGGGTATGCTGGCTATGCACTGGAGCCGTGGGTATTGACACCTCTCAGAAATACACACACACCTGATCAAGAACTCCAAAATGAGGCACACGCACAAACCAGAATCATAATAGACCATGTGCTTGGGATCCTCAAGTCAAAGTTCCACTGCCTGGACATATCCAGTGGAGCCTTGCAGTACTCTCTAGCTACATGTACACAAATATTCATAGTATGTGCCATGCTACACAATATGATCCTGTGGAAACAGCTACAGCAGGAACAGCATGGGGCAAAGCCACACAGCCCCCCACCATTGCCAAGGCCATCACAGGTAAAGAGTTACTCAGAGGAGGAACTACCTGAGCCTGCCCATGTAGGCAGAAGGAGGCATGCCCAGGCCTTGGCAAAGAGGCAATGAATAGCACATACCCTAACACAGTAGAGACCCAGGGAATGACACCACTCTCTGACTCGCACATACAGTAAAAGGGATGCCAAACATGACACTACCTGTGCTTTACCATGTATAGCAAATGTACTATGTGCATCCAACATAGTCAGCCCTCCAGCACTGTCTTCAATACTGGCCCAGCCACAAGGTAAGTCACTCTTCCTATCAATTACTTAATGGAATAGTATGTTCTGCTAGTTATATCTATGGTATAGACATGAGAATGCAAGGGAATCGGGTGGCTGAATAGGATGGCAGCAGATAGTGGACACCTATACGGGCAGCATGAAATCCATAACAAATACTGCTGTCAACATACTAAACACTACTAGACAAGGTTACAAATCCCACCACAGTACATGTGGTGGCCCAAATAACTGTGGGCGTCCATAGGACACACACATGCATGTTGGTGAAGCTCACATACCCACCACCAGCCCCAGCCAGTAGGACAGGTGTAGATGACCATAAAGAAAGGCTGGGCTAAGGCCTCCAAATGATGGCAATGGGAAGAGCCCCCCCCCCCAGACCTACACAGATGGATTACAACTGGTCTGGCAATTGTATGTTAGTTCTGAACGATAAGAAGTCTGAAACTGAAATGTAGGTCAATAAAACCTAAGATCTGTACTCTACTGATATGCCTCCGGTCTGCATGATAGGTCAGAATACAATATGAAATGGAAGCCAACAGAGTATCTGAAATACCAGTATAGTCATAGCAAAGTCATCAGGTGTGCCCCCCCCACAATCCTATGTAGAAATGCAGTAACATGTAAGTGTGAGCAGTAATATCAGTGGAGCACAGATTGCCTGAGCTGGCATAATCTACAGGATGGATTATTGCATGTGTACAATATGCAGAAGTCTGTGTGTTAGGTTGTTGTGTGTTCAATATTGTC
Organism: Protopterus annectens; assembly: GCF_019279795.1. Taxonomy (NCBI): domain Eukaryota; kingdom Metazoa; phylum Chordata; order Ceratodontiformes; family Protopteridae; genus Protopterus; species Protopterus annectens. The sequence continues at coordinate 802,344,504 of NC_056735.1, forward strand.
TGGAAGTAGTCAGCATGTAGGCATGGAGGGTTGTGTCTCGGTGGCCTATGGGCAGTACTGTGGTTGACAGGGCCATATACCGACAACTGCAGTGCCAACCACAAAGCTTCTCAGTGATACCCATGTCAGCAGTCATCCATACCCACTGTCCAGATGTCAATATCTGTCACCGTCTGAAAGATGGACATGCCAAGAATGGGGGCCCATACATACACACAGTACACAGGTGGAAATACCTTAGACAGAGTGCATATAATGTAACTGGCAACTGCACACAACTTTGGAATTGTACATACAGGTTAGCAGCATATTAGTTGTCCATTTAGTATGGAATACTGGTGTAGTCTGGTGAATCACTGGCAGACCACAAAAGGCACAGTTATGAAGTAAAGAGAGACTGCCTATGTCCACGCGCAAGGCAGCATAAGGGGAATGTCCCAGATATATCTGTGAGTCAGCTGCAAGTAGCTTCCATATCACACATGCACTCGGCTCACTCCAGCATCAGTCACAGGTTTATCACAGGTCATATCCTTGCTGTTGGGAATGAGTATAGTATGACCGCACATCTGTATGGGAATAGCTGCAGAATGCAGCATGCTAAAGAGGTGTCCTACTCAGGTGTGTCCCTAGCTGTAAGCAGCACCCTGCCTGCATCCAGACCAATGGATCAATATGGACAGGAAGTATTGCCAGTAACACCTCACACACTTACCCTGTCACCCCAGGGGAATCCAGTGGCTCGCAGCCTGGAAATGTAGGAGTGACAGAATGCACTGGCCTGCTACAGATGGCCTGCATCACTACCAAATGGCTACAGTCCTCTGTCAAAGGCCTGTGCCTCACCTGTGGTGCCAATGTATGGTATCTCATGGGGTCCTAACTAACAACCTAACACAGTCAACAGAGCACAAATGCAAGGCCATGTTGACAAATTCCAGTAGCATGCCCCCCATGTCCTACTGCAAGAACTGTGGACCAATCCATAAATACCACTGGAATGAAGGGCCAACTATAGGGATACTTCTCAGATATCACTCGCATAATGTTCAGAAGAGGCTAGAATAACAGAAGGAGGTGTAGAAGCATGGATGTCATGGAGTGTGTGAAGTCTGAAACTCTGATGTATGCCCATACTACCCCTCCTGTAAACCCATTAATGGGTGACTACAAACCTGCTTGTAAACCACAATGTGAAGGGGAACTGACCAGATATATGAGCCCTGCCTCTGGGTAACCTTGGTATATCTGTACAGCTGGAGGTATGGCCACAGCAGGATATGGCCATTCTGTTAAGTCGATATATGTACAAGAAAGAGATCCTCAATCCCCATACTATCAAGGTGTTGGGCCATTTACACAGACCCATCAGCAAGTGTCTGTAGCTACCCCTCCAGAATGGCAGGAGTGTGCAAGAATGTGTAGGCTGCAGACCACAATACTGGACTCAGCTTCATTCATCTTGTATGTCCCATTAAATAACTGTGAGCAAATAATTATATTTGTCAGCAGTTGATGACATAATACATCACAGTTTAAAACAGTACATACATCTGAATGTCTCTGCTAACACCAACCATGTAACACAAGCAGCACAGACAGCAATAGTTACAGTATCCCATATCTTTCGTCAGTTGTGACTCCATATTGTCAACCTATCTACAGATCTTCTGTATAAACAGTTTGCTAGCTGTAGGTTTTTATTCTGTGTTTTTTTTTTTTTTGTTCTGATGAAGTTGCTGAAGTGTCATGCAAGGGAAGAAAGCACTTAACAAGGAAAATAAATTAATAAAGATTTTTTTCTATACAGCTTGACTGCTTGTTCTAAATGTGGAGCTTATGGTGTAACTACTGCTCTATTGGGTATTTTTATTGTTTTGCTAGCTGTAGGTGTAGAACACAAAACCCTGTACTGGAGTACAACCCTAACTGGAATGGATTAACACACTCAATACAGAAGGTCATACTGGGCATGCTCCTACACTTAAAGAAATGAAGTCCATGTCAGACAATACAGTGGACAATACATATCTGTCATTTGCAGATGTCTGTGTACACACACCGAAATTTATACCATTTATGCTTCACATACACATTGGATAGGAATGCTCACACATATGTAAGGCTAACAGACTATAATATGTCAAACATACACACACACAGATGTGGGGAAGAGAGAGACATACAGTAACAGAGAGAATTCCATTATGAGGCCTGTCCCATGTCAATCACTGTAGACATTCCTTTTGGTAGCCCTCAGCCCTATAGTGTCTGTGGTGCTTGTGATGACTGTGTAACATGATAGTACAAATAAGTATTCATGTAGCATTTGTAAACGTAGTCCTTTGTAAACTCAGTCCTGTCAAATGTAAAGTTGTGTGTGACTGTGTATGTGTGTGTGTGTGTGTGTGTGTGTGTGTGTGTGTGTATGTGTGTGTGTGTGTGTGTGTGTGTGTGTGTGTTTCTAGAGGAATGATTTATGGCCCATTCACACAGACTGCACTTTCTATTGCCCATGTTAGTACTCCTGCTGATGTCAGTTGCCTTGAAATAACCCTTTGGGGAAGTCATAGCCCTATAAGCTCCATGCATTTACAATAACTGCGTAACACTGTAGTACAGCAAACTAGTTAGGTAGGAGTTCTAATCCTGAACCTAGCAACTGTGAAAATGTGTTTGTGTGAGAGATTGTGTGTGTCTTTGTTGACATGTAATTTTGTAAACATTCAAACTTATTGCACTTTTTCCCCCGTTTAAAAATCCTTCCTTTTTTATACCGGAATGCTTGACCACGTAAGAGATGCCAAACATGACACTACCTGTGCTTTACCATGTATAGCGAATGTACTATGTGCACCCAACATAGTCAGCCCTCCAGCACTGTCTTCAATACTGGCCCAGCCACAAGTTAAGTCACTCTTCCTATCAATTACTTAATGGAATAGTATGTTCTGCTAGTTATATCTATGGTATAGACATGAGAATGCAAGGGAATCGGGTGGCTGAATAGAATGACAGCAGATAGTGGACACCTATATGGGCAGCATGAAATCCATAACAAATACTGCTGTCAACATACTAAACACTACTAGACAAGGTTACAAATCCCAACACAGTACATGTGGTGGCCCAAATAACTGTGGGCGTCCATAGGACACACACATGCATGTCAGTGAAGCACACATACCCACCACCAGCCCCAGCCAGTAGGACAGGTGTATATGACCATAAAGAAAGGCTGGGCTAAGGCCTCCAAATGATGGCAATGGGAAGAGCCCCCCCCCCAGACCTACACAGATGGATTGCAACTGGTCTGGCAATTGTATGTTAGTTCTGAACGATAAGAAGTCTGAAACTGAAATGTAGGTCAATAAAACCTAAGATCTGTACTCTACTGATATGCCTCCAGTCTGCATGATAGGTCAGAATACAATATGAAATGGAAGCCAACAGAGTATCTTAAATACCAGTATAGTCATAGCAAAGTCATCAGGTGTGCCCCCCCACAATCCTATGTAGAAATGCAGTAACATGTAAGTGTGAGCAGTAATATCAGTGGAGCACAGATTGCCCGAGCTGGCATAATCTACAGGATGGATTATTGCATGTGTACAATATGCAGAAGTCTGTGTGTTAGGTTGTTGTGTGTTCAATATTGTCTGTAAGTAGTCAGCATGTAGGCATTGAGGGTTGTGTCTCGGTGGCCTATGGGCAGTACTGTGGTTGACAGGGCCATATACCGACAACTGCAGTGCCAACCACAAAGCTTCTCAGTGATACCCATGTCAGCAGTCATCCATACCCACTGTCCAGATGTCAATATCTGTCACCGTCTGAAAGATGGACATGCCATGAATGGGGGCCCATACATACACACAGTACACAGGTGGAAATACCTTAGACAGAGTGCATATAATGTAACTGGCAACTGCACACAACTTTGGAATTGTACATACAGGTTAGCAGCATATTAGTTGTCCATTTAGTATGGAATACTGGTGTAATCTGGTGAATCACTGGCAGACCACAAAAGGCACAGTTATGAAGTAAAGAGAGACTGCCTATGTCACGCATGAGGCAGCATAAGGGGAATGTCCCAGATATATCTGTGAGTCAGCTGCAAGTAGCTTCCATATCACACATGCACTCAGCTCACTCCAGCATCAGTCACAGGTTTATCACAGGTCATATCCTTGCTGTTGGGAATGAGTACAGTATGACCCCACATCTGTATGGGAATAGCTGCAGAATGCAGCATGCTAAAGAGGTGTCCTACTCAGGTGTGTCCCTAGCTGTAAGCAGAACCCTGCCTGCATCCAGATCAATGGATCAATATGGACAGGAAGTATTGCCAGTAACGCCTCACACACTTACCCTGTCACCCCAGGGGAATCCAGTGGCTCACAGCCTGGGAATGTAGGAGTGACAGAATGCACTGGCCTGCTACAGATGGCCTGCATCACTACCAAATGGCTACAGTCCTCTGTCAAAGGCCTGTGCCTCACCTGTGGTGCCAATGTATGGTATCTCATGGGGTCCTAACTAACAACCTAACACAGTCAACAGAGCACAAATGCAAGGCCATGTTGACAAATTCCAGTAGCATGCCCCCCATATCCTACTGCAAGAACTGTGGACCAATCCATAAATACCACTGGAATGAAGGGCCAACTATAGGGATACTTCTCAGATATCACTCGCATAATGTTCAGAAGAGGCTAGAATAACAGAAGGAGGTGTAGAAGCATGGATGTCATGGAGTGTGTGAAGTCTGAAACTCTGATGTGTGCCCATACTACCCCTCCTGTAAACCCATGACTACAAACCTGCTTGTAAACCACAATGTGAAGGGGAACTGACCAGATATATGAGCCCTGCCTCTGGGTAACCTTGGTATATCTGTACAGCTGGAGGTATGGCCACAGCAGGATATGGCCATTCTGTTAAGTCGATATATGTACAAGAAAGAGATCCTCAATCCCCATACTATCAAGGTGTTGGGCCATTTACACAGACCCATCTGCAAGTATCTGTAGCTACCCCTCCAGAATGGCAGGAGTGTGCAAGAATGTGTAGGCTGCAGACCACAATACTGGACTCAGCTTCATTCATCTTGTATGTCCCATTAAATAACTGTGAGCAAATAATTATATCTGTCAGCAGTTGATGACATAATACATCACAGTTTAAAACAGTACATACATCTGAATGTCTCTGCTAACACCAACCATGTAACACAACCAGCACAGACAGCATTAGTTACAGTATCCCATATCTTTCGTCAGTTGTGACTCCATATTGTCAACCTATCTACAGATCTTCTGTATAAACAGTTCGCTAGCTGTAGGTTTTTTTTCTGTGTTTTTTTTTTTGTTCTGATGAAGTCGCTGAAGTGTCATGCAAGGGAAGAAAGCACTTAACAAGGAAAAGAAATTAATAAAGATTTTTTTCTATACAGCTTGACTGCTTGTTCTAAATGTGGAGCTTATGGTGTAACTACTGCTCTATTGGGTATTTTTTATTGTTTTGCTAGCTGTAGGTGTAGAACACAAAACCCTGTACTGGAGTACAACCCTACCTGGAATGGATTAACACACTCAATACAGAAGGTCATACTGGGCATGCTCCTACACTTAAAGAAATGAAGTCCATGTCAGACAATACAGTGGACAATACATATCTGTCATTTGCAGATGTCTGTGTACACACACCAAATTTTATACCATTTATGCTTCACATACACATTGGATAGGAATGCTCACACATATCTAAGGCTAACAGACTATAATATGTCAAACATACACACACACAGATGTGGGGAAGAGAGAGAGACATACAGTAACAGAGATAATTCCATTATGAGGCCTATCTCATGTCAATCACTGTAGACATTCCTTTTGGTAGCCCTCAGCCCTATAGCGTCTGTGGTGCTTGTGATGACTGTGTAACATGATGGTACAAATAAGTATTCATGTAGCATTTGTAAACGTAGTCCTTTGTAAACTCAGTCCTGTCAAATGTGAAGTTGTGTGTGACTGCGTGTGTGTGTGTGTGTGTGTGTGTGTGTGTGTGTGTGTGTGTGTGTGTGTGTGTGTGTGTGTGTGTGTGTGTGTGTTTCCAGAGGAATGATTTATGGCCCATTCACACAGACTGCACTTTCTATTGCCCATGTTAGCACTCCTGCTGATGTCAGTCGCCTTGAAATAACCCTTTGGGGAAGTCATAGCCCTATAAGCTCCAGGCATTTACAATAACTGCATAACACTATAGTACAGCAAACTAGTTAGGTAGGAGTTCTAATCCTGAACCTGGCAACTGTGAAAATGTGTTTGTGTGAGAGATTGTGTGTGTCTTTGTTGACATGTGATTTTGTAAACATTCAAACTTACTGCACTTTCTACACTCCTCCTTTAGCACTGCTGTTGATGTCCTTCACCTTCAAAGATAACTTTGGACAACTATCCAGCATGTAAGCTCTGTGGTGCTTGCGATAACTGCATAATACCATAGTGTAATAAACTAGTTAGATAGGAGTTCTAATCCTGGTTCTGGTGACTGTGAAAATGTATGTGTTTGTGTAAGTGAGTGTTTGTGTGTCTGTTGACACCTGATTTTGTGGACATTCACACTTACTAAACTTCCCTTATCCCTCCTCTAGCACTGCTGCTGATGTCACTCACCTTCAAAGATACCTTTGGACAGTTCTCCACCATATAAGCTCCATGGCACGTTTTGATTACTGCGTAATACCATAGTGTAGCAAACTAGATTGGTAGGAGTTCTAATCCTGGTCCTGGCAACTATGAAAATGTGCATGTTTGTGTGAGAGAGTGTGTCTGTCTTTGTTGATATTGTATTTTGTGGATATTCATACTTACTACACTTCCCTTACTCCTCCTTTAGCACTGCTGCTGATGTCACTCACCTTCAAAGATGCCTTTGGACAGTTCTCTAATGTATAAGCTCCATGGCACTTCTGATAACTGCATAATACCACAGTGTAGCAAACTAGTTAGGTAGGAGTTATAATCCCAGTTCTGGCAACTGCAGAAATGCATGTGTTTTGTGTGAAAGAGTGTGCGTGTCTTTGATAACACCTGATTTTGTGGACATTCACACATACTACACTTCCCCCTTACCCCTCCTTTAGCACTGCTGTCAATGTCACTCACATTCAAAGATACCCTTGGACAGCTCTTCAGCATATAATTTCTGTGGTGTGCACAATTAATGCGTGACACTGTCATAGCAATACATAACGAAGTAGGAGTTCGAAACTCAGTACTAACAAGTGTGTGTATGTCTGTCATCAGTATCCTAAGTGGTGTTGGTGTGATTGTGTAATAACAGGATCCATTTTTAGGTGGATTTTGCTACATCACTATAGTGAGGACCTATATGTTCCAATGTCCACATTACAAGGCCAACAGTTGTCAAACACCATAGAGGTTGGTGTAGACAATCCACAGCAATAAATGTCTACTGCCATGTGCAATGACTATGTGATAATATGGATTATTGAACAATATAGGCAACCCTTATAATACTCAGAGACCACTCTCTACCACCGGATCAAACACAAACACGCTTGGCTCTTTCTTTATCTTTCTTTCTTTTTCTCTTTCTTTCTTTCTTTCTTTCTTTCTTTCTTTCTTTCTTTCTTTCTTTCTTTCTTTCTTTCTCTCTTTCTTTCTTTCTTTCTTTCTTTCTTGCTTTCCTTTCTTCCTTTCTTTCTCTCTGCCTCTCTCTCTCCCCCCCTCTCTGGTAGATGTAGAAAAATACATCTTGCATAGGCAGCAGCTTGACTTTTGTAGGTAATGCTGATGATCTGTGCATAAATTGGAGTCCCCCACTTGTTAATTGCATGTGGAACAGCTGTTGTATCATTCCTATAGCCAATTGCATGGAAACACACTCCTGTAACTAAGCACTTCATGTGGGTGTTGGCCTTTTTCCTTCACTGTAAGCAGGATTTCATGTGGGTGCCTGACAAACAGCATCACAGAGGGTAGCTGGAAATACCTCTTAAAACAAACACTGTGGAGACAGGCCAACAAACTGGAGGGGGATGTTTCAGACATGGGGACAGAATGTATGTATTGCTGTTCTACATTTGAAGTAATGTTGGTTTAACAGGGCTTGTGTGGATATGGCTGTTCTGCATGATTTAAAGTCTGGCATGACAGTGTTATGTGATTGAGAAAACTTTCACCTGTAGGGTTACGTGCAGACTAGCCAGAGTTTTGAGTCTTAGATTTGGTGTGTTGTTCACACATTTTCTGTCTTTATAAATGCAGTAGCATACTCTGATGACTGCAGTCTGTAAATGGTAACAGCCATGTGTGTTACTGACTTCATATCCCTCAGAAGAGATATGTTACAACAAACCTTGTTATGCCAGCAATTTTCTCTGTTTATAACAGCAATATGTCAGTATTGGTGCTGTGTTTGTGCCTCTGTCCCCCATGTCTGTCACCCTTTGTCCATATGTCATGCAGTAAGAGGTGGATATGTACAGTATTATTATTTACTGACATCATTCCTGATATCAAGCCAGTGATATATCAGACTGCCAGACATGTTATGTATAGGAGGCCTTAAAATTGAGGACAAAACCTGGACATTCTGTTGTAGTCTGTACAGTAGTGAGGTATGTCTACTTATGGTGATTGTTGACAGAGTGTCAGTATTGTGTAGCAGTGTATTGTGAATATGTTATTTAGCCTGTGTAGAGACTGGGGTAAATGTCAATGTTCTTGGTCCTGTTCTAGCTGACATTGCATGCTGCTCTAGTTTCTGGTAACCTATCAGCTTATATGTTTGCAGGGCCAGACTGAGACATGTCCCACACCACAGTGAGGCATCAGACTGGGCCAGTATATGTAGGGTTAGTGCTTGAATGGCAAATATGATGATGGGTTTTGTTCACACAGTCCATATACTGTACTATTAATTAGGCTTACAATTATGTGACTGTGACTGTGTTGAGATTTGTTGTGGGTATGCACTTTCACACTGGTGTCTGTTACTCCATGCTGTTACATGCCTGTAGTGCCTGCTACATTTGCAATTGCATGCTTATTCCCCCATAAGAAAATTGAGTTAGTGTTGTGACAGTCTGTAGTTTAGACAGTGCTTGGTGACATGCCTAGCCCTAGTGTGATGTTATGTCCAGATATTTGTCAGATGTACTGTTGCCTGGCCATCATACATGCTGTGTATGTTTTTCAAAGCAGTGGGATGCTGTGAAGATGTATGGCATTAACTAGTGGGAAGAATGTAGGCATGGGACCTCTGCTCCTCCAGTTAATATATGTTAGGCAGACAGGAGGGTGTGAATGCATCAACTGTTTGAGCTTATCTGCTCCAGTATTTGTGATATATCCCCATTGTCATGGCTTTAAACATCCCATTTGTCAGACTTGGTCCACATTTCTTGCACTAAGGAGTTTTGTCTATACCTTTTGACTGACCAGATTGTTTCAGACTGTCCACATTTATTGCTCATATTTCTTCTTTATTCCACAAGATCATTACTGTCATTTGTGTGATACTTTACTATGATGATTTTATGATGTCTATCAGTAACTGATGGCGTACATGTCAGTTTCAGAAGAGCCTTCCTTCAGACCATGTATGTTGACACAACCCCTGTTACAGAAGCAGCATTCTACATTTATAACTGCAATACTAACATTATGTTCCCTTGCACTAAGAGGTTGAGAGTTATGGTGCGGAGGTATGACTCCACTACATGTTCTGGGCATATGTTTTACATATATATATATATATATATATATATATATATATATATATATATATATATATATCCTTTTATGTGTAAACATGAGTGTTGTATATTCCTTCTCAGATGTATCTCACCATATTTGCCTAATATGTGTATATTTAAATATAAAATATGACTGATTCCACACTATGTTTACTAAGTAGTAAACAATTGTAGTAGTCAAAGCAGTTGTTCACTACTATTCAGTGCATGTACTGAATGATATATTTGAAAAAGCAACTGACATTTGTATGGCTTAGTGGTGAAGTGCTGTGACTATAGTGTATAGAGTCCTGGGTTCAAGTCCTGCATGGGCTATTTATTTTGTTGCTAGGCAGGACAAGGGCTGATAGAGACAGGGTGATTAAGGCACTTTAAAGTGGCTTTTATCAGGTTTGTGTGGGTTTGCATGATGGTAAGCGCTGCTACCATACAGTTAGACGAATACGCACTTACTCTGTGTATGCTTTGTTTACCAGTGCAAACATCTGCTTAGCATTTACATTTAAGCAATGCTTAAATCTGCTAAGCATAGCCCAGCCCTGGTAACCAGTGATCACATTCCAGTCTGATCAATTAGCAGGGTAATATCATCTTTAATAAGTGTATTTAATTCCATGTACATAACATGCTTCTATGTGTTATCACTACATTAGAAAGGGTGTCAGTATACTGTATGGGACACCTGAGTATACATGGGTAGTACCGCAATCTTTTCTCTTTGTATGTGTTTCATACTTGGGTAGTATCCCAGGTTATATGCAGTCACACTTGCATGTATTTTATCATTACGCTACTACTTTTAACAGTGCTTTTCCAAGTAAGAGTAGATTGCAGATTGTAGTATGGAACCATACACCCCTGCATGCAAAGCCAGACTCTGAGTACTGACTATGGTGTTCTTGGTGTTTGAACTGTATGCTTTTACGTATCTCCTATTGGATATTGATCTGATATACTGATATTAACTGTAGACTACTATGTTTTTAGGACATGTCATTTAGGACTGCTGTCACGTAGTAATGGCATACCTATCAGTTTCAGATGCCTATCTTTCAAAATATTCATCCTAATGCATAACCTGTTAGCTATCTACTTTCTGACTGTCCTCTGTACAGATGTGCAGATGTCAGGTATTCATCTTGGCTGCTTACAAGCAATCAAAAACCACAAATTTACAAGTAGGACTAGTAGACACAAGTTTTACTTTGATGAAAGCACCTAACCTGAAAAATAAACTTGTGTCTACTAGTCCTACTGGTGAATTTGTGGTTTTTAGTTTTTATTTTCACCAGTTTTCTACAATTATTTGGTTTTGCTTACAAGCAATGCCTGATTGACTGACATTGACATGTCTGCCCAGCTGTGTTATGAATGCCACAGCTAGGAAACCCCACTCTGTATGCACCACATGACATGGATACCTCAACCAGACTACTGCAGTCAACAGAACATGTTTGGGTACAGGTCCCTAACCCAGACACTGACCATGTTATGCAATATATGTTGCATACATGTCAATTGGAACACATCACTGGCCCTCTTCAAGAGAAAATCAGATGAGCGAATGTTGAATTTAATTGTTAAATTGGGGATCACTCAAGTGGCATTAGTTGATAGATGGCATAATACCAGTGTACTCACATGCCCTACTCTTCTCATCTCTCCATGAACATTAGCCTGGTACACACATAGGAAGACCTGCCCCTATGGACCTCAGTACTGACAAATGTGTCTATGTGCATTACTGAGTATAACAATGTTTCTGAGCTTGTAAACTTGTAGTTGAACATACTCTGAGGGCCTTCTCACCCACTACATCCCCCATTGCTATATGTAGAAAGGGCTGCTGCTGTAATTCACATTAAATGTACCTTGTGACACTCTTCACCCTATGGGCTACCTGCACCTTGCAGTACCAGCATAACACTGTTCTACAAATGGTTAGATAGGTGTGGGTTACCCTCTGGGTCCTGGCAAATCTGTGTGTGTGTGTGTGTGTGTGTGTGTGTGTGTGTGTGTGTGTGTGTGTGTGTGTGTGTGTGTGTGTGTGTGTGTGTGGATGGGCATATTTGTAGGAGACAGCATTCTGATGCTACATTTTCCAAATACACTACACCTTGCCATACATTATAAGGGATGGCTGTGTTGCTGACAATAGGACAGCCTTGACAAAACCCTCACCCTGCTATCCCTGTGCATGTGCAATAAATGCATATTCTTGTAGTAGCAATAATTAGATAGACAAGGGTTTGTATTGCAGTCCTGGTAAATGTGTGACTGTGGGTATGTCAGAGCATTATCATGGGTTTCAGTGAGTACAATATACAATGTGGGGTGGGCATGCTGGGTATTTTGTCTTTACACCATGGTACCCCAGTACATGTCCAAAGGTCCACTGTATGAGGACCACTGTTATCATCAACCATACAGGTAACTGATGACACTCTCCAGCCCAATGATGCATGTGCTGTCTACAAAAAATCTGTAATGGTATGGACTCACTGACAAGGTAGTCAGCACTGCTAAACCCAGGTCTGTCAAATGTGTCTATGACTGTATGTGTTTTGTCATGTGTATATGATAGTATGCTATACTATGTATTGTCCATTAACATGCAGTACATCCCCCATTACCATACTGTACTAGGCCTGGTGATGTTGTTCACTTTACAGGAAGCTTGGGACACAGCTCACCCTACAAGCTCTGTGGTGTGTGCAATTAAGGCCAAACACATTAGTAGCAATAGATACCTAGGTAGGGGTTCTAATCTCAGTGTTGCCAAGTTAAGTGTGTATGTATGTGAAGGGATCTACTTCAGTTTGCAGAAAATATATTTCTCAGGAGATCATTTGTCCGAGAACAAACTGGCAAATAGTAACATTGCAAGGCAATCATCTTGTGGAAATTCATTCCATCAAAACTAGTAGTGGATGTGTAAATGCCCTTTTCCCCACTGTTGAGCTGTACAGCGATACTGGAGTTGGTATACATAGTTGGGTATAGTTGTTGCAGGCACAGCCACCCACATTGGGGGTATTGTTGTGCATATCATCTATTAGTGTGTTGTTATACTATCCAGTTTATGTTAAGAGGTTAAGTAGTTGTTAATCACACTATGTGTGGTTCTGTGCCACCCCACACCCTCCAATTTGGGGGGCTGTGCCCCCACACCAGCACAGCTATGTATACCAACTCCAGGATTTCACTACATTGGGACATATACCCTGCCAGTACCATTTCCAATTAAATTAAATTTGGCGGACTGATTATTTACTGATGTGATGTTTTGGTAATTTGGTCTTGGTGGAATTACATAGGCCAAAATGTATTCTCTGCAAAATGAAGTACATCCATGTGAACAGTATTTTCTATGTATTGCATCAACACAAACGTCTGTGTGTGTGTGTGTGTTATTCACAAGCATTTGGTGTGTGCTACCCAGTACACTTACCATTGTCCACTGTAGAAGATCTGCTTATATCAGCCACCATGCACTCACCTGTATACATCTCAGACCTATCAGCCATGTGGCATATGCAGTAACTGTTATATATACCTGTTACTTGTGTTCAGCTGTACCCAGGATATGACACAGTCAATGTGTTACGACAGTGCCACACCCCTTGTAGGAAAGGACAGCAGACCAACATCCTCCTGACACACAGACACCTAGAACACAAACAGAATACATTATGAAGACCACATTCAGTCAGTGTTAATAACAGCAATAATGCATCATGCCTGGACAGCTACACACCTTGACATGTAAGCATGAAACATTCCAGCTGACATGTTAAACAGCATTATTTATTTTTATTTATTTATTTATTTATTTATTGACATTTGTTAACCAGGTTTGTCCAACTGGGCTTGTGGCCTATTTTCAGTGGTGACCGGAGGAGAAAAGCTCCAGTAATACATTTTAAAACAAGTACAATTTTAAACAATATTGATATAATAGCAGTTATAGCAAAACGATTCACATATGTTGGGTTACATGCATAAACTTAAAGTTGCATTAAAAAGAAGCTAAGTAACAATTTTACATTGATATAGTTCAATAGGTCAACAATAAACATTTTTTGTTTGTATAAAATTGTGTAAATGCATAGTAGACACATTGGAGAGAGAGGTGTAATGAGGTACTAAGTATGGTCTTTTTGGGGGTACATAAAGGGAAGGATGACTAGGTAGGGTCATGGCAAGGGCAGGTTCTGGAATTGAGAAAATAAGCTTTTAGTTCATTTTTAATGTGTTAGGTGTGGGAGATTGAACGTAAGTCAAGGGGAAGTTTGTTCCAAGCATGGGCAAGGGAGTGTTTGCAGAGTAGTTTGCCTACTGACCTTTTTGGGTGGTAGATATCACGTAATTGTTGGTTAGAGGTATGGAGGGTCTGGGATGGGATGTAGATTGAGACTAAGGATGACAGAGATGGACAGAAGGAGGGTTTATAAAGAATAGAGTGTAGCATATGAAATTGATAAGATAGCAGAAACTGGGGAAGTTCAAGCCATTGAAGAGAGTTTAAAGAAATGCAGTGGTGTGAGTTGAATGGGGAGTTAGTAATGAATCTGGCTATTTTATGGTAAGTCTGTTGCAGTTTGTTTAGAGTGAAGGCCTGGATATTGGTAAGAACTGGGGCAGCGTATAAGAGGGATGGGAGGAGGAGTGCCTGGCCCAGGGTAAGTCTAGATTCAGGGGTTATGAGTTTTTTGTCCCAAAATAGCAGACCTAGTTTCTGGTTTGTTTTTTTTATACATTGGATTATGTGTAGGTTGAACTTGAGTTCATCATCAATAATGACCCCTAGGAGTTTTGTGTGGGTGTCAGGTTGGATGTTTGGATTGTTAGAAGATGTAATAAAAAAGGAGGTTTTGTGATGAGAAAGAGAATGGGGAAGGAAAAGTAGGAGTTTGGTAGCTAAACCAAAACCCAACCCCTTCCATTTGGGAAACACTTTTGGGGAAAAAAAACCCCAAACTCCGGGAACACCCCACCCACTTTTTTCCCTTATAGCCCAAACCCAAAAAGGGGGAAATCCATTTTCTGGACACCCACACCTGACTGGGGAAATCTTTGGGGAACCATTGAATTAAATGGGCCCTTTGTTTACAGTTGGCCCCCCCTTGGAAATCCATGGTTCCAAAAACTGGGGGAAAAATTAACCAAAAAATATATGATTCAACAATTAGTGGGAACATCTCCCAAAATCCCCAAAAGCCTAATTAAAATAAATGATGGCAATAGTCACCAAAAAAGGGGATAAATTTGATTCATATAGAACATGGGAGAAAAAAAAGTATATCCTGGGGTAATAAAAAATTGCTGGAGGTTCCCCCCACCCCACCTAAAATAAAAAAAAAAAAGTTTTAAAAAGGATTAATTCAAAAGCAGGGGTTTTTTCCCCCGGGGGAAAAATCCAAGGGTGTATTTCCCTTTTTAAATCGGGATGTGGTAAGGAATCCCCCCAAAAAAGATTTTGCCCAAAGGACCCAGGGTGGACAGAAAAAAATTAAAAAAGGGAGGAAGATAAAGATAGAGAAAACCTTAAAAGGGTAAGCATTGAATTAAAAAAAGGTTATAAAAATAAAGAAATTTAAAAAAAAATAGAAAAGCTAAAAGTATAAGGCCTTTTTGTAAGCCTAGGAGGAAACGTTTGCCGGGAAAAATGGGGGAAAAATTTTCCCCCAAAAAACCCACGGTTTAAAATTTTTAAAAAATTTACCCAAATAACCCCAAAATTGGGAAAGTAAAATGTTTTAAAGAAAAAAAGATAGGGAAATGGTGTTGGGAAAAAATAAAATTAAAAATAGGACATGTTTTAAAGTCTTTCTGGATATATGGCGAATGTCCCCCATTAAAAGGGGTGTAAGTAAAATTCCCCCCCCTTTATTTGAAAGTTTTGCAAACCCGGGAAGGGATCTTTGGGATTAAAAAAGCGGGGAAATTTAACTTTGGATAAATTTTGGGTAAAGCTTTTTAAATTGGGTTGATTTTTAAACACCCCAAAAGTTGAGGGGGAAAGGCAGTTAAGGGAAAACATAAAACCCGGGATCAGAAAAAAATAAAAATTTCCAAGGGGTTGCAAATGGTGAGGAAGAAAAAGGGTCGGTTGGGCCCATGTGAAAAAGGTAAAGTGGTGTAAGGTATTGGATTTTTTGGATCATTTTCCTACGAAAACGGGAGGGATTCAAAGTTTGCAGGTAAAAACTTAAAATTAAAGTTTCCCCAGGGGCTACAAAAAGGATAATGGTAGACCAGGCCAAATTTAAATAAAAATGAAGATATTCGGGAAAAAAAGGTTTCCCCCTAGTAAAATAGGTGGAATACTGGCCAAAAATTTAAAGGGGCCCGGGGGAAAGGTTTGTAGTAGTTGCTTGAAAATTTTGAAGTTTTAATTGATTTCAAAAGGGATTTCAAGATGGGGTATGTTTTTTCCCTCCAGAAATGATTGGTAAAGACAATTTCGAAAATTGGGCTGGGGGCCCCAAAATTTAAAAAAGGGAAAAAGGGTTAAAATTCCTAGTCCCCATGAAAAATGTTATTAGTGTTTTCTAATGCCCTTTTGTCATAAGGCCAGTCCCCTTTGAAAATGTTAAAAAATCTGACCCTCAAGAAAGGGCAAATTAAACCAAAAACGGTAAAAGACGTTGGGTGTTAACCCAAAAATTTTGGGGGGAAAAAATTTGGGAATTGAGGCAAGTCCGGCCTTTTAAGGGGGTTTGAAATGGAGGGGGCAAAGGTTAAGTGTCATTTTGAAGAGGAAGAAAAAATGGGTATCCCCCCCTTTTGGGGGGAAAAAAAAATTTAGGTTTAAACCCCTGAATATAGATAACCTTGAACCTTGCCCATTACTTGCAAACATACATTCCCCTGCATAAAAATTTTTTGAAAAGGGGGGGCAATGAAGGTGTTTTTGCCAAAAGGGGTGGTTTGGACCAGGGGGGTTTGGTTTATAATTTTGGGGGTTTTTTTAAAGGGCCAAAAATTTTGGGTGTTTTTTGGGGGTTTGTTGGGGTTTGGGGGTTTTTGCCCCAAATGGGGGGGACATTCCCTCATGGCAGGGTGTCGCAGGTTTTGGGCCATGGCACAACGGCCCGCCGGGTTGCCCCCCGGAAAAGAAAATTTGACTCCCCTGTGATGGCAAGCCAATCCACCCTGTTGGATGGCCGGGCCCCCAATGCGTGCCTTCTGCTTTTGGGGAGGGAAAAAAGGGCCATCTGGCTCCAAACGGGGGTGAAATCACATGACCCCCCCGGGGTTTCGACCCACAGGGATCCCACTCCCCCCCAAATTCTCCCAAAGACCCCATAGGTTCCCTTTTACCTTTTATTATCCCATCAAAAGGGGGGGCTCTGAATTCACAAGTAATTCACAGGGGTCCCCCGGAGCCCAACCATCTCTGGTGAACACTGTTTTTTGCCTCCTGCAGGCATGATGGACACCTTTTGGGCACCGCCGGGGCTGTGGACCCCAGACACCCCCCTTGTTTTGTGGGCCCTTGCCATCACACTTTTGTCAGCACAACACATTTTCCCTCCACTACCCCCCAAATGTTATTTGGCCATGGGGGGGAGGGGGATTGGGGGGAATGGATGGGGGTTGAAAACCTTTCACAGTTCCCCCTGCAACCCTGTGGCCTCACTTGCCTAGCTTTACTGTGGCAAACAATTTATGGGGGCCCCTGCCCCATTTGCCCCCTTAAACAAAAAAAAAACCAAAAAAAACCACACACACACACACACACACACACACACACACACACACACACACACACACACTTACAGGTGTGGTGGCACAAAGATATTACACAGACCTCTCATTACCCAACAGTATACATGCATAACATATGCCACTCAACAGGATGCACTGTAGACATTCATAATCCTTGTTACCAACAATATACATCTCTGTGATGCATGAGTTCTGTTAGTAGTTGATGCCCCTTCCCCTGGAACACACTGCACCCATGTACACATTATTGATGTGCACCTGTACAGTACACTAACATGTACTGTGTAGCATACCTCACAAGTGTACAGACCATTGCTGAATGTGTAGATGTCTGGCAGTTATGTCTGCTCTGTTGCTCACAGCCCTCTGGGATTGTCTGGCACATAACTGGGATGATATGAGGACTGAAGTCAATAATTAATGCCTGACCTTTGATTTGCAGATCTCATCATCAGCAATGCATGTATGTGCAATAAAATCTAGTTAAACAGCCAATCTCCAAAGCTTCATGTGGATTTGAGGAGTGGACACACCCCTGTTGACATGCCAGCTTCTTCTATGATATGCTGTGGGGCCACAATACTGCATTTGATAACATTACACACACCTGATATGTGACATATGACCTGTGCAATTCAATGCAATATCAAACAAATGTGTTAGTCATAGAGATGATGAATGAGATGCATACAATATGTGGATTACATAAGTGTGCACATCCTTAAAACAATCATTTGTTGAACCACCTGTTAAGTGAACTACAGCAGTCATTATTCCTGGAAGGGGTATACTAACATGGCCCATCTTTACTTGGCATCATTTGGCCTGACTGCCCTACAAAGGTCCCCCAACTGTGCCAGATTGCAAAGTTAGCTCATGTGCACACTCCTTGGAGGTCACACAGTGGCTTCACTATTGCTGTAGAGTCTGGGTTATGTCTGGTACAATTCATAACCTTGATTGCATTCAGATACAGCCCTTCTTAGCTAGCTTTGGATGTATGCTTCAGTTTACTGTTATGTTTGAGGCTGACACCTCTCCCCATCCTCAGTCTTATTGCAGATACCTGACAACTATAGGCCATGCATGAGTGTTATTTTGCAGTGTTCCAAATTCCATCCACCATGTCTAACAGCCTAGTTCCAGCTAATGAACAGCAACCCTAAAGGTGTACACTGGCACCAGCAAGCTAAAAGTTGGGGATGATGGCCCTGAGCTGGAGTGAGTTGTTGCTTGTGCACCACACATATCTTTATTAATACTGTCTGTAGGTTTGAGTCTTGGTCTCATGACACCATTACATATTGCAACACATGCCTTTGGGAGACTCGATGTTATGCTTATGCTACCTGTGCAGAACCCTAGATGATGTTTCATGTGGGACAAATATTCTGTCTGATTACCCTACCCCATAGGCCACAATTATGCAGAATCCAGGCAAATGTCAACACAGGTACTACACAGACAGTACTTGCTATACATTCCTGCAACTCCCTCAGTGTTGCTGCATGTCTCTGGGCAGCCTCCATGACCTGTTTGCAACATGTTTTGTCATCTGTTTTGGATGGGCATCTGTTTCTTTTCTATATCACTGTTGTCCCATATTTAATACACCTCTACGTCACTATCTGTACTGCTTGCCATGGTATATGCAATGGTGAGGTAAGGTTATTTTTCCCAGTACTGACTGCTACCTTTCACATATGGTATCCATTTCATGCTTTGTAAGATGTGTGCAAGCCATGGTTGCCTCTGTTGCAGATGATTGGGCAAATGTCATGGGCATACTTCTATGACAGCAGACCATTACTTAGTGTGACATTTAGGCACTCAAGAAGAGTGAATGCTGTCAATACATCACAAGCTGCCTCCACAATATGTTATTTGGAGTGTGTGCACACATATGCTTCCAGTGTTTTGTAAGGTTTTTAAAGTTTGTATACCCCATATTTGTTGTCCTAACATAACATTCTATATCACACATTCATTGCTCATGTTAGGATCACATTACAGGTTGTAAAAGGTGTGTAATGTGTCATTGCGGTCTACCATTGTATATATCGGGAACAGTTGCCATTGTAATAGTGGTGTATATACTGTTGTAGCCACTGTATAAGGGTAATGTTTCATACATGTATCTACTGTAGGCCATTTGTCCCACCATTTTGCTTATCTCTGTCCACACATCTTGCACTGACAGGTTATGAGGTATACTGCAGGAATCTTACATACCCCTCAGATATGCCACCATGGTGAAGACTGTGATGCAGTGCAGTTAAGACCAACAAAAATGAACATGTACAGCTGCATTATGTGTAGGTGTGTCAAATGTGTGCATGGCAAATAGCATGGCCATAACATGGCCAATGTATTGGCAAACCTGAACAAAACAACTCCATACTCACCAGCTACAAGCTGCTGTCCCAGTTGAATACCAGAGGGACGTAAATAGTTTTGGGAGAGAAGTAATGTCAGTAGCCACACCTGTGGCATTGGTACAGGGTGGAAGCAGCATTTCAGCACATCAACAGTACAAACCCCAATGCTAAGGATTATACACATCTGTGCATTACTACACTCTGGCAACAGGCTGTCTTATCTGATATAGGCATGTAGATACTTTACAGATAAAGATGGATAAGCAACAGTGTTCTAGTGATGTGCACTGGGGCTTTACCTGCCTGATCCTCATCCATTGTGTAGGTGGCACCCACCTCCACAATACTGTACACAATGCTGTCTTCGGCTTCATGGCTTATCCAGTGAGCAGGTGCCCCAAGGCTGGTGAGGAGCTTCTCAACATATGTCAGTGGGGGCTAGTTGGCTTGACCCCCACATGTGGCTAGCTGGTCCATCGCAATAGCAGCAGCCCACTGATGGGTGTGGCAGATGAGCTCAGTACAATTACGCCTCACCTGCTCATAATTTCGACTGCGCAGGCTGACATTGTTTACCCTGTGGATGAGGTCATTCCACAGGGTGGTCCTCTCCTGCAGATCCTGGGCTCTGCGGCTGAATAATATGTTGTAATGCTGTATGGCATATTGTATTATGGTGTCATTCTCTATGTTGGTGAATGCTGGCAGCCATGGACATTGCATATTACCTGGAAGACATAAACAGGAAAAAAGGTCACAGGACCTCATATGGTTGTCCACTTGTACATCAACAGTGGATATTAATTGCAAATAATCCAGAGTATACCATAACACTGTAAGCTATCATGGCTTTGGCATCTTGAATTACACTCCTGGCCCTGACCTGTTTAGTTCCCCCAATGTTGGACACTTAATTGCATAATTCTGTATTCTCCATTCATTTCTGTGTAGAGGGATGACAGTGTCCATCTTCCATGTGGATGGTGTGTGGATGGTGGCAAGTCTGTGTTTGATGGTAGTATTTGATGGAGCTGTGAGCACACGTCTAACCTCATGTAGGAGACAGATTGTGATGTTGTCATGCCCCATGGAAATGTGCTGTTGTTGCCATCAGTAGGCATTATGTACATGCTCACTATTGATGAGGGCAGAAGTGTGGTTGATCTGCATATCTCCCTGTACAAATGTTGTGGACATGGTGACACTGTTCCCACCTAACCTGTCTGATGCAGGTTGCCTATATCCATGGCATGAGTGTATGAGGTGTGCTTTACCCCCAGTACAGGTTGAATTGTGTTACTACCTCTGAGACTGTCTACATATGTGGAGACATTGTTGCATTTGGCCTTGTTGGTGTGGATATGTCTGATTTGTAGTCATAGTCAGCCTTACAGGAAGTCAACTGTAAACATACATGTTTGCCCAGATAGAGGTGGACTTGCTTTCAACTTGTGGTCTGCACCTATGTGTCCCTGTACAGCCACTATAGCAACCTATTATGTGCTTTGTGTATTGATGCTGTCCACCAAGTGGGATTGCTCTATCATTGGTGGAGGCTGGTTGTACAGGTCAGGTACTGCTCATTCCATATAGCTACAGTGGATACAAAGTGTACACACCACTGTTACAATGCCTGGTATTTGTGCAATTGAAGCATTACCTCACAAAAGCTCATTTCAACACAATCCACACCTGTAATATGACTTATAGCCTGCTCAATTCAATTCAAAACATAACAATCTGTTCTGTGAAAACATATGGGAAATAACACTCATACAGTAAACCAGATGAATGTGTGTGCACACCCTTAAACTGATATATTGTGTAAA
>NC_056735.1:802371234-802602272 GCF_019279795.1 Protopterus annectens
CATAGCAAACAGAGCACATGCTTATATGGAACCACATTGGGCATTAAACCAGCATGCAGGTTATATTTATAGCAACAGGCCACCAATGATAGTATTTGGACAGGGACCATTAATTGGTATACGTTTCAACATTTTTAGAACAGGACACATGTCCCAACAGTAGGTTTGGTGGAAAACATACCCATTCATTTATGTGTTTAGATTATTGGTAAAGGTAAGGTAGGGGTGGGAGAGATGTCAGTTAACAAATGTAGATTCTTGCAGTGGTCACAGCTTTAATGATCATTGCTCTACTCATTACTCTACAGGTATTATTACAACAAATATCACCTTGGGTTGGGCAGTGGTATGTTTGTACACAGTATAATTACAGCCTTCTTATAGCTACTTTATACTTTCTCTTACCTGGAAGACGTGTGGAGGGAATGTTTGTTAATACTACATGACTGTTTCTACCCATATTCACACAGGCAGGGTTACATATGTACACTCATACTGCGTGTGTTTGTTTGTGTGTGTGTGTGTGTGTGTGTGTGTGTGTGTGTGTGTGTGTGTGTGTGTGTGTGTGCGTGCGCTACTGACACACTCTGCCTTGATTTCTATCAGTCACCCTGGTTGTTGTTAGCAGTGACCAGTAGCTGTGACAGCATGACACTTTTGAATATTTCTTGGGGGCGACCACTTGGTGTATGTAATTATCTTGCTGTCATTTGGAGCCTTGGGTTTGGACCATGGCTGCTGGACACAGTATAACTACAGCCTTCTTATAGCAGCTTTATACCTTCTCTTACCTGAAGACCTGTGGAGGGAATGTTTGTTAATACTACCTGACTGTTTCTGTGAATTTTTACAAAATCCTAGTTGTAATTATGCATACAGCTTACTACCACTCCCAGGATTTAAATGGTGGATGTTTCTGCTAAATATAGCAAATAGACAGAGCTATTGAGAAACTGCTGCTTCCTCCTTGAATGATTCAAATTTCATGCTAATGCAAAACCTGTTATTCTATCCACTTTCTGTTGTCTTTATGGCTTTGTCCAGATGTCTTTACTCTAATGGGTTGAGAAGTGTAGCCCTCGATCTCACTCATTTAATTTGCGTATCAGCAATTCATTCAGCAGCATGTGTGTGTGTGTAGTGAGAGCTCTCCTTCAAACACATGCTGCTGCACACACATCCCCATGTCATATTATATATATGGCAGCAGCATGCATATATATATCAAAAGGCACACTGCCATGCTGATTCCTTTCTCATTCCTGTCTTTGTTGTACGATCTCACCTTGTAATTACAACTTTCTTATACATAGATACATTCCTATACAAACCTCTTCACATAGCACAGTGTGGAAAACAGCGGTTAACACAACATTACTATTCGGATATCAGATCTTGGTGCGTGAAATTTGTAATAGTTAATCTCATGTGTTAGAGAGGCACTAACTTTGTCAGATGAGACTTGAATGCTTAATGATTTCAGAGCTATAGTTCCTATGCAAAACCTGTACACATTTCAAATCATACCATACCAGAGTCAACACAATCAGTCCAGGGTTTTGAATTTTATTGACAGGCAGTTAAGGGCGAGACTTTTCCAGGCTTCTGCTTTGTATTGGGAGCCCTGGTACTGGTCCTGCAGCAGTCTCACTTCATGGCTTTTTACAAGGACTCCTATCATGACATTGGACTCCTTTATACCCCAATGCTGCACCCAAAAGTGCATGCCCTCTCCAACACCTGCCATACTGCCTACGATGAAGAGCTCCAACCAGTTATGAGCTGTATTCCCATATGGACAAACCTGCACCTAGCTAAGCATTGCTGCTTAAAGGAGCAGGTTCAGCACTGCTTTCCAATGGGCAAAACCACTTAGTTGGGGTACTTATTGCTTAGCATTCATATTTACACAATGATTACACCCGGTCAGCATAGCTGTGCAATGCTTAGCATTGCTTATGTTTTATTTTATGGACTAGCACCTGTATGGAATTGATTCATCATTCATGACATATTATAAATTTGTTTACCTTCCCTGACATCCCTTAATGTGCTTTCATTACATTCACTTGTGTTACTATACTGTATGGGTCACTTGTATTCATATGGGGGTTTCACAACTTTATTACACTGACACCTCACATCTGGGCCTAATTCACTACTCTGGTTGAGAAATATAAGTCACTTTATATATATATATATATATATATATATATATATATATATATATATATATATACAAATAAATTAAAATTGTAATGATTTCACATACAGAATGGAAATGGCTTTGGTGAGGTTCAAACTATGAATGACTCCATGCAAGGCATATTCTCTAAACACTACACTATTGCACGACTGCTTAGGTTGGCTGTCTATTACTATTTAACTTATCATGCCATTTCAGCTGGGCTAAGCATAGCTAAGCAATCACCCACACAGCTACACTTAAACTTTATTGCAGATGTGAAAAAAAAAAAGATTTATTTGTTGGGGGCTGTGATTTGCAATTGGTGATGACATATAACTTTTCACAGTATGCCTGGATATTTGCATTATATTCCTGGTCCACTTTTCATAAATTTGTGGCTCTCTGGCATATCATTAAAGATTGAAGTTTGACAGTAATGACAGACATTTGCGATTTATACTTCATACCCTTCAAAAAATTCATACCAGTGTTAAACCTGTTATTCTATCAACTTTCTTAAGTTTGTAATGGCAATGTTTCAGAGTTGTCCCTTATGGCTTTGTCCAGATTTCTTACTCTAATGGGTTGTGAGGTGTGCATTTTAGACTTCAAACCCTTCACAAATTTCATGCTAATGCAAAACCTGTTATTCTATCCACTTTCTAAGCTTGTAATTGCAATATTGCACAGTTGTCTTTTATGGCTTTGTCCAGATGTCTTACTCTAATGGGTTGAGAAGTGTAACGAGCGATCTCACTCTTTTAAATTGCCGTATGGCAATTCTGGTGTTCAGCGGGCATGTGTATTGTGAGAGCACTCCTCTCAAACATGCACCCTGCGCTCACACACATCCCCATGTACATATTATAGCATGGCAGCATGTCTTCATACATATAAAAGGCACGCTGCCATGCTGCACAGGAATGGTCCTTTTCATGCAGGAATAAGTTATTCCTGCACGGACATTTGCTGAATCTGCGGGAATGTATCTTTATATTTCAACATACTGAATGATCATGGTTTAGAAATGCTGAGAAGTTCTCTAGTGGCTAAATAAATGTCAATACTGATGAAATACTTTGTATTTGTGTTTGTGTAATTTGGATATTTTAAAATAATGAGAAAAGGGAATGAATTTTACTAACTGATTAATTATTTAATGATTTATTTTAGTTAATTGATCACATGATCCAAAAGTTTATTTAAGGTTTATTTAAGGAATGTTATATTAGTTACTTGTTTGTCTGAAGAAGGAAGGATACTATTTCTTCCTAAATTGTTTTGGATTTTACATCTGGATTTTTACATTCGTGGTGTTGATTTTGCATTTGGCTTCGTAACTTCTGGCTTTTATCTTCACTAGTTTGTCGTGGCTTTTTTAGAGTTGTCAGTAGTTAATAAATCAACTGGATACATCTGATGAGCTGAATAGCGGCATTCAAAACCGACGAACACCGGAAGAAGCGGTTGGGAACACCGACGGTAACCTTACTACTCTCATTAACATTCTCATGGGTCGGGTGGAGACCTTAACCCAGAGATTGGAGAGAATGGACAATGATTTTGTGCAATTTCATTTTACGCCTGGGATTACTGGAACACAGAGAACTTCGGGCAATGTGAACGTTAATGAACATGAGCAGTGTAATGCAAGCGACCAACATACCGCGAAAGATGCTAACACGCACAATACTGGATTTAATACAGATTCTAAAGCTAGTATGGGTGCTAGCATTTTATCGAATCAAGCGACACCACTTGTGGCTTAAGATAAATCAAGGCAAGGTAACGAACAATTTTTTAGAGACAATGATAATGGTCCTTCCATTGCCAATTATTTAAATAACAAGAACTTCTTTCATGGTAACAATGTTGTCACCATCGTAGAACAACAAGCTGATTCCAGTGTTGGTAATATTTCTATCTTAATCGGCGAATTGGATTACAAATTATATAAATGTAAAAAGTATCAACTGGAAATAGCCTATTTAGAGCAATGCCTGGATAAGAAAATTATCCCTAAAGGTTTAAGACAATGGCGTTTTCCAGTAAATCTGGTCAAAGAGTCAGAGTTTCATAAACAGTTGCTTGCTTTATTCGATGAACAAGGTTTCGAATATATGAGGTTATTAATAGACTTTTATGTACAGCAAGTTAATGCCCTTAAGAATAAATTAGAAAATCTGGAGCTTGACATTAAAAGTAGTTCTGAATTTTTGATGTATAAATATGATTATATGCGCATCTTTACCAGCATAGATGCAACAATAAGTAAACTTTCTAATAATAAGACCAAGAAGATTAATAGAGATTTACAGCAGTACTCTAATAATCAAGCATACCCAAGACCACCAGCGGTTACGAGTAGGCCTAAAGTGGCCCAAAATAGAGTACAAAGAGGGAATATGGTACCTACTGTGGATAATATGAATAAGAACAATTATGCCAATGAACAGGTACAACAAAGGCATAATAGTAACATCGTACACAATCAATCTTATAGTACACCCCCATGTAATCAAGAACAATTTTTCCAAGGTAATATCAATAGTGATGTCGACAGGCATCAACAGACTGACAGCAATACTATTGATGCTTCTGTTGACCAAGAAGATCAGGGTTTTGGGTATGGCCAGAATGTACAACAAAGGAACTTGAGATCGAACCCAAACCAATCGAATACGAGGAACAAACGGAATCAGAGACGGAAATAACAAGAGAAATGACACCCACTATTGTACTAAGCTCGGAGGGTGACTTTAAAATTTACAACGACACATCTCTAGTTATAGAACAAGATGTGGTGGACTTTTTTTCTAAAGGTCTCACATTTGTTCCTGACACACACTTTGATTTAGTTAAAATTATTATAGATCTAAAGTTGTTTGTCAGGAAGCTAAATTTAACATTCTTAATGGGTAAAGGTTCTTTAATAACTAATCCTTTTAGAATAGCAAGTTTATTTAACCCACCCTTGATTGATAACTTAAAAACTTATTTGAGAAAATATGTAAACTTGATTTAAGGGCTTTAGCACTCAATCCACGAACTAATTAGACATCACTCAATGTTACTAAATATCAGCGTGACATGATAAAATTGCTCCAAGAATGTAACATTAGAATTATGAAGCCCGATAAGGGTAGTGGCCTAGTATTTATGGACCACTATATGTACATCAATAAGTTGCTGGAGCAACTTAATGTGGGACCATATCAAGAAGTTAGCTTGAACGAAGTAAACAAAGCTTATGGAAAAATTAGATCTATCTTGGATGATCTATTTTTAGAAAAGTTTATAGACACCGAGGTTCTTAGATACTTGACTATTTCAGCACCTAGGTTGCCTCAATTTTTTGGTGTCCCTAAGATACACAAATCTATTGTCAATCCCCCATTTAGGACAATAGTAGATGGGAGGAATTCTATACTATATGCTTGTGCTAAGTATGTGGATAATAATCTAAAACCTTATATCGAAAAAGAACCACAAATTAATAAGGATTCCTGGAGTTTCCTAAGTCATATCAATAAAGTGCCTTTTGACTTAGATTTTGTCCTAGTAACAATAGATGTGATTGATTTATATACGGTCATCCCTCAAAATTTAGGCCATCAATGGGTGAGGGATTTTTTGTTCGAAAGAAAAGCTAGTGATGAGGTAATTTACACTGTTGAGACTCTCCTTGAACTAATATTGTCATACAATTTTTTTGGATTCAACAATAAGATGTATGTACAAACTTCTGGGGTGGCTATGGGGTCCCCATGTGGCGGTGCCTTCGCCAGTGTGGTTATGGCCCAATGGGAGAACACTTTATTATTCAATGAACCATCTTTTAAAAAACATGTCGCCTGGCATACTAGATACCAGGATGACATGTTTTTATTATGGAAAGGTCCTATTGAAGAGGTACAATTATTTATTCAGGATATCTCTCAGTTAACTAATTTTTTGAAATTCACTTATGAGGTGCAGGATAGCAACATCAATTATTTAGATATTGCATTACATAAGGATAAAGTTAATAAGAGGTTTAAAAGTAACATATAAAGAAAACCCACATATTCTAATGGGTTTTTACATTACACTAGCTGTCACCCATGCCATCAGAAGAAGGCCATAATAAAAGGGCAAATGGTAAGAGCAGCCAAGATGATTACTGATGAAACAGATTTCATTGATGAGTGTAAAAATCTAGGTACAATGTTTCTCAATAGAGGTTACCCATTAACACTAATAGAAGAGGTACATTTGGAAGTAACCTTTAAAAGGGAAACAGGGTATTTTAGACTGCTGTTACATCAGCAAGCACTTGATAATAGCTTACAAACAGTAATTGCTCCACCGAATATGTTTCAAGGTCAGGGACCAGAAGCCAATATTAGATTTTTATGTACATTTTCAGTTGACCATCACTATATTAGAAACATTTTGTGTAAAAACTGGAGATTAATAATTGAAGACAAAAATCTACTTAGGTTATATGGGACCCAGCCAAAAATTATATATAGACGTGGAGTCAGTTTAAAGATGTTGTTTGAGTCATGTAAATCAAGTACACCAAAAAGAACTAAAGGTATGCTGAAATGTGGCAATTGCCACCAATGTGCCTTTGTGAAGGAGGGTACCACTATCGAAATTAACAACAATACATACAAAATTATTGGCCCCTTTAATTGTACCACGAAGTCAGTAGTGTATGCAGCTAAGTGTTCATTATGCTCAGCCTTCTATATAGGGAAGACTGAGTGTAATTTTAAAAGGCGCATATATGAACATCAGTATGCTATCTCTAAAAGAGATACAAACAATGCACTAGCATGCCATATTACAGAACAGCCAGATCATGTCTTCAAATATACTGTATTAAAACAAGTTAATGATAGTATTCATTCAGGACTGTGGCAGATCCTCCTTGAAAAGGAAGAACTTTTTTGGCAAATAAGAACTTGCGCATACATTAGTCCAGGGTTAAATGAACACGTTTCTTTGGCATGTATTCTCAAACATTTAGCGTTAAAGAGATGAGATATAGTATAAATTAATTTGTATAGTTTTAATGATATTTAGATTTCTGCATAATTTATTAGTGACGTTTTATGGTAAATAACTCACAATACATTTAGGTGAAAATTTAAACCTAAATGTAAAATATATATATTTTATATTTTTTATTTTTTATTTTTTATATTTTTCATTTATCCTAGTGAGCTAATGCAGTATATAAGAATGATTGGCTTTTTGATTTTCACAAGTACATTTAATGTAGGCAAGTCTTGCTTATATAGGAATATTTTTGATTATGTTTATAAATTATTTCATGAAGTAATGATTTTCAGTGGAAGCGACAACAATACAGTTTAGGTTACTGATATTAATAACACACTAATTACATAGTAGCGGTTGGTCTTATTTGTTATCATGTTGTATACACGTTTAATTATATGAGTTAGCTACATTTACACATTCACATTTATATATATTTTTTCAATATTTAGATGTATATAGTTATGGTCTAATTTAATATAACATTACACAAGTATATACACAAATATTAATTTTTATAAGTACAGTCTATATCTTAGGCTAGGGATTTAGTAAACATGGAACTATTTTAAGAACATAGAATGTTGATTAAATGTAAGAAATGCTGAGTGTTAAACTACACATTTCAAATAATGTTGATAATAGTCGTGCATTATTCTGTTTACATCTATTTTATGTATTTTATATTTACTGCAATACTTTTGATAATATGTTCGTGTAATCTGGATATTTTAAAATAATGAGAAAAGGGAATGAATTTTACTAACTGATTAATTATTTAACGACTTATTGTAGTTAATTGATCACATGATTCAAAAGTTTATTTAAGGTTTATTTAAGGAATGTTATATTAGTTACTTGTTTGTCTGAAGAAGGAAGGATACTATTTCTTCCGAAAGCGCTAATTAAATTGTTTTTGGATTTCTACATTCGTGGTGTTGATTTTGCATTTGGCTTCATAACTTCTGGCTTTTATCTTCACTACTTTGTATTTGTATTTTATTTGGTTGTTAATAATATCTTTTTTACATTTAACAACAATATTTAGAAGCAGACGAAGCAAGAGGCTATGAGTGCTCCAGTAGCACCTGGCCATGCCAGCCAATTCCTAAGTGTGTTAGAAAAACTACTTCCATCATCAAATAAGTATTCCTAGAAGATGTTGCTTTTTATACATGTTATATTGATGATTTATATTTTTAGTGAAAGAGTCATAAGAAGAACATGAATTCCTAAAAAAGTCGGAAAAAATTGCCAATTTTTTTGAGGTTCATTTCCTTACAGAACAATAATGAAATGAATTACTTGGCTATTACCATTAATAGGAATGGCAGGGATTTAGTTCCCATTGTGTACAAAAAAGAAACATTCTCCAATAATACCTGCACTTTAATAGTGCTCAATGTACCATTACAACAGGTCTGTTGCTTATTTAAAAGGGACCTGCTCATCATGACCTGTCTAGTTGGTAATGCATGCATCTAGCACCTCTGGGAAGTCACCCAACATCAAATGCTGGTAAAGGCCATGCATACACCAGATGTGTGAAAAGTATAAAAGCATACAGAAAATTGTGTTATGAAATCAGAGAAAGGTAAATATGGTTAGGAAAGAGATCTGTGTTTTTAAGTCCTCGCAATTTTGTTCTACCCTGGCTAATTCCAGGGAAGGAGAGGTGGTCCCTACTGAGCAAGTAAATATCAACTTTGAGAGGTTTATGTGTTTCACTTATTCTATTAATGCAATTTCTGTTATAAAAATATTTATGATAACTAGAAGGTAATTCTTGGGATCATGGATTTGAGTCATGGTCTAGCTACAAACCTAAAGTGAAAATGTTGTCAGAAAAGAAAATGAAAAGTACAAATATTTTTGTTGTTGATATTAGAAATGACAAAAAATGTATTGTCCCTGTGGTACTTGTTCTCAATGATGTTTCTTAAACAGTTCCCATTTTTTCAGTACAAAATAATGAAAGCATGTTTAGTGTTACAAAAAGGTATATGTGATATTCTAAAGGTTTGGTTTATTTAGCATGCTCATCATGTCCTCTATATTATGCAGGTATAATTATAAGAACATATGTACAAACATAATTATGCCAAAGAGAATAAGGACACTTACCAATGCATTAGCAAATAAAAAAAAAACATTTATAACATTCAATTAAAAAATAAGTTTTATGTTATAAATCAAGTAGATATAGATATTAGAGGGGGTGATTTAAACAATTTATTAGAGCATCATGGATTATACTGACAGTTCAAACTAGATGCAATTGTTTTCTCTTGTACTTTACAAAAAAAAAAAAAAAAAAAAAGAAAGCGCCAAACCAGGCATGTCCAAGGGTCATCTTCTGCAGATTTCTCCTCTCCACCTGGTAAATCTGGGCATACTGGGGCAATGCAGCAATTGCCTCATGTACACAGACAACCCTCTACTCCTACCATCCAGCACTACAACCTGCGAGAGATGCACTTACATAGCCAAACTGGAAGCAAAGCTCTCTCCACCCAAGATTGTGCTAGACAGTCAAGAAACGAAGGTTAACACCCACACTACACCTCAAGCAACGCATAGCCTTTCTAAACACACACCACCAACACCTACACATAGCAACACTAAACCCACATATGTGAAGGTCTTTAACATTAGCCTGCCCAAGCTACAAGGACCTCTGAAGCTGAAATGCAAACAAACACCAATCACAACCAAAGTGTCCCATATCTCACAACACCAATGTGCCACCAAACAACAGCCCCTAAGGCAAGACAACGTAAACAACACTTTAGTCATAGGTGACTCTATAGTCAGGCACACTGATGCCCCACTCACCAGGCTGAACAAGGAGAAAATTACAGTCAGCTGCATGTCGGATGTCAGGATCCACCACATAATGCATGCACTCAAGTCACTCCACAACAAGTACAAATATGACTGTCATTGTCCATGTTGGAGTGAATGACTTGAGACATACCTCCCTGGACTACATGAAAAGAGACATGGAAGAGCTCTTAGATCATGTGGCCCAGGCAGGTATGACCCTACCCCTGAGTAGCATCCTGCCTTCACCCAGAATGATACCACAGTATAAGGACAAATTGATTGACATCAACAACTGGCTAAGCTTCTGGTGTCATTTAAAGGGGATCAAGTATCTGTCAGCCTGGGTCATCATGATCGACAGACTATGATGCTTTGCCAGAGATGGT
Source organism: Protopterus annectens (assembly GCF_019279795.1). Lineage (NCBI taxonomy): Eukaryota > Metazoa > Chordata > Ceratodontiformes > Protopteridae > Protopterus > Protopterus annectens. The sequence continues at coordinate 802,381,684 of NC_056735.1, forward strand.
CTGCAACTGTCACCCCTGAGATTCAGGTTAGTAGTCTAAACCACAAAATGTACTCTCTCAAGGCACTCCTAAAAATGGAGAACATTGATATCTATGCAGTAACTGAGACCTGGTTCAAGGTGCAATACCAGGCTACAACTCTTACCACACTTTTCGGCCACCAAATCAGGACTGAAACACTAAAGGTGGAGGAGTGTCCATATTCTCCAAGGATATTCACAATATCATGCTAGTTGCCCAACACAATGCGCCTGAAATTCTCCAGGAGCAACTAACGATAGGTAAGACTGCAATCCAAATTGTAGCTTGCTACACATCCCCCACCATGCCCTAAGATTCTCATTACACCTTTCTAAACATACTGGAAAATATTAAGATACAACCAAACACCCTAATACTGGGTGATTTCAACTACCTTGCCATTAACTGAGAAAACAACTCATGTACCAGCACCTTTGCCCAACGGTTCTTGGAATTCATAAATTCCAATGGCCTGGATCAACTAATCCTTAGTCCCACCAGGGGCTCCAATATCCTAGACCTGGTAATTACCAACATGGGGAATCAATGCTCCACACCTATGGTCACCCCCTTGTTGGTCAGGTCTGACCATAAGCTAATCACCCTTAATATCCACATCCAACCCCCACCCCCCTGTAAGGAAACCTCCGTAAAAAACTTCTCCAAAGCCAACTTCATGTTACTCAAGTCAGAAGTGACAAACTTCATGACACCCATGTAGACGGGAACTGAAAGTTCAATTGCCAAATCCTACACTAAGGCACTGTACAAGCAAATCTACCTGTGCATGAATCGTACCATCCCAAATAGAACCAAAAAACTCTCCTCCAAAGAAAGGAAGCAAATCTGGTGGTCCCTTGCCATAAGCAAAGACAACCACAAGGCATTCTATAGCTATGTCAAGAATGTAAATGACAATTCTCAGATATGCTCTGAGCTACAACAGAATGGCATTAAATATACTGATTCCAAGAATATTGCCAATATCCTGGCAGATCGAGTCAGTGCAAACTTCACCTCCCTCTCAACCCCTAAAGCGCCCATCTCAATACTGAAAGATTGCCAAATTCTGGTAATAATGGCCACACAGGTAAAAAATGCACTCTCCAAAGCTAAGAATACAGCATCCATGGGACCAGACGACATCCCATGCTGTGTACTACATGAACTACAAAATGAACTGGCACCTCACCTAAGTGTCATGTTTAATAATAGCCTCACCTCAGACTTCATGCTCACTGAGTGGCGCACAGCTACAGTTATCCCACTCCACAAGGGGGGATTCACCTTGGATTCTGGTAACTATTGCCCCATCAGTCTGATGAGCTTGATCTGCAAGGTCATGGAACATATTATCATGGAACTTGTAAACAAAGACATTGGCAACCTTCAAACACTGGGCCCCACGCAGTTTGGGTTCATGAAAGGCTGATCTTATCTCTTGAACCTGATTGACTTCTTTGAATCAGTCTCCAGAGCCATGGACAAGGGTATGGTGGTCCACACAGCCTATCTGGACCTCACCAAGGCCTTCAACACCATCTCCCAGTCTGGAATCATAGATAAACTTAATAAGCTGGGCATTAATCCTTACATCACTCGATGGGTTGCCAACTGGCTTACTGACAGAGCCCACACTGTAAAAGTAGCCAACTCCAAATCCAGCTCCAGACAAGTGACAAGTGGAGTACCTCAGGATTCAGTCCTGGAACCACTCTTGTTTGGAATCTACTGCTCTGAAGTACAGGCCAACACTAAGGGACTCTGGCTAACAAAGTTTGCAGATGACTGCCAACTGGGAGCCATTATTGAATCCCCAAATGATGTGGATATTCTACAAAAGGGCCTTACAGAAACAGATGCTCAGTGCCAGAGTCATGGACTCAAACTCAATGCCAAGAAATGTATAGTTATCCCCTTTGGGAAAAAACATGTACCCATGAATTACCTCATAGGTGACAGTACACTAAACACTGAAAGTGTGATAAGAGACTTAGGGACACAGTTGGACAGTGGTCTCACCTTTGATAACCACATCGCCCCAACAGTCATAAAATCCTTCTATGTGGCACACCATATCACTAAGGGCTTTTCATCCAGAAAAAGGAGGCCATTGTCCCACTGTACTCATCCCTCATTAGACCCATTATAGAATACAACACCCCGTTTGGTATGTACCTCTCAAGACATCTGCAACAACTGGAAAGGCTGCAGAAATACCTCACTAAAAGAATCACAGGCCTAAAACAGATGCCCTATGCTGACTGTCTAAAAAACTCCACCCATACTCTGTCGCATATCATCTACTCAGAGGTGATCTCTGCTTAACATACAAGGCCATGTCAAACCCAGAACTGTTGAACATGCTACACTTAAAGAAATCCCAATCCCTCAGTGACACACACTCCAAGAATCTAAACCTTGTCATCACAATGAACAAAACATGCTGGAGGGATAGGTTCCTGACCCACAGACTGCCCAGACTCTGGAATAGACTGCCCATACATGTCAAGCAGAGCACCTACTTCGCCCTCTTCAAAAGGATCCTTGATGATTGGATAGGAGATAGGAAATTCACCCCAGGAATCATGTCAGTCACCCTGCTAGTCAGGGGTCCAGGGAAGTAAATACTGTGGGAAGAAATAGCCAGGGAATTGTTATGGCTAGGCTTGTATAGGCCCTAGGGCCGATAGCCTAGTACCAACCTATGAACCTATATAAATGTTTTATATAAGGAGATTGGCTTGTTTGTGATTAGCCCAATTTGAATATGTGATGTGTTTGAAAACATATATGAAATGGTTAATACTGTATGATTTTTATTTCTGATAAAGTTCTTATATTAAACATGAATGAAAGTCCTCAAATATAAGGTATCCAGTGTGTCTTTACAACTGTGCAGTGTGAATTTGTAGTTGTACTGGTGTTGCTAATTTTTACTAGTTTGAACTTCTAACAATACTTTTTAAAGCAGCCCACGAGAAGGCAGAGAAGTGTGAGGGGTAAAATGAATAAAAAAAAAAAGAATTTTTAAAACATTTTTAAAGATTTGGGGTAAACGTATTGAACATACTCCTAAACTCATGACACTAATAGTAGGCAAGAACACTGTATACGTGATGATGCAGAATGTAATAGAATGCAGTGCGACAGCCATTGTGAATATGTCATGGCATTGAAAAATTAAGTCAGGAATCAAGTAGGATCTCTGAATTTTGTAATAAGCTGCAAAATGAGTAGGATGAATGAAGTAATCATTAGGCTCAGATCTGTTGTCAAATAATATTGCACTTGTTTTAGGTATGTAAATCAAAAATACATCCTTACTTAAATGGTTAAAACATTTGACTTCTATTTTCTTTCATTTTTTTTTTTCTTCATAGCTGAACCTAAAGAAGTTGATGCAGATATGAGTTCAAGAAAATGTTATAAACTTTATGGGAGATGTCGTTTGAAATGTTTAAAGTATGAGGATAGTCAAGGAAGAATGGATTGCCCTGCACTTCAAAGGTACATTACAATATAATTTGCTAAATATAGATTAACTGTATTGTAGAAACCATTTTCTATCTTTGTATTTTAATGTTCTTTGAAGATTGACATCCATCAAAAGTCTTAAAGTGGGTGCAACTGTTCACTTTACTTCTATAACCATATCAAACAGCATCACAGTCCTGGCTTGAGTGCAACTCTTGCTTTCTGTCAGCAGTGTATTTAAATGATCTACAATCTTTGCAGTGAAAAGACTCCTAATATTTTGTTGAGCTGATGTTGTGGGAGTAAGTTTGGGGATATGCTCAACAGTGTAAGCACAAATGCTCTGCACGTACTGCAACAGTGCAGAGCCAAAAGCCAATGTATAACTTCATAAATGGCCAGCACAACGAATAGAGAACACAAAGAATATTTATTGAAAATTCAAGAAGTACAGGTGATATGCAAAAGGCAAACCAGCCTTGGCTAAAACCTTTCTCTGTGCCACATAAAACAAAAAAATGCATTACATACTTGCACAATATATCTGAAAGGTGACACACACACACACACACACACACACACACACACACACACACACACACACACACACACACACACACACACACACACACACACACACACACACACACACACACACACACAGACACACTCCTTTTACAAATAAAAGCAATCAAAATGCATTAATTAAACCTGGAGGAAATAACACCCATAATCTCACAATCCAGGTCCACTCTTTCCGATTCAAGAAATCGTGCCGCCCAAGTTTATTAGGTCCCCTGATACAAATATGATCTGTGGCTGGAAATCTAAAAATAGCTGTAGGATGTTTCGAAATATGTTTATATAAAGCATTAGACATTTTGTTCCTAATATCACTTAAATGTTCAGAATATGCAATTTATACTGTCTAGAAGTTTGCCCTACATAAAAGCAGATGAGGTGCATTCTACTAAATATATGACCCATTCAGAAATACAGTTATTAAAACATCTAATATCAAATACTTGAGAAGTATTAGCTAATGAAAAATTGCTTAAATTTCATAACATGTTTGCAAACCATACAATGGCCACAGGGAAAGCAACCTGCTAGGGGTAAACTGTCCGTAGAAGACTGCCCATAACCTGCAGAATAACCATATTTTTATTAAATGATTTATAAAATTACTAATTGTTTTGCCTCCTATATATGTAAACATACACCATGTTGGCAACAATTTGGCCAACTTATTTTCAGCCAAAAGAATTCCCCAATTTCTATTAATCAATTCACAAAATAATTAGGTATTGCTGCCAAAACTGGTAACAGAACAAATATTTGTATTGTGTTTATTTTGGACATAATATTCCAGTAAGGTATTTCTAACAACAGACTGGACAATATTCTGAGCACGTTATATGACAATCTTATTATATTTCCTAGCTCTAATCCTGGATGTAAGATCTTTATTGTGTTTCAACAACTTGTCCTTGGAAGAGAAAATTCTCTTAACCCTTAAAAATTGTGATTTAAGAATATCATTAATAATATATGGTGGATGACAACTATTAACATCTAATAAATAGTTATAATGAAACGATGAAATAAGGTGTTTAATGTTCCATCAACATTTTTAATGACCTTGACATTCAGGAAAAGAAATTTCCTGAATATCATAAACAACAGTAAACTATAAGCCCCACTTATTATCATTCAAATATTGCATAAACTCTTCTAAATAAATAACATGAGATTTCCATACTAGCTAGCAATCATCAAGATAACATCTCCAAATATCAGCTACATCTAAATAAATATTATGGCTGTTGTCATATATTAATTGTTCTTCTATATATCCCATAAACAGGTCACCTTAAATAGGGTACAAAAGATGCCCCTATTGCCGTACCTTCTAACTGGAGATAGCATTCACCATTAAAGTAAAAAACATTTTTGGTCAAAACATGTTCTGTCAAACAGAGCAAAAATGTGTTAATTCCAGAGCTGTATAAACCTAATTTACTTAAACAAAATTCAACAGCCAATAAACCGGCCCAGTGTGGAATGTTGGCGTATAAAGACTTGTCGTCTAATGTATGCATATTCTATGTTGTTTCTAACTGCATGCCTCTTAATATATTAAGACATTCAGTAGTGTCCTTAATTCTAGATCTTACACCAATTAACAAAGTTTTCAAATAATTAGTAAGAAAGGCTGAAAAGGCTCAGTAAAAAAGTAAAGTCTCTTGTACTTTTTGAATTTTCATTAAATATTCTTTATGTTCACCGTTCATTGTGCTGGCCATTTTCTGAAGTTATACATTGGCTTTTGGCCCTGCACTGTTACCGTATGTCCTGAGTGTTTATACTTATACCACTGGGTAGCTTACACAGTTGGCTCATTGTTGGAACCAAACTCTCTCCCTTCTTCAGCACCTTGGTGGTTCTTGGCATATTGGACTATTATTATTCATTTTTTGGTCTTGATTCTGGGATGGATGCGATTACAAATTGTGATTAACAATCTTTACTTTCTAGATTGGTTTCCGATAATGATGACATCATCACTCTTCTATATGTAAACACACACCCACATGGTGTATGCTTACATATAGAGGAGGCAAAATGATCTGTCATTTTTTAAATTATTTTAGAAAAGCTGGTTATTCTGCAGGTTATGGGCAGTCTTCTATGGATGGTTTACCCCAGTGGATTGTTTTTCCTGTGGACATTGTATGACCTGCAAACATGTTATGAAAATTAAACAATTATCATCAGCTAATACATCTCTCAAGTATTTCATATTAGATGTTTAAATAACTGTTTTTCTGAATGGGTCATATATGTAGTAGAATGGACCTCTTCTTTCTTTTATGTAGGACAAACTTCTACACAGTTTAAATTGCGCATTTCTGAAAATTTAAGTGATATTAGGAACAAAAGAATGTCTAATGCTTTATATAAACATGTTTTGCAACATCCTACATCTATTTTTTAGTTTAACAGCCCTGGATTGTGAGATTAGGGGTATTATTTCCTCCACGTTTAAATGATGCATTCTGATTGGTTTTGGAAAAGGGTGTGTGTCTCTCCTTTGAGGTGTATTGCGTAAGAACGTAATGCATTTTTATGTGTTTTATGTGGCACCGAGGAAGGCTTTAGCCAAAACCTCTTTGCCTTTTGTATATCACCTGCACATCTCTTGTACTTTTTGAATTGTCATTAAATATTCTTTCCGTTCACCATTCGTTGTGCTGGTCATTTCTGAAGGGATATGCTCAACAGCCCAATTGCACTAACAGACAAAACAAAATATCTGACATGTAAACCTCAAACCTTGTTCCCATTTTTCTAATGCAAAGCAATCTCACAGTTGATTATCTAAAGGAATTATACAGGAGGTGTGCCTCCCACAATAATAAGTGTGCAGAGGTTTGCCTTCCCATAAAAAATCAACTTTAACTCTTTGAGTTTGATCACTTTATCAGGCATACTTTGTCCTTTTGGACCCATATCATAGGTTCACAGGTAAATGCTAAGCTAGTTGCCCTTGTGGGCCATTTTAATCCTAGCCAATTTCCCTTAGTGAGAATCAAACCCCAATACAATACTACTGTCAGCTTTTCCTCAAAGTGACCATGTTGTTATTTCACATATTGTTTTCCTTAATGAATGCCTACTTTATAACCTCAGGCATTATGTTTTTCAGTCAAAACAACATCAGCACCTAATTATCAGCAGGTACATGCTTAGAGTTTCCACTGGCAACACCTAGAATATGCCTAACTTGTTCAAGAATTGGATAATCATTACCTTTTCTCAGGGATGAGTGCCAGAGTTGGACACATCCTTCCAGATGAGGCATCACTAGTATCTATAAACAAAATCATCTCATGACTGGCATATAAATGCTTAGTGCATACCCAAGAGGTCTCAATAGAGTGAGGCTTTCCTGAAGGGACTGTCCAGATAATAAAAAATAGGCTCTTATGATTTTTAATTTTAGTAAGCATGCTACTAGTTCTGCATATATGTGTGCCTTCCATGTATTTTTGGTTAGAAGGTCTTACTGTAATAACGTTATGTAAAAAGAATAATGCAGAAAGTGTATTATATTTTGACTGCACTCATAGCATAAAGAAATCTTGGCTTGATTACCATTAATTGACTTTCGACTTTTCCTGGTCAGGGGTAACCACAGTGGAACTCCGGTCTGCTCATGATTGGCAGTGGATTTTTACGGTGCTGAGTTGCCAGCCTGACACCCAACCTTCAATGAAGGCGCACCCATTCATGCTCGCACCTACCTGCATGTCTTTAATGTCACTCAACCACGAGGAGGACATCTCTTTATCTATCTTTAATACACACAGCTTCATAACCTCGTAAAAAAATTATCAGAGACCAAACATCCTACTACATTAAACTCCAGTCTAATCAAGCAAAAAATGTAAACAGTTCTGGAACTCTATAAATAAATTTCTCAACCCAGGCACCAAAAGCAATCCCTGCCCTAACCCCAGCAAATCTGATCTAGAAATAGCCTCATTATTCAACTCTTTCTTTATTAATTCAATACCTGAGCTAACCAAGACTTTTCCCAAAAACAACTTCTTCCCATTGTGTACTCCATCATCCATGACCTCCCCCCCACCTAGTGACCCCAATTCTCCCCCCATCTTTGACCTTAAACCCATCTCCACCAACTATATAAAAAGACTTCTCTCAAAATAAAATCCTGGTCCAATGCCACTGACAACATGCCTTCATATTTTCTCAAATCTGCTGCTGATGGGATTGCATTCCCTATTAGCATCTTATTCAACAGATCCATACAGGAATCCTATGTCCCCAAACTCTGGCATACAGCCTTTATTCTACCTCTCCATAAAGAAGGCAAAAACACTAATATCTCAAACTTCCAACCCATAGCTATCCTCTCCCCAGTCTCCAAGATCCTAGAAAAATGCATTCACCTCCAACTTAAGCCTTTTCTAACTCAAAACCAACTTCTCACACCAACCCAACAGGGATTCTGACCCAGGTCAAGCACTATAACAACTCACCTTTCATTCCTAGATACAGTCAATCATGCCACAGAGCCTGGGAAAATAGTATCCACAGTACTGTTAAATATTGCAAAGCATTTAATACTGTTTCCCATACCCATCTTTTGAGCCATCTTTCAAACCTAAATCTCTCCCAAAATACCCTATACTGGTTCTCAAGTTACTTGGCTGATAGATCTCAGGCTGTAAAATGGAGAAAAAGCATCTCTCCTTTTCTCCATACCTCTACCTCAGGGATCCATTCTTGGTCCAGTGCTGCTCAACATCTTTATCAATACCTTTCACTCTGCCATTCCCAATGCCAATGTCATCCGATACACAGAGAACTCAACATTAGTCTGCTCCACCACTAACCTCCCCTAACTTCTAACTAAGACCTAGACCGCTTTCTCGACCACCAAGGCCGGGATGCTCCAAAGTCACCTTTCCTTAAACGCAAACAAATCCAAAATATTAATATTCCCACCCTCAAAATCCTTCCCTTTTGACAAAACCTCCTTCCAAGTCTGAAGCCAAAATAACACTTCTATTGAGTCATTCCCTATGCTAAATTACTCTGTGTAACTATAGATGAGCACCTAAAATTTGATAACCACATACTTCAAAACATAAAAAAAATAAAAAACTGGGTATGCTATACAAGAACAATTGCCTCCTCTCACCTCCTACCACACATACTCTTACATCTACTTACCTCCTTCCCTCCCTAATGTATGGATCTCCCCTACTAACCAATCTATCTACCTCTATCACTTCCAACTTAGAAAATTGGTATAACAAAATTTCTAAATTTGCCACCAACACCCAAAACTTCTCCCATCACTGTATTGCCCTCCACTCTAAATTGGCTAGAACTTCCAAACTATCTGGACTACCTCCAACTTACCACAGCTCACAGACTAGTCTTTAACCCCACCAAACATCCTACCCCCCACGTTCCAAATAGAACTCTCAGATGTGAACACCAAAACTTAATTAGTGTTCACAAACCTAACTCTCCTCCAGGACAACTTCTCCTCTCTTTTTCCATAGCCAAAAATGGAATTCTATTCCTTCTACCATAAGGACAATGCTGAATGTGGATAACTTTAAAACACAGCTTCATTCCAACCTCTTTTCTAAATGGAAATGTACCTGCATTTTTCCAACCTAGCTCTCTTACCTCCCTTCTAACTCAGCTATCTCCATGCTTTATTCCATCAACTTTACACTAACTTTTTAACATGTAGGTACTAAAACTGCCCTCTTGATAATCTGCCCTCCAAACTGCAACCTTTCTAAATCTTGAAATCTCACTTGTTTATCTAGGTTATTATAAGCATGGTTCAAACTTATTACTGTTCACTACATTATATCTACAATTTTATTATGTGAATATTGTAAATATTCTTCTTTAACTTAGATATGTATTTGTATTTGGCATTTTGTTGTTTTACTTTTGTATCTATACTTGTATTTTGTACTGTGAAGCTTTTCTCCCTGGGTCTCCACTGAAAATGGGCTCTCTGGGTCCAGTGGATTTTCCTGGTTATCAAATTGGAAATAAATTAATATAATATAATATAATATAATATAATATAATATAATATAATATAATATAATATAATATAATATACTTTTGACTTCACCTGTTCTCTTCATCTGATCTACTATCCTCACATAGTGTTGTGTCATGGCCATATCACAGGTTTTCCAACAGCACTCTCCTTGTGTTAGAATAAATGTTTGAAGTGAATATCAATGCATCTGCTTGCAGCCCCCTTTTCCCTGATTTAACCTCATTCAGCTCTACGTTATGTATCTTTCTACTATGCTAGCTAATTATTGTGTTCTCTACTTCCTGCCTTACTCTCAGTTCTGTTAACATTGTTGGCCATGTTTTAAGTAATGTTTAATAGAACAACCTGACATGCCAAGAAGCTAAGGCAGTATGGTTTCAATCTTTTTTAATTTCTCCAAATCTTTTGGGTTTCTAATACTATGACTGGAATGGATCCCATTCCTAAGTCAAAGTATGACTAAAGTTGATGAAATTAGTATCGTTTCAATCTTTGATGTCAGCCAAAAGTGCTCTTCTCAGCACCTGCAATGTGCCCAGTAAAGACTCCTTCTGGAATTCGTATGGTGTTACATGGATTGGTAACATATCTAAATACGACTGTAGATTCTTTTTTATAAGACCCGTTGCACCTACTACTGCTGGAACTGCCTGGGTATCTTTCTTCCACATTACTCTTGTTTTTGCCTGCAGCTCATGATATTTTATGACTTTGTGTCTCTCTGTACACAAGACACTGTAGTCACTGGGTGTGGAGATTTCAATGATCATCCTACTTTTGTCTTCTTTTTTTGGACCACTGTATCTGGTTTTCTAGCATCTATCGTTTGAACTGTTGGTAATGGGTGATGCCATGTGATATAAACATAATTTTCTGTGATGCTTTGTGGCTCATGTTTCCAGTGTTTCTCAGCCACTTCAGTGCCATAATGTTTGCACAATCCCCAGTGCAACAGTCTTGCCACATTATTATGTCTTTCAGTATACATTCCTTCTGCCATTAGTATGTCACAACCAGTAACAGGGTGTGTGACTGTTTCCAATTTGGTTTTACAAAATCTACATTTGCCTGTTTCTCCCACATGTTTAATGTACTTTGTAAACCAGTGTGTATGTAGCCTACTATCTTGGGCTGCCAATATTAATGTTTCATCTCTTGGTTTGAATTTGCCTCTCCTTAACCATTCCTGTGTTCATTCCTGCTCAACATGAGATTCTTCCAGAAATTTTCTATACTTGCAGCTATATTTATGCTTTTTCCACATTTCTTGCCTTCTCATCTGGTCCTTCACCTTATATTCTTTTTTCTGTTTTTTGGCACATTCAGTTGCTGCCAGATTTTTATCTACTTCTGGTTTGAATTCCATTCCTGCTTGACACCAATCTGCTTCTGCTAAATTAAGCAGAAAAGTAATCTTAGATTTATGTTCCTCATGTTTCAAAACTTTCACTACATATGGGTCTTGTGAGGTCAACAGAGATGTGTGGAGTCCCATGATTGCAGATCTATACATGTAATCAATTTCAAGGAGGCCCACCCCTCCTTTGGAATAGGGAATATATAATACTGATATGCACTGATTTTTATAAATCATTGGTGAGCATGAAGCATTCTTCTTGTTTTCCTATCTAATCTATCCAACATATTTTGGGCCCAGTCAATCAGTCCAAAACTGTAAGTTAGGACAGGAAGAGCAAATTGGTTTATAGCTTGGATTTTGTTCCTAGATGTCAATGTTGTTTTCAGAATTAACTTAAGTCTTCTAAAGTATTCATTTTTAAGTTTTATTCATATTCTTTCATGTTTTATTGTTGATCCTTCATCAGTTCCCAAATATATATATATATATATATATATATATATATATATATATATATATATATATATAAACTCTCCTTCTCAAGTTCTTTTATATCGCAATCTTTTCCCAAACTGATTTTATCCTGGTGCTGCAGTTTTCCTGCTTTAAATGTTTTTTTTTTCACACTTGTCAAGACCAAATGACATTCTAATGTCATCTGAAAAAGTTTTGACTACCTGCAACTGTGCTTTTAGTTCCTCATCTGATGAGCTATACAGTTTTAAACCTATTGACAAAGAGAAGAAGAGAAGTCTTTACACTTTGTTGTCTACTAGGAGCCAAATTATAGGCATGGCCTAAGCTTTTAAGTAAACAACTTAATGGGTTAATGGCAAGGCAGAATAGCAATGGTGACAGAGTCACCCTGGAATATTCCCCTTTGAATGTTTATCCCTGGGATAATAATCTGTCCTTTATCATGGCTTAATTGCAAAGTGGTCTGCCACTGTTTCATGGTCACTGAAATGTAGTTGATCAGTGTAGGGTGTATCTTATAAATTTGTAAGCACTCTTTTATCCATGAATGTGGGATATTATCAAATGCTTTTTTGTAGTCAGTCTATGCCATACTTAGATTTTTCCCCTTTTAACAGTTTTCCACTATGACTTTATTTAACAACAAATGATCCTTTGTTCCATATAACTTTCTTTTATTGCCCTTTTCTTCTACTGCCATAAATGAGTTTTCTTCTAAATGACTATAAACTCTGTCAGCATCAATTCCCATGTATAGTTTATATGTCATTGGAAGGCAAGTTATTGGTCTATAATTGTTATGGTAGCTTGCAGGTTCACTCTTAAGTAGGAGCATCATTTTTCCTGTTGTTAGCCAGGTTGGTGTCTGTTTGGGGTGTGTATATAAATAATTCTTACTCATGGGTAAATCTTCATGCAAAGATGTTAACACATTTAACCAAAAGTTAGGTAGTGCATCTGGGCCTGGATTTTCCAATTTGATGCTTTTCTAAACTTTGTTTAAATCTATCTGGCTATTACTTCATCCCATTTCATATCCTGCACCTTTAAACTTTAAACTTCTTATTCTTTCTTTTACTTCTTCTATACATTTAGCATCTTTCTTATGTTCCACAGGATCTTCATAGATAATTCTCCAAAATGTATCTGTTTCTTCTTTTTTTGGAGGTCTTTCAATTCATTTTCCTTGTTTCCCAGTTCTCTATAAAACCTTTTGGGGTCATCAATAAATTGCTTGTTTTGTACTTTCCCTTTATATTTATTTGTTTATCTTCCATGTTTTCCACCTGTGCTGAAATTTTTAGTTTGTTATTTGTGATAGTGCATAACAGATCCTGGTCTGTTCTAATACTGCTCATTGCTTTTATCACATCTATCTTTCTTAGTATTTGTGTTGCTCTATTGCCCCTTCTATAGTCTTCTAACAGGGATACTTATTGTCTTAATTGCTTTATAGTTTTCTCTATTTGATACTTGCATGATGGTATTCAATTTCTCCCCTTCCTTTCCCATGCTACCCTGTGTTCTAGTTGTAGAACTTTTATCAGTTATTAATTTAGCTGCATAGTAATATATCCTGTTTACTTTTGTTATATTGTATGGAACTCTGTGGACAGTCCTAATTACTACATTCATTTGTTTTATCAGACTTCTGACTTTTTGGGTTTTATTGACCTTCTGCAGTGTATTTCTCTCATTGATTTTAATATATGTATCTATGTCAATTTAATCAAGCAACTCTTTTCTTAGCTCATTTTCTTCTAAGCTGAGGGGACATCCCTTGTTTTCCATTTCTTGTGGGCATTCTACAGAAAGTTCTATAGCATCTTCCTGTGGCACCTACTCTTCAATTTCATCCTGTGCCTTCCATTGCTCTGTCATATAGGAACTCACTGGCCTATCACTCCTCAACATTGACTGCATCAGAGTTTCCACAGTTAACTGTTCCTTCCCTTGCTGTCCAGCTTCAAGATAACATTTATACTGGTTTCCTGTGGAAGGCTCCAAAATATCTTTATATGGCACCTGACCAATTGCTTTGTGTTCCACTAGTTTCCCTTTAATTTGGATATCCATTGCTCTATCCTGTTGTGGTGCTTTCAGTATTCATTTTTCTACACTGAATCCTTCACTTTGCAGGTACTCCATAACCTCAGTTTCTAATTATTTATCCTCTCCATTACTAATCTCCTTTTCTACTTTTCCTCTTTGTCTTCTTTTTTTTGTATTGTAAAGTTTTCCATGTCTGGATTCCTTTGCCTTTATTTCTCTTCAAATATCTTTGGTGTTTCTCTTTTTGTATTGGTTAGTTTTGCTTTCTGCTTTGCATAAATTGTACACCATATTAAATCTCTTTTTCTTTCCCATGTCCATATTCCTTCTTCATATGTCTCCTGATCTTCCTGTTTCTCCTTACTTTGGGAACTTACTCCACCATGCTGTGATGCAACCTGTGTTAGACCTTCTGCACTAAATCCTTCACTTTGCAGGCACTCTTTAACTTTAACTTCTATTTTTGTTTAACTTCTACTTTACTAATCTTATTTTCTATGTTCTATCTTTGTGATATTTTTTTATTGTGAAATTTTCCATATACAGATGTCTCTGCCTGTATTTCTCTTTGAATATCTTTGGGGCTGCCTTCTTTATATTAATTAATTTGGCTTTCTCCTTTGCATAAATACTGCATCATGTCAAATTTCTCTTTCTTTCCCATGTGCATATTTCTTTTTTATACTATGAAATATCTCTAGGTTTTGTTGTTTATATTTTCACACACTCTCATCTTGATCCATATACTGTTTTTCACAAATCTATTGTATTATTGAGCACAATTTTTTATTTGAAGCTTCTGACAGTTTTTCTTGTGGAAGTATTTTTTTTTCTCTATTCTTCTCTCTCTCTTTATTTGTATGTTGTGGAAATGGAAAGCTTTTGCTTTAACAGTAACAATACATAATTCTTTTCTAATTTCTTTCTATCATCCTCATCATCCTTCTATCATCTTCTATAGCTCTTTTTTGTATCTGCTGATGATTGTCCAGAATCATCAGTTATCATTAATATGATCTCCATATGCAGTACAGTGTCAGGTTAGCACATATTTCTAAAACACCATATAATAAGTAAAAATGAAATTGTTAACAAATGAACTAACCATACTTTTTTGATGATGTTTTTTTTTTTGCTATAATAATATGACTAGGGGGGAATGGTTTCCTTTGAAAAGATTGATTTAATTTTTTTTTTAAAAAAAATGTGATGGTTTCTGTTGAAAAAAAAAAGCACTTTTTTTTTAAATTAAATATAAATATTATTTTTTTTTTTCAAAACACATACATAACACATAACTATTACATAACATTCAAATGCAGTAAAAAAAGTGGTTACAAAAAAAAAAGTTCTCCTAAGAATCTGATGAGAGATGATGTGATGTTGACAAACTTTTCTTTTCAAATCAATGCTGGTTTTGAAAAAGTTAAAAGAAAAGAACATTATGTGTCAAGCTGACAATCTTGTAAACATGCCTGTATTGTGGTTTTAAATATTGGTAACAAACATTAACAAACATGTCTGATAAAAACCTCTTTCCTTTTTATCAGATCTTGAGATGTAGTGCTCTTCAGGCCAGGCCTAAAGGTGCGATTCTGAAATATTTGTGATGCATAAGCAGACCTCTCCATTTTAACAGAATTTATAGAGGAAAAAGTGATTAAAACAGAAATAAACAATTACAATCAACATCATTTATATTGGATGTCATCCTATCTGTGAGAAACAGGTTTGGCAAAAGTAAGCCCGCACCGCCCCATAGCCCCTTCTTTTGTCTATAATACTCTCCTTCAAACATTATGTAATTATGAGATAAAACAATATCCATAAATTCCAATATTAAAAGCATTTTCTCCCATGTGATATTACTCTTCTTCCTAATACACTCCTGGAACCTAACCATACCTTCTTCTTTCGGTATGCTGGAAAACAAATCCACTACATCTATGGTTACCAACCAGTTGGCTCCATTGGCCAGCTCCGGTTTTAGCCTACCCAAAATATTTTAGGACGTTAGAATTTTGTTATGTTTTTCGCACTAGCACTTTAAAAGTCAATTGGGATGTAATTTGTGTGACAGTTAGGATGTATAAAGGGATCACGGAATTTTTGTTCAGTGTTCTGATGAAGTCTTGTTAGATGAAAGCGCTCAACCTGTTGGAAGTGATTTTACGTTAATAAAATACTTGGAAAGGAAGTGAAGTGGTTCAACTGTTTTCGTGCCCGTGCTCATACTGTTTGGAGCAGAATTACCAGAATTGGCTGCTATCACAAACCTGCACTCTTTTAAGTCAGTTATGAATATTTTACCCTTACCATACCATTTTTAACAGTTTTGTAATGTTCGGCCATCACAATCTCTTATTTTTTTCCCTCAAGACATAGGTTTACTAACATCAATATAAAATCAGCATTTAGCATTGGACCATATTTACTATGAAATGATTAATGATGCCTGAAGTATACCTGGAGAGTAAAACACCACCTATAAAGAGAAAATGATTAGAATTATTAACATTTTTCTCCCTTTGAATAGCAGTGGAGGAAGTAATGGCTTGTACAAGTCAGCAGGTGATTTAATAAATGGGCGAAATTTTTGCTGTTCGATATAACTACATAGTAATTCTCCAACATTTTAACTCGTTAAGATCATGTCATGAGTTATCTTGGTACTCACGTGCTGGATCACCCAGCCAAGTGCAAAACTAATACAGTTTTAAGTTTTGATTTTAGTTCTGAAATCATTAACAATGATACAATTTAAACATAAAAAGTAAATCCTTATCCTTGAATTCCTTCTAACTACATTTTACTAGAACAGACGATCTAATAATGAAATAATTACATTAAGCATAAAAAGAAAACATGACCCTGAACCCTGACTAAATGTAGGACAGAGACAGCAGGCTAATAATTACTGCATCATCTCATGTCTACTTTTATCACACAGCAACAAGTCATGAGTAAGAAATTCATGAACCATTGCTATGTGGTTTAAGCAATGGCATCAAAAACATGCAGCTAATATCAAGATTGTACCTGAACCTACAAAAGAAGCTTGGTGATCAACAAAGAATACATGTGTGCTTCATCGGCTAGTATGGTTTAATCTTTTACAGCTGTTTTTGACTGGAAAAAGAATCACGCACAGGAGGGCATGCACTTTGATCTATATACTGTGCTGAAATCATCCATTACACACAGCAACACATGAAACTACATTTTTTCTTCTTTTTTTTTTTCTCAAATGATTTGAGGAACTGAAGAGGGAAAACTGCATGCAACAAACTCTTCATAACACACAGGATCAGTAAGATAGTTTGAGTGTGAATAGGCAGATAGCACCATAACTGGAAAGCAGTACTCCAAAAGTGGGATATAAGATACAGGGAATCTGATAGTAATACATTGCAGGCTGCTTTATTACAGGTGGGGGGAACTACAGGAAGCAAATACTGCATATACGAGCAGCATCAACCATATGGTTTTGTGTGTGTGTGTGTGTGTGTGTGTGTGTGTGTGTGTGTGTGTGTGTGTGTGTGTGTGTGTGTGTGTGTGTGTGTGTGTGTGTGTGTGTGTGTGTGAGTGTGTGTGTGATTGAGACCATGTACTTGTAGTTTGCAAGCAGCATACTAGAATGGCACATAAGACCCACGGGTCAGGTAGTAATACATAAAATTATAATTTATGCTATGGTACATTTAACTAACTCATGTTTCACTAATTTAAGAAACAGTAAACCCACTCCTAATGGATTCTTTAAGTAGAGGCATGCACTGACTGTACCCCTTTACTAAAGTTACTTTCTCTGAAGTAGAAAAAAATCAGTGTAAGTTATAAAAGCTATTGATCTGTTTGCTTAAGTAAGCTTATTGAAGAGTATCTCACTAAAAGGTAAACTGAGAAAATCTTGCATTAAGAAGCAATGTATTGCTATGTATGTGTATAACAACTGCCATGCATTGCTAATGATTGGCTGCTAATACAATTAATCCCATGTTGTAACACACTATAATCTGACTTCAGCAGGAAAAAATATGTTGCTGAGTCAGAGTGGGACAAAAGCAGTAACTACTTTACACTAATGAGAAATGAGTCAAGAGCTGCTAAAAAAATCCCTAATAGTACTGACAAGTAGAGTGGTACTGTGACAGACTGAGACATCAAATTAACCAAAACAGACTAAAATAATATTCATTTTGCATCATTAGTAAGGAAATAAGAAACGTATTTAAAATGTATGCACAGGAACAATTCTTTTCAGATCATAAACAAGCCTACTAGGTAACAGAACACTTTGGATACTGCTTGTGCTCTTAAAAAGATTATTTGTTCGTGTCAGGTTTTACCCCTTTTGATGAGCAGTGATCATACATTTATAAAGGTTAAATTACTGTAAATTCTGCCAAAAGAAAATTTAAAAAATTGCACAGAAAACTAACAACAGACTATAGGGAAATAAAAATAATTAGGGAGATATATTTGATGGAAAGATGGGAGAAAGACTGTGGCAAGTTTTGAAAGGGATTTTTTTTTTAATTTAAAAAAATATTTAACATCAAGAACTAGGCTCACAAGGTCAAGAGGTTATATTTCCATAAGAACAAGATACTTAAGATGAGATAAAAATATAAGAAATTGAAATGAGGTTGAACTATTACTTTGAAAACTGAAATAAGTTAAGCTGGATAAAAATTAAACAGTGTGAGACAAGATTAGAAAACATTTGCTGAAGATTCGTGTAAATATCTTGAGCATAACAGGAAATTATTTTATAGATATATAAGATATAGTAGGAGTAAAAATAAACATGTCTAAATAACTCATGCTTGTACAAAAAAGTTACGTCTCATTCCATTAAAACTGGATTAGAGACACAGCTGTTCATATAGCCGCATCTTTTTTCTCTGTATGGCATTTGTTTTGATAAACAAATAATTTGTTAAAATCAAGTCTAACAAAGTACAAATCATGTATACATCATCACTGCCCAGAACCATTGTGTGTGATTAAAAATATCTAACAATTTCATGGAATGCATCCCAAACAATTGCTAGATTAATGAATTACAATGTGTAGACAGCTAAAAATTATATCACTATTGCACATGAAGTTAACAGCTCTAATCTTCTAAGAAATAAAACTTTACATCTTTGCTGTAATATCCACCAAGCTATAGTAATTTGCTTAACTTGTCAGCATATAAGTAGCTCTATTTTTGACCCTTTCCCAAACTAAACATTAGCTCTGAAAGGGTGGTCTAAATGCTTTTATGGGTCTTAGGAAAATCAAAAAATTATGTTTAACCTTGGATGCCAGACTTTAAAAAGTGAGTGTCCAAGTCAATAAACACATTACCTACTTGTTTGTAAACAACAGGAATATCAAGGACAATTTAACTGTAACTGAAGGTGTCAGATAGTACAACAAGCTTTTTTGAATATAAATGTCAGTGTTCCTAATCAGAGTAGCTCCTCCCTTTTAAGGTTTTATGAACCTGACATCAGTGCTTCACAGTTGCTTTAAACAGAATGTTCATCTGCTGTTATGTTACAAAACGTTGTTGGTTTAGATGACAATGTTTTAATTTATGCCTCATTGGGTGAGAAATTCAAAAGCAGCTGAAGCCAAGGTAAGCTGGAGTAAAAGTACTTCATTTTTCATTTTGGATATTGGCAAAATAAACCAACAGAACCATCTAGTAAGAATTTAAACTTAAGTTTCCTAACAAACAGTTTAAGGTCAATTAGTGTGCTGGCCAAATCAGATCCTTTAAAGTCCCTTACTAAAGAAATGTATCTGTTTATCTGAAAAAAAGTAAAATAATGGATTGTATGCATGATTTATATTGAAAAAAAAGGATGTTGTGTCACAGACCAGGAAGCTGGATTCAAAAGTTAGCGGTGTGTCTTCTGAAACCATAAATAAATCGATGGAAGTTGTGCCAAGCTGTCTGATAATGTTAATTTGCTCATTAACAAACAAAAAAAAATTGCTATGATAATGTCTCTTGGGCCCCACCAGCTAACTTGTCCCTTGAGCATCTGCAGTAACTCCCCTGAGTTTGGTCTGATATAGAGTAACTACAGGAAGAATATGCTTTGATAATTGCTATCTGGAATTCAGACCTGATGGAGTATTGCTCATGTTTCTGGCTAGAAAGGTTGGTAGTTTGTTTAAAATCATGGCTGTTGTAGGTGGTCTAAAAAAAAAAACATGTGGAGGTGTTGAAAAATTCTTCAAGTGATGTCTCAGTGAAATTAAAACATTGAAAGCCATTTTCCTCTGTTAGTTCATTTGTAGCTCAAATGTGCTTAGTGGAACTTCTTTAATAAGAATAAGCTTGTAAACTGCCCCATTTTCACATTCTTCACAGTCTCTGGCAAAGTCTTTTAAACAGTGCAGATGATTAAGACTATGTGATGTTAATAAGCCGCTTTCCTATAGTCCATGGTTTGACTCTCTCATCTTTTATTTGCCTACTTTGTGAATTTTTATCATGTCCCTTAATCAGACTGCACCTGGACAACTGGGAAAAAAAGCTAGGCTCCTACATGGATTTATTAACCACATACCTAAAAACTACCTAAAAAACAGACTAGAATATTGCCTTTCTAGTCTGTCAAAAACAATTAAGAGCAGAAGTATCAACTGAAAAGTTACTGGGCTGGATTCACAAAAGCTCCGTGTAAGAGTTAATATGTCTTACACAGAGGCTGCAGTCTAATGGTATGACGTCAGCATGCCATGCATATTCATGAGGGAATGCTGAATCATACCCTAGGCTAACACGGTCCGTGTAGGAAAGTAGGGGGCGTGTCCGAATGCTGAGTTCTGCAAAGGGACAAGCCCGCAGAAGAGTCAGAGTCCTGAAAGTAAACACCCACGAGCGAGTCCGCGGAAATGTCAAGGAACACACCACACATGCCCTCACAGACTGTAAACCCAACTGTAATGTAAAACGTAAAAATAGCAGTTTAATTTTTTTTTTTATAATTTCCAAAATGTTTTCCCGTAGTTGCGCTCAGGCACAGTTAGCAGACATTCAAAAGCATATAAGATCTAAAGATGCAAATTAAGCGAGGTAGCAATAGCATAGTGGTAGAAACGTTGGCCAAAGAGGAGGTAGTCACGGTTCGAGCCCCCACAACATCATTTTCCATTTTTATTTAAATAAGCATGAAACAATCCCCTGACATATATATATATATATATATATATATATATATATATATATATATATATATATATAACTATAATTTAAGTAAAATGTAATGAAATGGGCCATGTATTTTTGAAGAAATCCGACATAATAAAATATAAAAAAAGGATCATAATTGCCCATATCTTAGCAAGGCTTTCGCAAGTGGAATATGGGTGCCCGTAGGTGAGCAGCGCTTTAACAAGCTTAATATGAGTGCCCATAGGTGAGCAGTGCTTTAACAAGCTTAATATGAGTGCCTGCAGGTGAGCAGTGGTTTAACAGGTTTAATATGAGTGCCCGGAGTTGAGCAGCACTTTAACACACTTAAAATGAGTGCCCGTACTTCAGCAGCACTTCACCCAGGATAATATGAGTGCTTATAGCTAAATAACGCATTACCCAGCGTAAGACATTTGCACGGAGCTGCTCAGGGTGCCAACCAGCTTACCATCGGGCAACATTGGGCAAGCTGTATCAAAGCCACCTTTACACAGACACACCTCCTAGCCTGTCTAGACAGTAGTAAAATAAAAAAAAGCAATGCCCAGGGTTGAACCTGGGATACTGTGCATCATAGTCAAAGTATGAACCACTAAACCATGACAGTTGTACAGAGAAATGCAGTATTAGCATATATATAGGAATGAATGGAAATAGAAGCATGACAAAGCAGGTTTTTTTAAGCTGATAAATATGCAAAATGGCCAATCACAGATAAGTGCGGGAAAACCGGCATATATAAGCCCCATAGGCGGGAATACACAGCATAACTGATTGTGGTACCCATTTGCAGTCAGGATGGCAGGTGCAGGAGAGGGAAGTCACTTTAGAGCACAAAGGTGGGGTGTTGAGGAGTGAAAATATATGGTTTGGCTCCTAGTCCATGATCATGAAGCACAACTCATGCAGGGCCAGGTTCACTGGGGTGCGTACAAGGTACAGGCATGGAACCGGTTGGCACATGATCTCACCAGTGCCACAGGCATTCCGAGGACTGGTGAACAGGTCCATCACCACCATGTGGACCTGAAGCAATGGAAGGAGGACCAACTGAACCTTTGGATCCAGGAGGCCCGCCAAATGCCCAATGCCCCACTATTGAGTAAGTATCCATGTAATTACGTATGTAAGAAATGCTAACCTAGCCTATAGTATGGAGACGTATGTTCCAATATTACTTCCTTTATATTACAGCTGCAGGTGTTCGTTCCGCGAATCAGCGAGCCTATGCTGATAGGCTGCTGAGGTTGCGCCACCAGGTAGGTTAGTAATTATTTAGCTGGTATTGTCATAGAATATAAGTGAGACAGATTGTAAAATAGTTCAGTGTTGTAACCCACTAATAAAGGTCAAATAAGCCTAGAAGAAAGATTCTGCTAGTATTGTAAGATTAGATAAGTGATGCAGCCTGGAAAAGAGTGTAATGCAATCCAGTAATAAAGATTAAACAAGTCTCAAATAGAGTTTCCACCTGTATTGTAATATCAGATAACTGCTGCAGCCAGAAAATGAGTTGTAATCAATCAACAAAGGATAGACACATGTCAAATATATCCTTGTAAATTCTGCCATATCAAATAAGTGAGTCAGCTGGAAAGGGTTGTTGTAAACCAGTAATAAATGTTAATAAAGCCTAGAATTAAGTACCATTCTGAAATGTAAATATAAAATAATTGAGAGAGTGTGAGAAAGACAGTTTGAAGCCACCAAGAAAGCTGTAATAAGTCTGGAATAAAGGTATACTGCAGTCACGACATAATGAAATGAATGAGACAGTCACAACCAAAGAGTGTAATGTGTTAAATAAAATACAGAACATAGACTGTGTCCGTCCCACAAATTGGATATGTTGCTGTACCCTTGCATTATGGAAATAGTATGGTTGTATGAAATGCTGAACATCCACAGTTGTCTAGACCCATATAAATCAAATGTAGCAGGATGCTGTACCTAAACACAGCCAGATATGAACATATATGAATAAAAATGGAATGTATATTAATGTAGCAGTAACATCCCCATCACCAACATTCCTAAGGTTACATACAGGAAACTGTACTAATACATGTAGGGGATATATATCTGCATCTACTAGGAATGTACAGTATATGTATAGGTAGTTTTAGTTGTTAATTTCTAATTTCTCTACCTTACCCTATTTTCACAAATGATGCCATTCCACACCAAACCAGGTATGTGTATTCACAATTAATTCCCATGGACATTTGTCCTGTTGGTTCATACATATCTGCATGTACGTTGATGCATGTGCCCTGTTCACATATCCAAACCTGATGGCCTGTTGCCACCAATCAACCCTGCATGCTGTTGGAATGTGCACTGTTGTTCTAAATATGCATGTGTTATGCTTGCTGCTCAATGTTTGGAATTCATGGGTGTTTGGTTAATGGGAATACTGATGCATGCTGTTACAACTAATTTTGAATGGTGTTGTTTGTTACTAACCCAAAATGCCATAAAATACTGCTAAACATAGGACAACAGGGAAGGCTGGTTCCAGTGGACCCACCTCTCCCACCTCAGCTGGCGAGTGCACATGGCACCAGTGCCCAGGAGGGGACCTCCTCCTCCGGTGGCCCTGTGCCACCTTCGGGTGGAAGCGCTGCAGAGGATGGGGCTTGTCCCCCCCTCTGCAAGCATGGCCAGAGGAGTGCCTCCACTCACCCTCCATAGGGTCCGGTCTGTGGTGCGGAGTGAGATCAGGAGTTTTGTGACTGATCCCCTATGCCAGCTTGAGGCAAGGGTGGCGCAACTCACGGGTGTGCCTGCATGCCCTATCCAGACCCCAGCACAGCCCGGCCTGGGCTGTGAAGGCGCAGTGGTAACTGCCTATGGGTGGGGTTCTCAGTTCCACTGTTGCCATCTGTGGGCTCATGGGCTTGCGATATCCAAACATCCGTCCCCGTCATTTGTGTTTACCCCCCATGTGTCATACTCCGCCCCTGTATGCGTCTTGCTTGTCTTTTCTGTTAACCTCCCCAACCTACCTCCCCAAATATACCTACTTCCTGTACCTAACACTCCACTCTCACCTGAAAAAAAAAAATAAAAAAGAGCACTCTGTTCTCACAAAAAAATTACGCCCCATAAATAGCTGCCCAATTCGTACACATGTCCACTGGACATGTAAACTGATCATTCTAATTGGCAGTACAACATATTTTGTTGTCCTCACCCCTCTCTCAGGGGTGGAAGGTTTCAAATTTCACACCAAGTTTCACACATATGCACAGCTGTTGCTGATAAAGAAATGGGCAGCTATGGACCTTCCCTACATCCTTCCTGCACATCCCAAGCTTGTTTTCCTACTGTCCTACTCTCTTTGTGCCCCCTTTTTTACCACTTTCCTATCTCCCCATTTTTTTTTCTTTAAAAGAATTTAGCGCGGGTGTTAGCGGGAGTAAGCTGTTTTAAGCAGTAGTCAGCGGGTGTGCGCTTGTCTGCGCTTAGCTAAGTGAGTGTGCGCTCAGCTAAGCGAGTGTGCTTAGCTAAGTGAGTGTGCGCATATGTAAGGATCACGCAAACCAGCGCAAACCCGCTTACAACTGCTTAAAAGTGCCTTAGTCACTCTGTATGACAAGGCCTGTAGTCTGCTCATCAGCAAAATAAAATACCACTGTCAGTCTTGAATCCCGGACCTTGGAAACAGTAGTCTGCATGAATTACCACTGAGCCACAGCAGATATACAAGAACTTGGTGCTGAAAGAAATATATCATGGAATACAAGGAGTGAATGTAAAGGGAATATAGGAAGGCCATTACACAAAGCTTGTTCCCTGAATCCTTACTGGCAATTCTTGGGGAATTGCATTACATTAGTGTGATAAGAGAAACATCCATGCTAGGAGGTAATAATGTTACAGTATCACCTTACAAACCCCACACAGTATCAGAGTAGGATAAACACCACCATATTTGAATAGGTATGAGGCCAGACTTCCCAACTGTGACTGATTTACAGGGATGTCTCTGATTTGCAAAAAAATGTTACCTGTGCCCCACTGACTCCCTGTGAAATGTACTAACAGTAGGCAGAAAGGTGGGGTATCCCACGTAATGGTGACTGTCAATAAGTTAAAGTAGACACTACTAGCATGTCAGAAATGGTGTAGTAATACATATGCTCAAAATACCCCACAGTCACAACTGCAGCATATCTGAAATATATCACGGGTGTATCCCACTGATACGTACCTTTCCCTGAGGCTGGTCAAATATATACCTGAGAGTATCTGAGGCCTGCAAGTGTCAGAAATACACAGGCATATCAGCCTGTCTGCTGTTACACACTCTGTGAATAGCTGTAGAATTACTCCCACAAGCACACCCTCATGTAGGAGTACAACACAGAAATATCAAAGGATGTAGCCATCTAACAAACTAATGACAGTATAGCAGTTTACAAGCACTGCATGTGCCTGGTATTCATAATTGTTAGTACAAAATACAAGGCACTAGTACTGCTCTGCAGCAAAATAAAATACCCTTGTAAGTGTCAAACCCCAGACCTTAGTCTCACCAGACTGCATGCAGTGCCACCAAGTCACAGCAAACATATAAGAACTTACTGCTGAAAGAAATATATTATGCATTACAAGGAGTGAATGTAAATGGAAAATAGGAAAGCCATAGCAACACATTCCAGTAAAGACAAATATCAGGCCTTCAAGGAGTGAATGTAAAGGGAAAATAGTGAAGCCATAGCAACATATTGCAAGAACTACTGTTGTATACCAGTTAATCCACAACTCGCACAGGAAAGTACATACTCCTATGTAAACAGTGTTAGCATTAGCAGGTGTGAGTTAACACACACACTGAGAAGAGTGAATTGGAAAAAGCAACAGTCAGATTTCAGTACAACATGCATTTCAGTGGCTACAACACAGCCTTAGATATGAGAGACATACCAACCTTCTGACTGACACAACAGTATCCACAGCAAACCAGCATGGTCCCCACCTTGCAAAACTGAAAGGCCTATGCCTACCTAACCTAACATTTTATAGCAGTGTCCTGAAATTACAGTGAGAACTGCAATTACCACACAGCAGGCTGCATGCAATTAGTAAATGCTGGCCACCAATTGGTGCAGAGGCCATCACATGCACATGTGCAGATACCTACAAAAGCAGCCTGTACTGCCAGTCCACACATGCAATAATATAATTGCAGCAACTAGAGAGAGAGAGACAGAGAGAGAGAGACAGAGAGACAGAGAGACAGGCCAAAATAAAACAAAAAAAAAAGAAAAACAAAGCCAGCCAGCCATCCAGGCAGCCAGCCATCCAGCCACCCAGGCAGCCATCCATCCAGCCACCCAGGCAGCCATCCAGCCATACAGGCAGCCATCCAGCCAGCCATCCAGGCAGCCAGCCAGCCATCCAGGCAGCCATCCAGCCAGCCATCCAGGCATCCAGGCAGCCATCCATCCAGCCACCCAGGCAGGCATCCAGACATCCAGGCAGCGATCCAGCCAGCCATCCAGGCAGCCAGCCAGCCATCCAGGCATCCATCCAGCTAGCCATCCAGGTATCTAGGCAGCCAGCCATTCAGCCACCCAGGCAGCCATCCAGCCAGCCATCCAGGCAGCCATCCACACAGCCATCCATCCAGCCATCCAGGCAGCCAGCCAGCCATCCAGGCAGCCATCCAGCCAGCCGTCCAGGCATCCAGGCAGCCAGCCATCCAGCCACCCAGGCAGCCAGGCAGCCATCCAGGCAGCCATCCAGCCAGCCATCCAGGCAGCCAGCCAGCCATTCAGCCATCCATCCAGCCAGCCAGCCAGTCAGCAAGCTAGCAAGCCAGCAATCCAAAAAAAAAGCTATCAGAGACAAAGGTAATGTAAACTACATAATCTAATATTCTACATAATGTGAACCCTCCATATGTGTTAGCAGTCTGTATCTATATGTATATGAAGATGTGCATAGGGCAAGGGACATACTGCAACTGTTAGTGAAGGCTGGACATACATATGTAGTTGAAGGTTGCTATGTGCACATATCAATGTAGGTTGTAGTGTGTGGCATTGAAAACAGCATGCAGTGCAGGTATATGTCATGTGGTGATGAACTTCTGTGGGATTGAGCCAGTGAGGCCTGCTACAGCTATATGGCTTGAGGACAGCATAATGCATTATGCACAACAGTGTGCAATATCATTACAGAATGGTATGTCTCACAACTGTTGCAGAAGTGATATTCCCACCATGAAAGGTGGGCAGTCCATGTACCTACATTTGCATGTATATGTTGTATATGTACAGCAATGGATGTTAAGAAGTGTGTGTGTGTATATATATCTATATCTATATATATATATATATATATATATATATATATATACATATATATATATATATATATATATATATATATATATATATATATATATATCAATATACATATATATATCTATATCTACATATATATATAGACAGAGAGGTCTGTATAGATACATAGAGATATATGGATAGATAGATAGAAAAATGGATATACATATAGATATAGACAAATACATATATAGATGTAAATTTAGATACATACATGTATACAGATAGATATGAATGTCTATAGATATGTATATATATATATATATATATATATATATATATATATATATATATATATATATATATATATATATATATATATATATATATATATATATATATATATATATATATATATAGATATATATATATATGTAGATATGTATATATATATATATATATATATATATATATGTATATATATATATATATATATTTATATGTATATATATATATCAATATATATAGATATATATATAAATAGAGAGTGAGAGAGGGGGACATGGGGGCAGATGTACTGCAACAGGTGCCTGGTGACCAAGGCATGGACAGAACACCAGTGTTGATACTGCAGTACCTTACCCCATTCCAAAACATGTTACCCACTAACTACCACATAGGTGGTTGCCTCCCTACCACTGGAGGTGTCAGAAGGGAACATGGGACACAGGTGTACAATAGCCTCTCCTTTGATATCCACTGTGGCACACTAGTCTTGTAATCCCTGTACATGATACATGTCATCACAAAAGGTGTGTCAGCTAGGGAAATGTAAGTCAGTGTACCCCTGTACACCTCACCATGTCCTATGCAGTATGTACCTCCAATGAGAACTACAGCAAGTGGAAAGGCCACAGACATACCTAACAAAGACTGATAATGGCCACAAACACATTCCCTATGCAGACTGACTCACAAATCCACAGCTAGAGTGCCTTGCATACTGCTTACACAGAGGTTACCAGTGCTGGACATACAGAGTTATGTTACACCCATACCAGTTGGACAACCACCATGGCAACACCTCACAATCCGTGCAGCCTACATGACCTTGGGCCCTAATCCCTGTCACCACACTAAACAGCACATGCTGGAGGTACACGTATCTGTACACAAATATGCCATACCCTGGACTAAACCACCCAGCATTAACAAACAAGGCTCCTCATTAGTAGATGTCATACATACCCCTGATGAATGTCATGGAGATAGGTAATATACCCTGTGAGTCACCTGTGGGTAACCGTTTCACAGGAGCAAGAAAAATCACAGTGCATGTGTACCAAAGGGCAGGGTAGCATATGACTAGGCTGCCCTAGGCCCAGGGCCAATAGCATAGTACCTACCTATGACACAATGCACACACACATGTACTCAGTGCAATACCAGCTATGTGACATTGAATGAGTTTGACACTGACTATGTGCAAGGTCTGTAAAGGTGTGATAGCTTAGCATGAGTTTGTGTCTGTCATGGTAGTCAGTGTCCTTGGTGTGAGGCCAGAGAAAGATGTGTCAGTTATTGGGATGCAAACATAGTAGATTGGCATATGTTATGCCGTAGTTCCCTGTGTAGGACTATGGTGTCCCATCATAGGCAGAAGCAATACATGTATGCTTAGTAAGTGGTACTGCTGTTGAATCCAGCTCACATATGAACTGTTGTACTACCTGATGTTGTAGGCCTAAACACTACAGTATGGTGTATGTTCACATTCTGTGGTAACACTGTTTGGTGTGCTACCTATAGTCTGCACAGATTACATACCTCATGCATAGGTATCTGTAAGTAGGGGCACACAGTACTATAAGGTACACAGTTAATGCTCATCTGTGTCGTCGTACATTTGTGTGTTGTATGTATGTGTAATGTGTGTGTAATGATGCCTGTACCATGGCCGCAATCACATGTGTGTTACAGGGTATGTGTGTGTACCTGGCAGCATGTATACTCTGTGACAGCAGTATGCTGGCTTTAGTAACAACTGTGCATGTATGTCAGGTAGGGGTATGGCATCAAAGACTAGGGTGGATTACCGTTGAAACTGTACATGTGTATTGCATTCATTGCATGGGATGACAATATTCTTCTTCCATAGCTTGATATATACCCCAGTGTGAGGTTGTGCATTGTATCCCAAATAGTGTGCCGAGTGCTGGTGTTTACTAGTTTGTTTTATGGAGTGTGGCAGGCACTGTCAGACAGTTGTGGGCTGAGCACTGATATGTGGTATCGAACATGTGCATCCCCTGATCGGCAGACAGATGCTATATATGGCAGTGAAGTGATATCAGTACATTTGAATATTAAGTGTGCCACATGACTTGCTCACATATTTCTCTTTTCCTTCCTTCCAGGGCAATGGTGCATCAGAGAAACCCACCTTATACAGCAGCAGAGGATCAGGAGATCCACCAGAGCCTGATGCAGAATTACTGTGTGCTGTTTTCCAGGACCAGCCAGAACCAGCCAGAACCAGCATGCCAGACATGTCTAATTAAATCACTGCAGTGATGGCATACCTGCTCATATGTCTGGTTATGCATGCCTATGTCATTTACCCGACGGACAACTTCTTGCCACAGCCTGCATCTGATATCCACAGACAACAGCTTGCCACAGGTGGTGGGGTACCTATCCACCCCCCCTCACCAGTGTGGAGGAGCACCTCCTAAGTGTTGTGGCTCCAGGCCAACAACAAGAACATCCACAAACGTATCATCATGGAGGCCGGAGCCACCCAGCATTTTGAAATGGAGTGTACAGGTAACATGCCATATCTGTAGTTGACTGTTCTCTGTACTGGTAGTCTATGCATGTGTGAGATGTGTACTGTTTGTGTAGCTGTTAACCTGCCCATTCTTCTGCAAGATTGATATTCAGAGCATAATCTGTACACCTGTGAAAGCCACCTGTTGTACTACTGTACTTTATCATACTCACAGTATCAAAGGCACAGTTGTGGCCACTGGCAATCACTCTCATATGTTTGCAGGTCCCTCTGGAGTGACAGCAAGGCAGCCAATCCATGCTGGTGAGTGTGTAATAACAATACTATTGCTAATGACATGGCATGTCATATGGAGGTGTAGTGTGTGCACATGTAACACACCTACACATAATGCATGCTGTGCATGTTTGCTGTGAGACTATGCATATCCCATTATTCTCAGTAGCTGCCTCACTCACATGCAATACAAAGAGCATGACACACGTGTAGCAACACAGTACTGGACATTGTATAGGCATACCAGATACATATGTACACAGCACACACATGTTTGGCATACACACTACACCTTAGCCTGACACATGTCCAATTATGACATCTGCTGTATGGCCAGCCTTCAGCATCCCACTTATCTACGCAGCACACATAATATACCTGAGGGGTAGAGGCCTATCATGTCTTTGTGCAACAGTCTGGAACAAATAATACATTCATGTTAGGCAATGCTCACTATTGGCCACCTTACACACCCATGTAACAAGTGGCTGTGTAATTGTGGTCATGTTACTGCACTTCAGGTACAGCATGCTAGCTGCCTGTCTGGCACACATTATTATTGTTGACTGACCACAAGAAGCATGTTGATCATGGCTCACGTTACTAAACCACATCCAGTTCCACTGACCACAAAAGTACACATAGCTGTTATTGCGTAGCACCGTCATCTGTTTTTTGTGTGTGTGCGTGTGTGTGTGTGTGTGTGTGTGTGTGTGTGTGTGTGTGTGTGTGTGTGTGTGTGTGCAAATCTATGCACCCACAGCTTGTAACACTTGCACAACATTGTTATGTCCTTGTACACATTGTGTCCCAGGGTGGAGACAATCACTGAACAACTACACACAAGCATCACGTACATATATACTGTTATTAACAAGGGCTGTCTACACTTGCACTGCATGTTCCTGTACAACACATAACCTGCATGCTGACATGGGTGCAATGATGTTTTTCCTTGTGAAACGGTCACCCAGCCTAAAACAGTATCATGTATGTGTTGGATTGCAGGTGTGTCTGTGTTTGTATCTGCTGTACTGAGGAGTGTGCCTGTCTGCTTGTGTGCCTGTGTGCATGTGCACCTGTGTGCATGTGCACCTGTGTGCATGTGTGCATGTATGCATGTGCACCTGTGTGCATGTGCGCCTGTGTGCATGTGCACCTGTGTGCATGTGTGCATGTGTGCATGTGTGCATGTGTGCCTGTGTGCTAATATCGTGTACACAATTGTAAACTGTGTTTCCTATCTTCCTCTCACAGGTTCTGATGTTGATCTGGTGGAGTGCAGCAGGGAATCTGAAGCCACTGCTGAGGATAGTGCTAATGATAATACATGTGTAATGGCACAGGGAGGTGTGACAGGGTCTGTCGTTGGTCATCCAATTGACAATACACAGCAGTCAACCCCATCAATGCGCACAGTCATCCTGCTGATACATCCATTGTCACCAATGTCCTTAGCTGAGGGACAGCATACAGTGGGAATTGACCAGGGTAGTGTGGTATCATTGGCACATGCATACCCTCACAGCAGCCATAGACAGATTCCTGACATGGTACCACACAGGCAGATGTCCAGGGGTTCTTGTGGGAGCATCCGTGGTCGTACTGCCCCTGTCAGATGTGCCCACAGAGGTCTATCAACCTCAGCTATGTTCTGGGCTGTAATGCAGGCACAGGCACGTATGGAATGGTACACCAGACAGGGTCTGAGGTATTTTAGAGCACATCGCACCGCTATGAATGACACTATGCGTGGCGTTGCGTCTGCCATCCGTAACATCAGCGAGGTCATTGATAGACATTGGGGGGGACACACTAGATCTGTTCCACAACTACATGTCCAGGAGCCAGGACAGTGCAGGATGGTTGAGGCATCGACATTGACGTCTGCCAGCAACATTATCATCAGTCAGTCGTTGCGGACAACAACAAACCCGCAGCCGCTCCCATAGTGCCAGTACCAGCCCCAGCAATGCTGGGTCTGTGCTGTGATTAGACCATCCTAGAAGACCACGTGCACGTGGCTCTGGACAGTCCTAGCAGGGACATGTGTCCAGTCAACAATCCACTGCTTATAATGACAGTACCCAGTCTGTTTTAGTACCTGATACTGTCCATAGCACCCCTGCCAGGCACAGGTACCGTGTTCGTGGCCAGAGACAGTGACCTGTATGACCTGGCAGGTACAGTCTGTGGCTGTCCACAAACAACTACATGTCCAGGAGCCAGGACAGTACAGGATGGTTGAGGCATCAACATTGACATCTGCCAGCAACATTATCAGCAGTCAGTCGTCGTGGACAACAACAAACCCGCAGCCGCTCCCATAGTGCCAGTACCAGCCCCAGCAATGCTGGGTCTGTGCTGTGATTAGACCATCCTAGAAGACCACGTGCACGTGGCTCTGGACAGTCCCAGCAGGGACATGTGTCCAGTCAACAATCCACTGCTTATAATGACAGTACCCAGTCTGGGTTAGTACCTGATACTGTCCATAGCACCCCTGCCAGGCACAGGTACCGTGTCTGTGGCCAGAGACAGTGACCTGTATGACCTGGCAGGTACAGTCTGTGGCTGTCCACAAACACCTGTATATGGCAGCCACATGCTGGAAATGTGTGCATGCATACACACACATAATGCTAACACATGGGCTAACACATACACACACACATCACAGCAATGTTGCCCCATCTTGTACTGTTGTCACTCACTAACACGCACACACACATACATGACGATTGGATGTGTCAGTGGCAGACTCTGGCAAACCAAGTACACACCCTGTGCATATGATGAAACTGTGCCACTTCCTGCCATCTGTAACATTGATGCTGGAAAAGGATAGCATTGTACCGATGCACAGGGTGACTACATAGCACTGTAGTAATATTATAATGTTGTTAACAGTACAGTGTAATGATATTGTTGTGGGTATATTCAAGCATGCATGATACATTAACTATGTTTGTCATTGCAGTTTTGTATACACCAGTGTTAATTCCCAAAGTGTACTGTCTGCACATGTGCCACATGGCTGTTGTGTGTACCTGTGCCTGCATGTGTTGGGGTGTGGACAGTACATGTGTGATGTTTGCATCACCGATTTGCAGGTGTACATTTGTGAACATGGTCAGCATGGAACATGACATGGTTTGACAGTATGCTGTGGGTGATACGATTTCCACATGTCAATGGTCTGCATTCTGGTAGTATACACAGCTTACATAGCCTGACATTCAGTGGTCATTACATGGTGTCTCCTCAACTGATACACAGACGTAGGAATCTGGTGTCAGTGATATCCCTGAAGTACTACACTATACCAGTAGCCATTGTTACTGAGTCCCACACATCCCTGGGAACAATACCCTTTGGCATATAGCAGTCTCATGTACATGCCACCACACTATGGATATGTCCATCCATGACTGCAAATACATACAGTGGCCTACAATGCATTCTACACATGACACACCTAACCACCACAAGGGTATCATACGGACAGATACCTGTTGTCCAAGCCATGGTATATTGCTGTAACACTACTGTGGCATTGTCATCGGCATGTAGTTAACATAGTATTCCAACAGTACCATGTAGGTGGTAGCACTCATCATGTAGAACGGGTAATGGTGTACATGTGGACAGGTGTTAGCTTGTCTGTCCTGTGATATTATCATTTCCAAAGGTATTCTGCAGACATTCTGTGTATCACCTAAGCAAGAAGGTGTCTGTATGCATATCGACAACAGTTGCCATACACCTACAGTGGATGGCCATCACTCACAGAGTCTGCTGTGTTTTAACATGTCTGACGTACTGCAGACATGAACCGTCACCCACATTAATCTATCAAAGCTTTCATGGATGTGTGTCACATAGTTGGCCTAGGACATAGATCACTGCAGAAGCTTGCATTGTCACCAACATACATGTATGGCCTAAGGTCTGGTAAGCTGCAGCACATGGTGGCAAAGGTAACAACTGTATTCATATGGGGCAGGTACATATCTGTATGTGGCAAACACATACCTGATGTGTGCATGGCAATTACTGTTATAATAATATGTCATACAATAATGAAAGCAAAACACACAACACATTTACAAACTGAATGACAAATGCGCACATGGCATTTGTAGGATTTAAACACCTACCTAATTAGGTTATGGCACTTGAGAAAGATGCATTAGCACAGCACACTATTTGCATTACTGTGTGATTTCCCTTCTCCTGCTGTATTTATAGGGTGCTGACATCATCAGTGTTTCCAAAGAAGAATGTACATCTTTTAGTGTGTTATCCCAGTCTTCAAAATGGCCATTCCTTTCACAAAGAATTGCAGATATCCACACACCCCTGCCTATACACACCCCGATTGCAGGATTCAAACCCCTACTTAATGATGTTATGATACTTGAGACAGACGCATTAGAGCAGCACGCTATTCGCATTACTGGATCATTGCCCTTCTCCTGCTGTATTTATAGGGTGCTGACATCATCAGTGTTTCCAAAGAATAATGTACATATTTTAGTGTGTTATCCCAGTCTTCAAAATGGCCATTCCTTTCACAAAGAATTGCAGACATACACACACCCCTGCAAGATTCAAACCCCTACCTAACTATGTTAAGATACTTGAGACAGACACATTAGCGCAGTGCACTATTCGCATTACTGGATGCTTTTCCTTCTCCTGCTGTATTTATAGGGTGGTGACATCATCAGTCTTTCCAAAGAAGAATGTACATCTTTAACTATAACTCAGTATGGGGGATAACAATATCTGTGCATTCACAGAAACATAATTCAGGGTCACATATGCACATTGGCACTGCCAGGTTATGTTCTATACCATGCTTCATGACCACAGGACTTGTGACACAGAACACAAGTAGGGGGTATATCCATATACATCACAGATAATCACACCTCTGGGTTGGTCCCACTGCACTAAGCATGACATGCCATACATATACACCTATCATTGTGCAAAACTGCCTTTTGGTTTGGTGTGTAGTTCAGACCACCCACCCATACCCAGTAACCACACTTGGCTTTCCTGGGAACAGTGTTGGATATGAAGGTCTTTACACACACTATTATAGT
This sequence comes from Protopterus annectens, assembly GCF_019279795.1. Taxonomy (NCBI): domain Eukaryota; kingdom Metazoa; phylum Chordata; order Ceratodontiformes; family Protopteridae; genus Protopterus; species Protopterus annectens. The sequence continues at coordinate 802,417,380 of NC_056735.1, forward strand.
GGTTGACTTCAGGTACACAAATATTGACTGGGGATACTACTCAAGCCCTCTACATCACCCTACAGCCAAAACAATTTGTGAATCCATGTGCTATGGCACAACCAGTTACCACACCCACTAGGGGGAATACATATTGGACCTGATCATCACCAACATGGGGACTCTATGTTCCACACCAGAGGTAGAACTGTCATTGTTAAGATCAGACCATGATCAACTTTCCCTGGACATCCATATCCCGTCCCCACACCCAGCCAAGGAAATCACTGTAAAGAATTTCTCAAAAGCAGACTTTGCACTTGTGAAGACTGAGGTGGAATACTTCAGAGGCCCCGTGCTGGAGGTTAATACAGACCAATCTGCAGAATTCTTTACAAACGCATTGTATGAGCAGCTGCAGGTATGCATTGATCATGTTATCCCACATACAACCATGACTCCTCCAAAACAGGAGACCGGTCTGGTTGACCCCAGCCATATATAAGCTGTACAACAGAAGGAGGAAGCTACTATATAACAATATCCCACAGACCCAGATAGATCATAACCTCTCCTTTGCTAATCACATTGACAGAGAGTCATTGCTAAGAACTTTGTATAGCCCTCCTTCTCACATGGGTGTTTGCATGTAGATCATGTGAGGTCATTGTGGCCCTCTACTACTCACTCATCAGGACCATGTTTGACTACAATGCCCCTTTTGGGGTGTACCTTACCCAACACCTGCGGCAACTACAGTGAACACAACAGTACCTCCCCAAGAGAATCATGGGATACACACAGATGTTCTATGCAGCTTAGCTAAAGGATCTCCAGCTCTACTCAGTTGCTTAACTCCTACTCAGAGGTAATCTATGCCTGACGTACACAGCCATTTCAAACCCAGAAGTAATGGACATGCTCCACCTCATAACATCCAAGACCTTTACAGCTACACACTCCAGGGACGTAAACCTCAGCACAAACATAAATAGGAAATGCTGCAGGGACAGATTCATTACTCACAGGCTCCCCTCACTCTGGAATTGAATCCCAATTAAAGTTAGACATAGCCCCTCACCAACCCTCTTCCAGCAAAATACAGCCGCATGGTTGGGAAATTGCAAATTCACCCCTGGGAACTCCACTGTGTTCCTGCTTGACAGAGGCACAGCAAAGTAGCCTTAAAGGGTGCCTTCTGTGACCTACTTTACAGAGGCACAGTAGGCTACTCTACTGGGGAGGCAGACACCAAATACACTCTGCCTAGGCTTATGAATTCCCTAGGGCAGACAGCCTAGTATTCACCTCTGCACCTATGTTTATGTTTGGGATGCACAATATTTGTTGCTGCTACTGTTTGCAGGTCTTTATTGCCGTAGCTTTCACAGTTTCTGTGAACAACTTGTGTATCTGCGTAACATGTTTGATCATGACAGGGTTCCGGTATATTAATATATGTGTCTGTTGTCATTTAACTGTGTGCACAGCTTGGATTGCTGGATTGTGGGAGGTTCCTGGCTTAACACATATAACTGCCAGATATGTGTGACTGACTGCTATACTCAGACATGGCCTAAGTGTGTGAGCATGCCCAGTTCAGGCTTTCCATGGTTTGTTGCCTGACATGTGTCTCATTTATCTAAGTGTATGAGCATGCCCAGTGTGACCTTTCCATATGTTGTGATCTGAAGTCCACTACATTTGTGGTTGTGTGTGAACATGACCAATATTGACATTAATACTGTGTGTGTTAGAAGTCATGTTGTGTTCTTGCTGCCAGACTCCTCTGTGCCATAACTTAACAGGGATTATGCTGTGCTTGCAGGGTTTCCATGGGATAGTTTGCAAAGACTTGGCAACATTCTTTCATACTGGCTGAACACTGCAATACTGTCATGGTGTAGTGATTCAGTGCTTTCACTATAGTAGTGTACAGTGTCATGGGTTTGAGTCCCATCACTGCTGTAAATGCTCATACTGAGCAGACCAGATTAGTTAGGGGCCAGTTGGGCAAATATGAGCATGTTGCATTTTGTTCAGCTATGGCCTACGTAAACCAGGCTTGTCTGACATTGCTGTGTATTCACCAACTTGGGTGGACATTGGCAAACATTACTCCACAGTGACCACAGTTGTACTACTTGGTGTGTGTGATTCTGTTCATAGGTTCATACTAGGCTATCTGCCCTAGGGCATTTATAATCCTAGCCAGAGTGTGTTTGGCTTTCAACACACATTGTAAGTGGAGTTTGCCATTACATTTTTCATGGTTAGTATACTGTGCCTCTGGCTAACAGTGACATAAAAGTGATACCCAGGGTAAACCTACAATCTCCCATCCACTCATCAGGATTCCTCTTGAAGAGAGTCAATGAGGGACTCTGGCTAACCTGGAGTGGGAGTTTACTCAAGAGTGGGGGGAGCCTCTGGGTTATGGATCTGTCACTCCAGCACGTCCTATTTATTTCAGTCTTGAGGTTCAGGTCTCTTGAGTGTGTAGCTTGATGGGATTCTGATTTTCCAAGGTGCAGCATGTCCATTGATTTCAGGTTGGACATGGATTTATACATCTGGCACAGATCGCCTCTGGGAAGGCAGTATGCCACTGAGTGGAGCTGCAGTTTCTTTAACCAGGCAGTGAATGGCATGTGTTTGAGCCCTTTGATCCTCCTGGTGAGGTACTTTTGTGGTCTTTCCAGCTGCTGCAGTGTCTGAAAAGGTACATCCCACAAGGGGCATTGTACTCAGTTATGGGCCTGATGAGGGATGAGTTAAGAGGTACAATGACCTCCATTGATGTAGATGTGATTACCTTCATGATTAGGTGGGTATATGAAATGTTACTCTGAACACTTTGGCCACATGGTTGTCGAATGTGAGATTGCTGTTGACTTGGGTCCCCAGGTCCCTTATCACTTCTTCCATACTTAATAGGTTACCACATATGTAGTAATTTGTGGGCACTTAGTTTTTGACAAAGGGGAGGACTATACACTGTTTTGTGTTTAGCTTGAGGACATGGCTCTGGCACCAGTTGTCGGTTTCTATGAGGCCCTTTTGTAAGATGCTTGTGCCAGCTGGAGGGTCAATTATGTTGCCCAGTTTGCAGTCATCTACAAACTTGTTCATCAACAGTCCTTCTGTGTTGGCCTGTACCACTGAGAAATATATACTAAACAAGGGAGGTCCCAGGACTGAGCCTTGTGGGATGCCACTTGTAGCTGGTTTGTGGTCTGACATGGCTCCAGCATTTCAGACCATGTGGGTTCTGTCCTTGAGCTAGTTTGCAACCCATCTATTGACATAGGGGATACTATTGAAGCTGGTGATCTTATCTATGATGACCAAGTGGGGTACTGTATGGAAGGCTTTTGCAAGGTCCAGGTAGGCTGTGTGGACCACCATCCCCTCGTCAATGGCCTTGGTGACTGTTTCAAATTACTCAACCAGGTTTAAGAGGCAGGATCTGCCCTTAACAAAGCCAAAATGGGTAGGATCCAGTGTCTGTGTGTTCCCAATATGTTTATTTCTGAGGTCCATGATGATCCTTTCCATAGCTTTGCAGACCAACCTAGTCAGGCTTCTGGGGTGATTGTTTGCAGTATCCATTGAGGCACCACCTTTGTGGAGAGAGTCCACTGTTGCTGTACACTGCTCTTTGGGTACATATTGTGTGTTAAGGCTGACATTGAACAGTGGTTTTATGTGTGTGTTTAATTCTTCTTGGAGTTCATGTTGGACACAGCCCAGGACACCGTCTGGTCCCATTGATGCTGTGTGTTTTGCTTTGGAGAGGCTGGCTGTTACCTGAGCATCTGCAATGTCAGGGGGCCAGCACTCTGCTGGGATAGATATTTGCCCTTTTGGTGGGGAGGGGGGAGTTTGCACTGAACCTGTCATCTTGGATGTTGGCAATGTCTGTGGGTTTGTTGTATTGTTTGTCATTTTGGACTAATTCTGAACATATCTGGGGATTCCCACACAGGTTCCTACAATAAGTAAAGAATGCCTTGTGATTATCCTTGGTGTCCTGTACAATTTTTATCTCACAGATGGCCTTAGACAATTTTATGTGTGGATGTTGTTTTTCAATAATACTGGTCAGAGATGGCTTCCTTTTTGTGATTTGGATCTATCATATAATAGCTTCCTCCTTGTATTGTATGGTTTGTTTATGGCTGGGGTCCACCAAACAGGATGCCTGCCTTTGGAGGATTGGGTTTTGGTTTTATTTGGGATTGCATAATCCATGCATTCCTGACGGTGTTCATAGAATGCGTTTATAAAGGGTTATGAGGTCTGGGCCGTATTTTCCACAGACACAGGGGCTGTGAAGGATTCCACCTCAGTTTTGAGGTGTGTGACATATGCTTTAGTGAACATTTTTCACTGTGGTTTTCTGGCCATGGGCTGGGGTGGGGATGTGAATATCCACTGAGATTACTATCTGGTTTGATCATACCAGTGAGGGATACATGTCTGGTCTTGGGCATAGAGTCCCCTTGTTGGTGATGATCAGGTCCAGTATGTTTTCCCCTCCTGTGGGAGTGATAGCAAGTTGTTCCATAGCATTTTGGTTTATAAATTCTGGGAACCTTTGGCCTAGGGTGTTGGAGCTAGGGTAATGCTCCCAGTGTATGTGCGGGTAGTTGAAGCCACCCACTATAATGGTGTTTGGGGAGATCTTCATATTTTCATGTGTTCTCCAGTTGGCCAAGTGTGGTTCCTGGGTTTAGGAGGGTGGTCTGTAGCAGGCTATGAACTGGAAGGTGGTTTTACCCACTGTTGGTTACACATGGGTAGTCTCTGATGCTTCATGCTGTTCCACCAACCTGGGGGTGTGGGTATCTTTGACAAATATTGATACTCACCCTCCTTTTGTAGTTTGTTCCATGTTTTGCAGCTGTAAAGCATGGTATGAGGTGTACCTGTGAATGCTAGGGTGCTCTTGGGAGCCTTGAACCAGGTTTCTGTTACTGCACAGATATCAACATTCTCCATGCTGAGGAGTGTTTGGAGTACGTGCATCTTGCAGTTTAGACTTCTGGCATTGAGTAGCATTACTTATACTTTCTTATCCCTTGTGATACCTATGGAGGTGGGTTTGTCTTTTGAGCCTTACCTAGAAAAGGCACTATGGGGGTGACAAGAGCCTTTGGCAGTATCCAATAGGCCACAGGTGATAGGTGAAATCCATCCCCAGCAAAGCATCATGTTTTGTTGAGCATCTCATCCCAGGCTAACAGGCATTGAATCCCCTTTCACTGACACCAGTACTTAAGCCAATCATTGTAATTGATCATCTTGTCTTCATATTGTGCCCTCATGTTTGGTGAGGGTAGGATGCTACTGAAGATCATCAAGTTTGCATATATGACATGGTGGTAAATGCTGTTTGGCACTACCTTACATTGCTTAACACATGGCAATCATGCCTCAGGTGGTGCTGCAGGGCTGCCTATGTCGAATGCACATACTGCACTCCCTATACATGTTTGGAAACAGGTAGTGTCAAGTTAGGCATCCCTTTTACTATATGTGTGAGTCAGAGAGAGGTATCATTTCCAGGGTTCCTACTGAGCCAGTGTATGTGCTATGTGTTGCCTCTTTGCCAAGGCCAAGGCATACTGGGCATGCCTTCTTCTGCCTACTGGGGCAGGCTCAGGTTGTTCCTCCTCCGAGTCACGCTCTGCCTGTGATGGGCTTGGCAATGGTGGGGGGCTGTTTGGCCCAGGCCTATGCTGGTCCTGTTGCAGCTGTTTTCACAGGATCATATTATGTAGCATAGCACATACCATGACAATTTGGGTACATGTAGTTTGTGAGTATTGCAAGCCTCCACCAGATGTGTCCAGGCACCAGAACACACACTCGATTACATTACATGTTTCTTCGTGTGCCTCATTATGGCATTCTTGTTCAGGTGTGTGTGCGTTTCTGATGGGTGTCATCAGCCACGGCTCCAGTGCATAACCAGCATCCCCCACTAAGTGACCATGTGGGATGTCCCCATTGGCAAATGTCTGGTACAGCTGCGTCAGATGCTAGATATGGGAATCATGGTAGCTTCCAGGGCAGCCAACACACACATTCATTATTGTGCCCTGGGCATCACACACAACCTGGCAGTTGATGGAGGGGAAGCTCTTGTGTTTAATGTAAGCCCTACCCCACTCACTGGCTGGTGCTTTGATGCGTATATGCATGCAGTCTATTGCACCCACTACCTCAGGGTATTCTGCTATTTGCTGGAAGAGACGCATATTGCTGGCCAATACCTCACAGGAAATGGGGAAATATACATGATCACTGACATGTGCTGACATGGCATCCAGGAACTGGTGCAGTGCCCTGGATGCTGATGCCTGTGATATCCACATCATATCACCGGTTGGTCTCTGAAAGGTACCTGTTGCTAGTATTCTTAGGTCAACACATACCTTGGTTTCCACTGGGATGGGTTCCCCTCTGTTGGTTCTATGTGTGAGGCGTGGCCTGCACAGCTCAACAATTTGCTGCAGGAGGTCTCTGTCCACTCTATAGTGCTCCACTATCTCCAGCTCATGTAACCCCTGGTAGGTGACCCTGGGCCTGTACACTCTTCTCCGTCTCCTCACTGTGGGTTGTCCGGCAGCATTTGCATTGTCACCACCCTCAGCAGGTTGCATATGTCATCTTATAACAGCAATGGCAGCCTCTAGAATTTTTTGTCTGAGTGAAGCTTTTTCAGTTTTCACTTCTAGAAACATACTCCAGTGTTTCAGTGTCTCTTGTGAGAAACAAACTGCACTGTTGTTTGCAGAGTTTTAAGTGCTGGGTTGGGATAGGCTGGTATTCTGCCTGTGTTATTGCCTGATTTGGGTTGTTTTCACCTGCTAGCTCTACTAGTATCACCTGGTAGCTTCCTGCTATTTGTTTTGCTTCCTTTTTCCTTTCTGTTTCCTCAGGGGGAGCGACGCGCATTCAAGCGCAAACACGCTCACAGCAGCTCACACATGGGCATACATGCTTAGACGGACTAAAACTTGCTTATTCGGGCTAAAATGCCTGCACACCAGCGCAAACAAGTTTACAGGTCTTCCAACAGCCTTATACATGCTTACTCCTGCTTAAATGCGTGCACTCACGCTTCCACGCACGCACTCTGTCTTACTCGAGTTTACAGGCGCGCATACCCGCTCAGCAAAAAACTTTGGTGTTATCCACAGTATACACCTTCCATTTCTTGGCTTTCCCTGGCCTACCTGTTGACACACCTCTTTCCATGATGTCTAACTGACAGCTAACACATGCCACTGTGCTCCAATGAGCTGCACTACTTTCATACATACCCCCCTTGTGATGTCACCTATCTCCTACTCTGTTCCTCCCCATATCCTACTCCTACACTCCACTGACTGTGCTCATTTGCTATGTAAAAGTGTGATTCACTATCCTAACACTCATTTACATAGGATTGCCTACTAATGCTTGGTTACATGTCTTAGACTGGGCTTCTCCCCTTAGCAACCCCTACTCGGTGGCCATGTTGTCTTCTGCCTGCTATTCCCTTACATTGTAATTTTCCAATTTTCATAAATTCCATGTTTGTGGCTTTTATTGCCTTATTTTATGATTTTTATAGCGCACCCCATTTGCATGGTGCTGCACTATGCTTAAACATCGGAAATCGGCGAAAAAAATATATTTTTATTTTAATTTTGCATCAGGGAAACTTTCCAATGGCCATATATTTGGGCATTGGCATGCTTCCTCAACCATATGCAACCTTTATTTGGAGCTGACAAGGCTCCATTGTGCTATTTGCAGAACGGTACTCAGTTGCCAACTGAGTACATATCTGCAGCTAACACGTCTCCTACTCGGACAGGTTTTTGCTTCCTGGATCGTAAATTTACCTCATTTGCATGCCTTTCGGCTGCAAGTGAGGTAATTTGCATATCACAGCCCTCTCCGTGTAGGAGACGTGTTAGAAGCTCTCTTACATGCCCCTACAGGCTGTTCATGGATCGCTTGTCGGACATAATGGCTGCATGGGGTCTTACTCTACTCGTAGACTCTGTGCAAGCCATCGTGAATCTGGCCCACTGTCTTTTGCCACTAAATTCTCATGTTTAGCCAGAATGATAGTGAGCTGACAACTTGTCATTAAGAAAAGGCAACCAAATTTTGATAAAGCTAGCAAGTTGTACTTAATACAATTTGGAATGCATTGCAAATTGCAGAGCTCCTGAGACTCTATTTACATTAGTGTTTTCATAAAAAAGAATCAAGGAATATCGCTACCACTGGGGATACTAAGTTCAAATTAATATATATTTTTTAAATGCTTACAAGATTGTTTTTGATGGACAGCTGGCTGTTTTGAGACTTATTAAAACTGTTAATCAAAATATTTAAAATGTCTTAATGTGCCATGCAGGTCATGTAAGAAAGTGTGCAGGTGGTATTTTGAAAAACGCATCAGCTGAATCCAGCTGTTGTATCACCCAGACAAAAATGTACCAGCACTAACAAACAACTGGAATCTGCAGTCTGTTGTTTTGTTACGTTTAGTGCTTAACTGCTTTTTGCTTAATTTGTTTATAATTTCAAGGTAATATTCCCCTAAATTTGATGTTTTAGAATGAATCCAAATGTGGTCATTAACTAAGCTGTTGCCATTGATTATGATTTCATATGAATCTCTTATTATTTATGCAAAGAATGACGGCTCCAATTGTCTTTCAAAATGTTTTATACTCTTCATATCTCTATTCTATCCCCAGGTGCTGTACTCTTACACTTTAAGTGAAAGAACTGCTTATGATATTATGCTTCCATGATTTTTTCTCCAGTCATAGAACAAACAAAACATCCATCATGGAGAAGCTACTGTGTTCTTTTGCTTTATGAAGAACATCTTCTCACCATATCTTCTTTGATTTTGCATTCTTCATTAATAATTCCAACTCTAATGATTAGTGAATGATGATGCTGCAAAGTCTCTGAGCTAACACAATTTAATAATGTGACAGAAAACTATCTTTGAATGTTGACTTTTGCTTAATTTGCCATTAAATGTTGATTTTTGCATTCATTCCACTGTGTGGATTTTTATTGTTTCTGGTTTTACTATGTTTAATCACAATCAAGCATAAAAAATGTATTTGATGTTAAAACATGTAATAAAAGATCAAATATGTGTACAAAATAAGAATCATAATATCAGCTATCTCCAATACAAAGACACCCACAATGTTACGATCTGAAATATTGTGATCTGCTAGACTGGATCCCAAAGTATGGAGACTGAATGGCCGAAAGATCGAGCTTACATATACTAATTCCAAGATGCCATTCTCAGAATATTTCCTTTTCTCCAAGGTATGGTCGCCTTGGAGTTGGTATATATAAGTTCAGGTAGCGTGTGAAGCTTGCCCCTGACATAGCGGTGATAGGGGGCTTGCCCCCTGTAAAAAAAGTTTAATGGAGAAGAGTGATTTTTGAGATTTGCTCTTTTCCATTGTTTTCTGTCTTTTTTCTTTTTCAGCTTTTTGGCAATCATCATTTTGAGTTACAGACACAGACACATGCACACACACACACACACACACACACACACACACACACACACACACACACACACACACACACACGCACGCGCAGAACTGATGTCTTTAGCAATCTCCAGAGATGTATATAAACTTCATCATCAAGTATGAGATTAGGCCAGTTCTGTGGAGTAAAGGATAAAGCCCTGAATATGTCTCAGGCAATCTGGGTTTGATTAGGAGTTTGGCTCTTGTAGGACCTGCCCAGGGAGGACAAGAATGAGCAGATGCTGCCAGCTCATCCATCCTGGAATAGGGAGGTGGCTCTGAATCAACACATTAGAGACACTTACTGGAAACACTAGCTGTTCAGTGGATTTCCAAGCCAGCCAAGCTTGCTTTTCCATACTGCAAGCACACCTGATAGCCAAAGAGAATGTATCATGCGAAGACACGCTTCCCTTCACAAGATAGTGATTGCAAGCTAAGAAGAGTTGTTGATGGCATGAGAGGTGCACCCCTGGTAGATGTTAGACTGCCCACAAGGACAAGCAATCTAACATGGTGCCTAGGAGTTCCCAGGCAGGACAAATTAGTTGGATTGTCACCTATCCTTCAAATACCCTACTCCAATTCTACTAGAACAAATGGGATAATTGGCCATACTACTGAAGCCACTGAGCAAGATCCTTAGAGAAGCAAAAAAAATAGTTAAGAGTTTCATGTTAATATTTTAGCCTATGGATGAAAACACAAAGTTATGTCTTGTAGTATTTTACTTTTTCTATCATGTCTTTTATCATACAGTAGGATTAAAAATAAAACTAGTTAAAAAAAATATTAATTTACATTTGAGAATGAATGAGGCTGCATGTATCTGAAAACTATGAGTACAGTACAAACTGTATAGGAATTTAGTTTATACAACAATGACAGATTATGTATATAGTCCCAGGTATTGCAAAGTCATATATTTTATATAAAATTGTAACAGTTGTCTTGTGAGGGGAAACTACACGTTGACACTAATCTGCTAAGGTGTCTAGAAAACAAAAGTTATTGCTTATCTAATTAATTAATCAAAGCTACTCGAGTACTAATAGCACGACTATTGTAATTTTGCTTGTGAAACTGAAGCCAACAATGAGGTGTATGTGAGGGCATTAATGATTTTCTATTTATAGAACTTTTCTTAAAAATCTATTATGCAACTATGTGAAAATAGCACATATACTAAAAGAAGGGCTTAACCCCATGAAATCTATCCCTTTTAAACAGACATATGTAGCATTAATAGTAATCTATACTTTGATAGTCTGATAAAACAAAAGAAAAAAAGTTATTTTCAGAAAGATTACGATAAACTCTGTGTAGGTTCCATGCAAAGCCGACAGAGTGTATTTGTGTATGCAATACTGCATATCGCACAATCTCATGCAATGAATATTAATAGGTTCATAGGTTAGTACTAGGCTAACTGCCCTTGCAAGCCATTTTAAGCCTAGCCAATTATCCCTTGTGAGACTCAAACCCTGCACCTTGCGTTTGTAAAGCAAACACCTTAACCATTTGGCCACCCTCCCAACCATGCACAGCACATGTAGGGAAGGTTTCACTGTTCAACCTGGTGTTACTGGCCATGAAACCTGTATAGTGAATGTGGATCATTCCAGGGCAAAGGGAAAGCATACATTTTCTGAAAGATATGAAGTGTGGAACACAAATGTATATGTCATGACATACTGACTGCAATCTTCAGTGATTTCACAATAAATTACCAACTTTACAAGGAAAAGGCCAAATATATGATGGAAGTATCTGCACATTCTGCAAAACTGTGGGCAGTCTGCTTGTTGTGTTTTAATTAATTCATGTTATCCTTTTTTAAATATTTTTATTTATTTTTAATTGCCAGTGTTTACGCAATGCTCCTCTTGGCATAAACATGGTTAGCTATGCTCAGCTGGTTTGTACAAAGTGTAGCAGCTCACAAACTGGAGAAATGGACCACCGAGGTTGTAGACAAGACCCAGACAGCTAGACATATGAACCAGATGCATTCCATTAATAAAATTCTGCATTGCGCAACCATGTTAAGTGGCATTGAACTACAGTTACCAGCAAGAACCTTTCAATAACTACTAAGATAGCAGATATCCATCTCACTAATCCTGTGGCAGCAGGTGCTAAATGTAAGGATGGAGTGCAGATGGTACAGGATGTGCAAGATTTGTTTTACTGTTGTGAGAGTGCAGGTTATAGCAATAAAGTACAATATATACAACTGTGTTTTTTAATCTTATTGTTGTAATAGCTGCAGGTTTAGGAGAACCATATATATGATCAAATTGACTAGCCCATTTACAAAAGTGCCTGCATACAAAATCAGCTAGAAATCATTTTGTTTGCCACTGTTGAGCATCGCTTGCTATTGTGAAAATATGGTGCCCAGCAGTGCACACTCTCACCTACCGTGTTTGCACCATGGTAAGTAATGCGCAACGTTTTCAAACCCCCAGTAAGAGCGAGACATGGAATAGGTGGGAAACAGCACCATATAAACTGCAATTGGCAGGAAATGCTCACTAGACATTGAGCTTGAGCTATGGCAGTCATGTCTGAAGTTGCTGAAGTGGATGTGTGCTTTCAGGTGCAGAGTTAGGGTGTCCAGGAGTTCAAGATTTTTTGTCGGACTCCTCGTCAGAGATCATGGGCCCAGGTTGCTGCAGTGGGACTATTCTGGCTCAAAATATAAATCTGAAGCCTGAAATACTGTTGCCAGGGCTTAACCAGTGCAATAGGTATCCCCACACAGGTAAGCAATGCAGACATCATTTTGATGTCCTCCAGAGGATGAAGTGGGATACCCTCAAGCTCAGGCAGGCGACACCCCACAGCTGTGTAACTATCAATTTCATTGAGTAATTGTAAGAGCTACAAGCTGAATATAGTCAAGACTGGTATTCATAATGGCTTTCTGTTCTGTTCTGTTCTATTCTGTTTTTTTCCACAGCTGCTTAGGACAGCATCTCAAATGTTCGATCCCATGCTGCTCTTCCAGTAAAGATGCGAGAAGCATGTGGTATATATGCATCAGAACAGTGCTGTCTAAATAGTGTTTTAATAATAATAAGAATAATTTTTATAGTAATTTTGTAGCATTAACAGTTAAGGAATGCTTAGTTGTTATTTAATAGGGTTGTGTCAAATTGAGCATGCATAGCACAACTGTAAAATAAACTATGCATGCTGTAGTCTGTAGTACAAAGCAATGTTGCCATATTCTCAAATAACAGTAGGCATGCACCTTTAGACTGTAAAAGGAAATGCATGCAGTAGTCTGTAGGACAAAAGACGTACTTTAGTGAGTCATCGGTTGTGGGTTCAAACACTGCACTTCCCAAATATACAACACTATTATGTTTTCATCATTATTGGAATATAACTTCGTACCTCTATACCAGTGGCATAAATGACCTTCTGTAATCTGTAATCAGTATAATTGGAACACACATATGTGCAATATATGCTCACATTAAGGATCAGTGGCTACAGTCTGTACTATAGTGTGTCTCTGTTATAAACGGGGTAGTCTTAAAAGTAATGAAGAAATTTGTTAGATGAATTTGTAGTGTTTAAAGTAAAGGTAACAGAATAGAGTAAAATAATTGTAGCAATGCTTTGTGTGTCACATATGAAGTTACTAATGTTCTCCATTTTTCTCTCATCTCAACCCTTTTCTGTTTTTTTTTTCTTTTGTGTTTATTATTTAAATGCTTTTTGGGTGATTTATTATGTTTTTTTTTGTGTGTTTTCTTTTTTTATTTACATATTTATTGTTTTTCCCAGAGCACAGTGGGGTAGGACTGTCCCATAGGATCCAACTGCCCTCACTCTGCTGGCGACATCACTGCTACCTATCACATCTGTTGCAGTACCTAGCAACACCCACCTCTGCCACCCCTGCCCTACTTGGCCTCTCAGGTAGTTCTGCTCCGGAGGACAGGCATGTGGATCCCTACTGGTACAGTGGCAGAGGGATTGAGTTTATCACCCATGATGAACTGCCAGGGATGGTGCATAGGATTCTGCTCCACACTGTTAGTGCACTCCTATTCCAGATAGAGTGCTTGCTCTCCATCCTAGTGTAGAGCACCTGTAGGAGGAGCAGACATTGGGCATTGCAGCCAGTGGTGCAGTGAGGAGACAGTGATGACAGTCCACTGGATGAGGATTAGATTTTCACTGTCAACCACTTTGATGTGCATGGGACTGATATTTCCCATCCCCCTCCTCATCCATGGTGTTCACCAACCTCTTCTCCATTTTGTTTCTTTAATGAAATACTGCAAGATGATGCCTGGTGCACACCAACACACCACAGTGGTAAAAAACAGTAATATAAGTGTATGTACCAGTTCTATGTATTATATAGTTGGATTTGAAATCTGTATCATCTAGCCATATTGTAGACACTCCATAACAACTATTACACTTCAGAATTTGAATTTACAGTTTAGCCTTATTTAATACTGTTAACATACACCTGTATTCAAACCAAGTACCATCTAAGCAAAAAATACAGACAGTACATTAAGTGCAAAATACCTGTAGGAGGAGCAGACATTAGACACTGCAGCCAGTGGTGCAGTGAGGAGACAGTGATGACATCCACTGGATGAGGACTAGATATTCACTGTCAACCACTTTGATGTGCATGAGACTGAGCTTTGCCTTCCCCCTCCTGATCCATGGTGTTCACCAACCTCTTCTCCATTTTGTTTCTTTAAAGAAATACTGCAAGATGGTGCCCGGTGTGCACCAACACACCACAATAGTAAAAAGCAGTAATATAAGTGTATATGCCAGTTATAAGTATTATGTAGTTGGAGTTTGAAATCAGTATCATCTAGCCATATTGTAGACACTCCATAACAACTATTACACTTCAGAATTTGTATTTACAGCGTAGCCTTATTTAATACTGTTAACATACACCTATATTCAAACCAAGTGTCATCTAAGCAAAAAATACAGATATCATTGCATTAACAGCTGGTGTTGCAGACTCAGTTATTTACCAGGTGTATTTTAGTGACTGTATAGCAAATGGCAGACTTAACTTCTGTTGTAAACACCTGCTAGCTAACTGAATCTCTGGTTGTAGGAATTTTACACTTAATGTAATGATAAGTACCTTTTTGGGGCAAATGGTTTTGCTATGGGTGATACATTAAAGTATTTTGTTAGTAGCTTTGCTTATTGATGCTGCACAATGCACAGCATCGTGCAACATTATGCACTACTGCTATACAAAGATTAAATGAGTATCATGCAGGTATTCTAAGATGGTGGTCATCATATAAACACCCTCTCCACGGAGCTCCTAACTGAAGCAAAGCTAACCGTGCTTTTAGCCAAGCAAATGCAGAGCTAAGGGGACAAGACTACAAGCAAAACAAACTGTATCTATTGTACTTAAAGGGAATCTCCATCTGTTTATTTCTGCTAAAATCATGAAAGATTGCCTCTCTTCATTCAGGGTACCCCACCATGTGTATGCTTCAGGCCTGCAGCCACTAACTGTATAATCTGAAGCTAGAACCAGGTGCC
The DNA here is from genome assembly GCF_019279795.1 of Protopterus annectens. Lineage (NCBI taxonomy): Eukaryota > Metazoa > Chordata > Ceratodontiformes > Protopteridae > Protopterus > Protopterus annectens. The sequence goes on from NC_056735.1 coordinate 802,432,508, forward strand.
TCAAATATACTGGGAAAATCTGGGAAAAGGAAAGGAAATGTCGAAAGAAACTGATACTATGGAAACAGAGACATCAAAACTAAAACTTTCGATGATTATTTCTCCAAAAAATAAATAATGTCCAAAAGACAAAAGGCAGCCAGAGAGCAGCATGAAACAATAAAATTGAGCACAAAACAGAAGATGGACTCAAACATCCATTTGGATGGACTCAAAGAAGCCCTTCTTCCACTCCAAACAGCAGTGCAAGGGTTCTCTGAGCAACTATCTAACTTTGGCAACAAAATAAATCAAATAGCTGAATGTATGGATATCACTGAAGATAAAAATAAAGCCAAAGAACATCAGCTGGAAATCATAAAGAAGGATATGAGCTCCAAAGATACAGTTATAGCCGACATACAGCAGACGCTTACAGACCTAGAAACAAGAAGTTGGCGCAATAATATTCTCATCAGGGGGTTACCAGAAACATTTGAGCAAAGTCAATTAATAAAAATTGCTAAACAAGGACTCATACATAAGATAGAAGAGGTCACCTAAGGTTAATCCTTTGTGAACTGAGGGGCTGGAGCTAGGAAATAAACCTTCTATTTAAGGGGTAAAATAAAACATTTCAGAGCTTTATTGGAAAAGCTCACCTAGACTCTGCTACACTTTGCTGTGAGGGAAAGGTTGGTTTGCGTTTTTATTTGTTGTATTTTGTATTAGTTTATTGCCTTTATATTTTGAGTGCTGTGATTTGTTGTCTTTACCTTGTGTTTTGCTTGTGTTCTGCTTTTAACTGCATATTAAAACTTCAAAATACACCACAGCTCTGTCTCTTGTGAGTCAGGCAGAAATTAGAACTGAGCAATTAAGAACTCATGCATAACCTAGAAGAGGTCACTTAAGGTTAATCATTTATGAACTGAGGGGGTGGAGCTAGGAACTAAACCTTCTATTTAAGGGGTAAAATAAAACATTTCAGAGCTTTATTTGAAAGGCTCTCACAGACTCTGCTACACTTTGCTGTGAGGGAAAGGTTGGTTTGCTTTTTATTAGTTGTATTTTGAATTAGTTTATTGTCTTTTTATATTTTGAGTGCTGTGATTTGTTTTCTTTACCTTGTGTTTTGCTTGTGTTCTGCTTTTAACTGCATATTAAAACTTCAAAAGACACCACAGCTTTGTCTCTTGTGAGTCAGGCAGAAATTAGAACTGATCAATTAAGGACTCATGCATAAAATAGAAGAGGTCACTTAAGGTTAATCATTTGTGAACTGAGGGGGTGGAGCTAGGAATTAAACCTTCTATTTAAGGTGTAAAATAAAACATTTCAGAGATTTATTGGAAAGCTCACCCAGACTCTGCTACACTTTGCTGTGAGGGAAAGGTTGGTTTGCTTTTTATTTGTTGTATTTTGAATTAGTTTATTGCCTTTATATATTTTGAGTGCTGTGATTTGTTTTCCTTACCTTGTGTTTTGCTTGTGTTCTGCTTTTAACTGCATATTAAAACTTCAAAAGACACCACAGCTCTGTCTCTTGTGAGTCAGGCAGAAATGTTCCCCACCCCCCCAGCCTGTCACTGCCATGTTCTTAAATACTACTGTCTTTTTAGTTGCCTGCCTCTTATGTTAAGTTGACCATATATCTCATTTCCTCTCTGCTTTCACTGGCTTTTGTAAGCACAAAATTATCATTTTGTGAAATCACTTCCCTTCAACTATTTAAATTCATTGGCCATTCTACTCTATTCCATTGCACCAGAATATAAAAGTGATCACCCCCTTTCAATCTATTATACTGTTTTTAAAATAGTGACTCTACACTAAACCTTAACTTTTTAGATAGGTAAAACTTAAGTTACCTACTTTCATATCTAACTTCTCTAGTGCACACTGCAGTGTTTAGGATAAACCATTTTTTTCATGTTACCTTTGAGCATTCCTGTGACTAGCACATGCTCTAATACCTGCTGGAAAGCACTAGATAGCCTTAAACTGATACAAGCACTTAACTCTCCTTATTAATAAGGAGAAATTAATCATAGGCACTAAACAGCCTATAATTGCAAAGTACCTTGCTAAGGTAAGGGAAAGTAGCTCCTGTACTTTTCAAAAAAAAAAACACCAAACTAGGCATGTCCAAGGTTCAGCTTCCATTGATTTCTCCTGTCTACCTGGTGAATCTGGGCATACTGGGGCAATACAGCAATTGCCTCATGTACACAGACAACCCTCTCCTTCTACCACCCAACACTACAACCTGTGAGAGATGCACTTACATAGCCAAACTGGAAGCAAAGCTCTCTCCACCCAAGATTGTGCTAGACAGTCAAGAGGAGAAAGTTAACACCCGTACTACACCTCAAGCAACACATAGCCCTTCTAAACTCACACCACCAACACCCACACATAGCAACACTAAATCCACATATGTGGAGGCCCTTAACTGTAACCTGCCCAAGCAACAATGACCTCTGAAGCTGAAACACAAACAAGCACCAATCACAACCAAAGTTTCACATAGCTCACAAGACCAGTGTGCCACCCAGCAACAGCCCCTAAGGCAGGACAATGTACCTAACACTTTAGTCATAAGTGACTCTATAGTCAGGCACACTGATGTCCCACTCACCAGGCTGAACAAGGAGAAAATTACAGTCAGCTGTATGTCAGGTGCCAGGATCCACCACATAACTCATGCACTCAAGTCACTCCACAACAAGTACAAATATGACTCTGTCATTGTCCATGTTGGAGTGAATGACTTCAGACCTACCTCCCTGGACTACATGAAAAGAGACATGGAAGAGCTCTTGGATCATGTGGCCCAGGCAGGTATGACCCTAGCTCTGAGTAGCATCCTGCCTTTGCCCAGAGTGATACCACAATATAAGGACAAAATGATTGACTTCAACAATTGGCTAAGCTTCTGGTTTCATTCAAAGGGGATCCAGTATCTGTCTGCCTGGGACGACATAATCGACAGACCATGATGCTTTGCCAGAGATGGTTTGCACCTGTTGTCCCTGGGATTCAGGTTACTGGCTAAGGCTCTTGCAACCCCTATACTGCCTTTTTTAGGCAAAGTTCAAAGGACAAAACCACCACCATAACAGGTACAAGCATGCAAAATTTAAAGGTAATGCTACTCGATGCTAGAAGTCTAAACCTCAAAATGACCTCTCTCTCAAGGCACTCCTAAAAATGGAGAACATCGATATCTGTGCAGTAACTGAGACCTGGTTCAAGGCTCCAGAGAGCACCCCTGCAATATCAGGCTACAACTCTTACCACACTTTTCGGCCACCAAACCAGGATCGAAACACTAAAGGTGGAGGAGTGTCCATACTGACCAAGGATATTCACACCACCAGGTTAGTTGCCCAACACAATGTGTCTGAAATTCTCCAGGTGCAACTAACACTAGGTAAGACTGTAATCCAAATTGTAGCTTGCTACAGATCCCCCACCATGCCCCAAGATTCTCACTACATCTTTATAAACATACTGGGAAATATTAATATACAACCAAACAACATAATACTGAGTGATTTCAACTACCCTGCCATTAACTGGGAAAACTACCAACACCTTTGCCCAACGCTTCTTGGAATTCATAAATTCTAATGCTGTGGATCAACTATTCCATAGTTTCACCAGGGGCTCCAATATCCTAGACCTGGTCATTACCAACATGAAAAATCGATGCTCCACACCTATGGTCACCCCCTTGTTGGTCAGTCAGACCATAAGCTAATCACCCTTAACATCCACATCTCACTCCCCACCCCCCCCCCAGTAAGGAAACCTCCACAAAAAACTTCTCCAAATCCAATTTCATGCTACTCAAGTCAGAAGTTACAAACTTCATGACACCCATGCAGGCAGGAACTGAAAGTTTGACTGCTGAGTCCTACACTAAGGCACTGTATGAGCACATCCACTCATGCACGAATCGTGCCATCCAAAATAGAACCTAGATGCTCTCCTCCAGAAAAAGGAATCCAATCTGGTGGTCCCCTGCCATAAACAAACTTTACAACAAAAGGAAGAAAGTGTTGCAGAAAAAAGCAAAATCCCAGTATGCAGAAAACTCCCTTACCAGCCACAGTAAGAAGCTGAGATCCCTCATAAAATCCTCCAAAGCTAGTTGCGAAAAAAAAATGGCCAAAGATTCCAAAGACAACCACAAGGCATTCTATAACTATGGCAAGAATCTAAATGGCAATGCTCAGACTTGTTCTGAGCTACAACAGAATGGCATTAAATATACTGATCCCAAGGATATTGCCAATATCCTGGCAGATCGATTCAGTGCCAACTTCACACCCCTCTCACCCCCTAAATGGCCCATCTCAATACTGGACGATTGTCAAATTCCAGTAATAACGGCCACACAGGTAAAAAATGCACTCTCCAAAGCTAAGAATACAGCATCCATGGGACCAGATGACATCCCAAGCTGTGTACTACATGAACTACAAAATGAACTGGCACCTCACCTAAGTGTCAAGTTTAATCATACACTCACCTCAGGCTTCATGGCCACTGAGTGGCTACAGTTATCCCACTCCACAAGGGGGGATCCACCTTGAATCCCGGGAACTACTGCCCTATCAGTCTGATGAGCCTGATCTGCAAGGCCATGGAACGTATTATCATGGAACTTATAAACAAAGACATTGGCAACCTTAAAACACTGGTCCCCACCCAGTTTGGGTTCATGAAGGGCCGGTCTTGTCCCCTAAACCTGATTGACTTCTTCGAATCAGTCTCCAGAGCCATGGACGAGGATAAGGCAGTCTACACAGCCTATCTGGACCTCGACAAGGCCTTTGACACCATCCCCCAGTCTGGAATCATAGATAAACTTACTAAGCTGGGCATCAATCCCTATGTCACTCGAAGGGTTGCCAACTGGCTTACTGACAGAACCCATACTGTAAAAGTAGCTGACTCTGAATCCAGCTCCAGACAAGTGACAAATGGAGTACTTCAGGGTTCAGTCCTGGGACCTCTCTTGTTTGGCATCTACTTCTCTGAAGTACAGGCCAACACTAAGGGACTCTGGCTAACAAGATTCACAGATGACTGCAAACTGGGAGCCATTATTGAATCCCCAAATGATGTGGATACTCTACAAAAGGGCCTTACAGAAACAGATGCTTGGTGCCAGAGCTATGGGCTCAAGATCAATGCCAAGAAATGTATAGTTATCCTCTTTGGGAAAAACATGTACCCATGAATTGCCACATAGGTGGCAGTACACTAAACACCAAAAGTGTGATAAGAGACTTAGGGACACAGGTGGACTGTGGTCTCACCTTCAATAACCACATTGCCACAACAGTTAGGAAATCCTTCTATGTGGCACACCTCATCACTAAGGGCTCTTCATCCAGAAAAAAGGAGGTCATTGTCCCACTGTACTCATCCCTCATTAGACCCATTATAGAATACAATGCTCCCATTTCGTATGTACATCTCAAGACATCTGCAACAACTGGAAAGGTTGCAGAAATACCTCACTAAAAGAATCACAGGCCTAAAGCAGATGCCCTATGCTGACCGCTTTAAAAACTCCAGCTATACTCTGTCGCATATCGTCTACTCCGAGGTGATCTTTGCTTAACATACAAGGCCATGTCAAACCCAGAACTGTTGGACATGCTACACTTAAAGAAATCACAATCCCTCAGATCCACATGCTCCAGGGATCTAAACCTTGTCATCACAATAAACAAAACATGCTGGAAGGATAGGTTCCTGACCAAGAGACTCTCCAGACTTTGGAAAAGACTGCCCATATATGTCAAGCAGAGCACCTCTTTGGCCCTCTTCAAAAGGAACCTTGATGACTGGATGGGAGAAAGAAAATTCACCCCTGGGATCATGTCAGTCACCCTGCTAGACAGGGGTCCAGGGTAGTAAATAGTGTGGGAAGAAATAGCCAGGGAATTGTTGTGGCTAGGCTTGTAGAGGCCCTAGGGTCAATAGCCTAGTACCAGCCTATGGACCTATAAACAAATCTTCAAATCCATTCTTCAGATTGGAGATAACACTAACAACATCATAATTGAGAGGGCTCATCATGCTCTTCATAAAAAAATAAAACCCTGAAACCCTGAGAAAAGTTTACATTAAATTACTGAATTTTCAGGACGCCCAAAAAATATTATCTGCTGCCAAGAAACAAAAACAAATACTATGGAAAGGCCACAAGATTTCCTTAGCACAAGACCTTCCATTAATAATCAAGGAAAGGCACCAAAACCTCGCACCATACTGTGCCGACCTCATTAAGCGCAAAATAAAGTTTCAAGTGCGATGTCCCAACACCTTAATTTTCTCTGTCAAGGATGTTAAATATGCAGCTGATTCTCATAAAGAAGTGAAGAAAGCCTTTGTGAAGTGCTTTGGTAACTCACCTGAACCATGAATGCTATTCAGTTCCAGTTGGCCCATGTCTTTGTCTTCTCCAGTTTCCTTTTCCTTCAATTGTTGAAGAAATGTTATAATCTGTTGGTCATGTTCCATTAGAACAAAGTTTATTGGACCTTGACAGGAGATCCATAGGTAGGACCTAGTGTCTCAGTTTTTTTTTGGGGGGTAGGGTACTTTATATGCTGCAACTTCCTGCCTCACCTATAATGCTTCCTCCCGATGGTTTTATACTACCAGTGATGACACAAGAGATCGAATAAACAAGGAAAACGATCTAACAAACTTAGCCCTCAACAAGGATCTAAAGGTAAAAAAAGTGGATCCTGTAGTTAAACATTTAATTACCTTGTTCCTTCTGTTCAGGACAGTTTTAGTGACGTATGCTCCTATTCTGTAAGGAGATCCCTAAAAGGGCTCAATTACAATGACTGCAAAGTAAGAATCCAGGTTAGAAGCACTCCATGCCCTCACAGTCACTAATAACTTTGAACAATTCTGTGCAGCTATATGCTTAGTTCTTTCTCTGACTGTGAATGATTAAGCTATTACGGAGGTTATGTTGTCTGCAAGCTATCAATCTAGGCCAGCCCCTGGGGCTAAAGAAGAATATACTTGCAAGAAAGTTGCTTATGCCTATGCAAGTATTTCTGAGCTGCTAAGAGCTAGTACGGTAAACAGCTATATATTGGTCGAACTGCAACCTGGAATGTTAGTCAAATATTATGTTTGTTAAATGTTATAACTGGTATAGACATCTTCTTAAGCAGTTACTGGTTAAACTTATTGATTTACATAGTAACTAATATCCTTCAGGAGCAGTGAAATTTAATATAAATATTTAGAACATTTTTTTTTTGAACGAAGGTAATGACTGCTATTCTAGATTGTATTATAGTAATTTTCAGCTGTTATAGCTCAGTTTTCTAAAGGTGTGGTTAATATAGTGACAATGTGAGATGTTTTTTTTTCCCCTAATGTACTTGATATAGATTCTCTGTATTGTTACCTGTTCTCATGATATGTCAATTTTATGAGCTTTATTCAGTTTCCCCTTTTACAACATGCAGTGCCTAGAACAGACCAGGGTTCCAGATACCGATCACTTCTACACATAACTTCAGCTGTGAAATATTATAAATACTTCACAATTATAGGTTCATAGGTTCATACTAGGCTATCTGCCCTGGGGCAATTATAAGCCTAGCCCGATTCTGTATGGCTTACGCCACCCCTTGATTTGAGTATACTGTGCTCTTTTTAAGGTTTAGTTTACTGTGCCTCTGTCTAATAGTGACACGGGATTAATCCCTGGGACAAACCTACGATCCCCCATCCACCTATCGAGATTCTTCTTGAAGAGATTCAGTGAGGTGCTCTGCCTCACATGAACTGGAATTCTATTCCAGAGCGAAGGGAGCCTCTGGGTTATGAACTTGTCCCTCCAGCAAGTTCTATTTATTTCTGTGCTGAGGTTCAAGTCCCTTGAGCGTGTGGCTCTAAGGGATTTAAATTTACTGAGGTGGAGCATGTCCATTAATTCTGGATTTGACATAGCTTTGTATGTCAGGCATAGATCGCCTCGAAGTAGGTGGTATGCAACTGAGTAGAGCTGGAGTTTTTTTAACTGAGCAGCATATGGCATCTGTTTGAGACCCTTGATCCTCTTGGTGAGATACTTTTGGGGTCTTTCTAATTGCTGCAGGTGTCGGGTAAGGTACATCCCAAAAGGGGCATTGTATTATATGATGGGCCTGATGAGGGATGAATAAAGGGGCACGATTACCTCTCTTGATCTAGATGTGAAACCCTTCGTGATGAGGTGGGCTATGTAGAAGGTCTTTCTAACCACTTTGGCAATGTGGTTTTCAAAGGAGAGATTGCTATCAACTTGGGTCCCCATCATACTCAAAATAATCACTGTGGGTTATATCTTTATTTTATTAACACAATGCTTATTCACTACCCAATGTATAACCCTTTTCCTTAAAGCAATTTCAAATAAGAAGGGTGGATGGTTTGGCACGAGTTTAGTTTTGAAGGAGCTTAGTGCTACTCAGATAGGAAATGGGCATGATCTATCTATGAAGACTGAACATAGAACCTCGAAAGAACATAATTACCTCAAACTAATATTTGGATTGTCTAGAGTTTTATTTAACCCTCTGGGATGTGGATGATAGACTCGTAGAATGTGAGAGGATTGCAAGACAAAAATAAGAAAAAACTGCCGATGCAGCTGATTTTTAAATCTCAGGCGAATATATGCTTCGTACAAGAAATACATAAGCTTAAAGAGGAATGGAAAGGAGATATGAATAGGAGATGGATAAAATGTATTATAGCAGCATGGGATAGCTCCAACTCCAAGGGGGTGGCTATTATAATCAAAAATTAATTCCAAGAATCTATCATTGATCAAAACTTTGAGGTCAACGCTAGATGGAGTTTTTTCATAGCCCCAAGCCCATCAAACGGAAAACCAAGTATGTTCCTCAGTATATATGGCCCATGTTTAAGGCAACAAAATTTCATTCTTGAAATATATAATTTATTATGCAAGTTCCCTAATCACCACTTCATAATAGGCAGAGATTGGAATGCAGTCATTGATTCAGAACTAGACTGCACAAATAACCCTAATTCACAAAACCTCCAAGCATCAATTGCTATTGATGATTTTATGTCGATCCTATATCATTTGGAGACACCCTGGTGAAAAGTAATCATTTTACATACTATTCCAAATGTCATACTGCCTGGTCAAGGTTGGACTTCTTACTCATCTCAGAATTACTGACAGAAGGAGAGATAAAATATTCCTCTGATCCTAGATATCTGTCAGATCATTCAAAGATTGCGGTTAAACTAAACCTGCATGACAAACCAATGGGAATGACTAACAGGTGTAACTGGTCTTTAAACAATAATATGCTATCAAAAGCAGAGGAGGTCCAAGAAATTATAGAAATATTATCTGAACTGGAAGAGAACCTAGAAATCACAAAAATTCCTTATGATATACAATGGGCAGCGTGCAAGGCAAAAATGAGGGGGGTATTAATACAGAAAGCCACTTATTTAAAAAAATGGTTAAAAGGGAAGAAAATAGGTTGTTAGCTGAACTCAAAGAACGTGACTCAAAGTACCAACTTAACAAAGATCCTGATATTGATAAATCAATTACTATCAAACAGAAACAGTTATTTGACCTACATCAATATAACTACTCCCTGCATGAATTGAAGTCTATAGCTAGATACTCTGAGTGGGCACAAGTCCCATCCAAAGGGCTAGTGAGAATAATTAACAATAAGCAGGAGGCTTCGAGGATAGTGCTACTTCAATATCAGGATAAGATATACAAATCTGATAAACATATAATGGAAATATTCCAACAAATATACTCAGAGATTTATGGAATGGATACCTAACAACCTCCTGATATAGAACTTGATGGATTCTTTAAGAAACTTGCATTTCCGAAACTAAAGGAAAATCGGGTAGAATCCCTTAATGCCCCAGTCAAATGGCAAGAGATTATAGAGGTCATAGAAAAGTTAGGATTAGGTAAAGCCCCAGGCCGGTTGGATATACACCAGAATTTTATAAAACCCTCAGCCAAAAACTCTCAGTTATCCTTTTAAAAGTATACAACCACATCAGACTGAATGGCATCTTGACAAATCCAACCCGCATAATTATAGACCGATATCTCTAATCAACATTGATATAAAAATCCTATCCTTGATATTAGCTGAGAGACTTAAGAAAGATATGCCCTATATCATATCCCCTGAACAATCAGGCTTTATGTGCATTAGGCACTCTTGGGACAATACCCTAACTTTAGACTCTATTATTCAACTCTCAAGAAATGAAAGAAACTCTAAATATGCATTAGTCATAGATGTCTGCAAAGCCTTTGATAGAGTCAATTGGACATTCCTTTTTTCAGCTATTTCCCAGTTTAATATCCCCAAAGATTTCATCAATCTAATAAAAACACAATATAATAAGTCATATACATACCTCTATATAAACAAAACCCTACTGAAGCCTATTAAACTTTCCAACGGAACAAGGCAAGGCTGTCATCTCTCCCCCCCACCTGTTCAATTTATATATTGAACCCCTATTTCTTTATATTTCACAAGCTACCATCCACTCTATCCCCAGATTCTTGAATACCAAAATAACTTTATCTGCTTATGCAGATTATCTATTTTGAATTCCCAACTACAGACTTAAAGAAGCTAATTACCTCAACTGAGGCTTTTGCAAGATGTTTGAACTACAAAATTAATCAGAAAAAAATCACTTATCTTTACTATCAGTCCAGCTAACCATAAAGAATATCTAATGTATGAGTCTCTCTTTAAAGTCACATATTCGTTTAGATATTTGGGGATTCAGTATGAGCACAACCATACATCCATATATCAAAATAACCTGCTGAAAGCATGGCAAAATATCACACAAGACCTTCATAGGTGGAAACAGTTGAAGCTCTTCCTCCTATCTAAAGCTGCAATCATTAGGATGAATAACCTACCTAAACATTTATATCAATTCAATGCCTCAAACCTGACCATCCCAAATAACATTTTTCAGAAAGTTAACAGAGAACTTGCCAAATTTAAATGGTTCCTTGAAGCAGTCAGAATACGTTATTCAAATGTATCTTGCCCCAATGAAAAGGGGGACTAAATCTACCAGATTTCTGCCTTTATTACTGGATTATTAGCACAAATAGAATGATTCTATTATCAGGGTACTGCCTAGAAAAAGACAATTGGTCCCGCTTATGGGTAAGAATCTGGTATAAACATTTGACCAGGAACAACATTAACCCTAAAGCCCTCCCTTTTCTGACCGCAATAAATATGAGAAAGATTTATATTAACAACACCCTGAAGCAAAAGTTAAGTCTTTCAAGAATTAATAAAAACCCTTAATTTAGAAAAGGCTCTTCCTTACCTCCAACAGATACATATGAACCCTAATATCAAACTTAATAATAAACTATTATGTCTCTTAGATATCCCATAATTAAAGATTGCACAGTCTGGGGTATTTGTAAACACAAAGGAAAAACATTGCTAGAGTTAAAAAAGGTATTAAATCTGAGCTATAAATATATCATTGTGCTACGCCAAATCAGAGAGCTAATACCCCCACTAATCATAGAAACTCCTGCCACTGAGAAAGACATAAATAGTCTACTGGATGTCATAGAATGTTTAGCTAGCAAGAAAAGTATGCTTTCTAATATGTGCAAATTGGTCAAAGCCATTATATATCAATCTGCTATATTATTCTCTGACTACTGGGACCAGCAAGGAAGTGAAATTATGGACTAACAGAAACTAAAAGCAATTGGAGCCACTATAAAGCTAGCCCCTTTTAAAAAACTGTTGTATACATAATTAATAATTAATAACAGCACATACTATACCCCCTGCACTCTTAATAAGTTTGACTATAACATTCCACCTTTATGCCCTTGTTGCTCCTTTCCCCAAGCTGACATCTTTCACATCCTATGGTTTTGCAAACATACCCACAATCTATGAATATCTCTCAAGGTGCGATTAGAAAAACTGGGTTACCAAAAATCTACCTTATCTTGGGAGTTGGGAGTTAGCAATTCTCCATGTTTCAGACCTCAAGCTCTCCAAGCTAAATTACCATATTCTAATTGCTATATGTTTACTCATTGGGTTTTATATAACAAAAAAATGGTTGGATCGCACAAAACTTTCTTAGAAAGGCTTTAGAACTATGACAACAAAATATATATCCACTCAAAAACTCATCATAAGAAATCCAAATAAACAAGTATAATATCAGAAATTCTGGCAACTTATTTGTGATCACATCCTAGTTGATTAGCAAGAGGTTAGCAATGACTTAACATTAACTTAGGTATTTTACCTAGCATGATACATGTAACCATCCCCTTTATATCCTGCACCTATTCTTTATTAATAAAAATTGTATATATATATATATTTTTTTTTGAACAGGGGATACTTTTTCTATGTGTTTATACCTAGGTCTTTCTTCCCTGACTCAGTGGTACTATGTTGCATATATTGTATATAGCTGTGATCTGTAGATTAGTAGCTATATAGGGAGTCTCTGAATTATACATGTAATGTTATTGAATTATATGTCAAGCTGTTTCTTGACTGTCTCTGTTGTAAAACAATAATGCAATACTATTGAAAAAAATGAGTATCACACAATAATGCTGTATAAAACATTACTGGTGATTGTGCAATGCTGTTTCATAGAAATTTAATGAAGAAGATACAACATTAGTGATATGGGGAACAAGCACAGCAAAGTACAAAGGGAATTCATTCATAAACTGTGTCACTTACTATTGAATGTATTAAATACATCTGCTATCTAACAGACTCTGTGGCAGCAAATGTTAATGGAATGTTGTCAGAGGCAGATGGTACTGGGTTTGACTACTGGTGGAAGTAAAAATTTTACATGTGTGTATGATACTTTAAGTATATCCACTTATATTAATGTTTTTTTACCATTGAAGCATGTTGGTGCACACTGCACACCAAGGTGCAATAATTCTTTAAAGAAAATAATTAGGGAAGACAGAAACGTGGTAAAATGGGGATCAATTAGGGGGAAGAACAAAGTTAAAGCAAGGAAGGCATGTGCAGGAAAGATGTAGAAAAGAACCATAGTCATCCACTTCTTCAAAAATAAAACATTCACCAGTAGCGACAGGCATGAACACAATGCAATCTGTTGTAAGAGAATTTTATAGAGAATTTGAAATAATTATATGTGTCATGAACAGTTGAGGGTATCCTTCTTCCTCATCCTGAGTCTCTGTAGTGATTCCTACATCATTCACCAGTATGGGGAATACTGGTAGCACTGGTCAGAGCCCAGACCAGACTATCCCATGTCTCTGACTTCTACTCTGAGCCACAATAGTCCCTCTGCAACAGCCTGGGCTGATGTCCATTCACTAGGAGTCCAACAAACATTTTAGACTCTTAGACACCCCATATTTGAGCACAGAATTTCAAAAACTCTCCAGGAATGCCAGCCATGCTTATTACAGATGAAAACCAATGCAGAATAACATTTTCCTGCCAGTTGCAGGTATTGCACTTACTGGGAGGGTGCACTTATTGGATTTCAACATTTGAAAGTGTTGAACATATATTACCTTTGCTAAACACATTGCACGACAGTGCGCACTGCCAAGAAATGTGTTTGCATGATTGCCACTAGTATTAATTGAATACATTTGATGCATGTGTGCAGCTTGCTGGGTCCTGTCTGCTATTTGGGTGGCCCATTTTTGTGGTTTGTGCACTGCTGCTTTACACGCAAATGAAATGTGCATAGACAAAGACATTTGTGCTAAGCATACATTGCACAACAATGCTAAACAAACCCAATTGCATACGTGTAGTTGAACTGAACACTATCTGTACAGCATATTAGACATATCCTTAGAACCTGCTACCACACAGTCAGTGAAATAGCAGGTGTAGGTAACATCACTTATGTCTGCCAGTTGCTAAATGCTCCTTAAAATACCTCTGTTTCTCAACTGAGTGTGTAGCTCCAACTATTAATGCAGTAATTATTACCCTTTTTTTTGTCCCATAGTGCTGTGTTCAAAAGCAGCTGGAAGAAACAGTTGCAAATATTTTTATAAAATAGAAATATAGTTTGTATGGAAATGTATTGTTGGGCCACTGTTGTGCTGCACTTACCATCCAACAAAAATGTGCTTTCACTGTCTAAGCTACGTGGCACATTGCGCAACTAGAAAATGAAAAAATAAAATAAAAATGTACAATATTAAACTGCAAACAAGGGAAAAATACACGTGGTGCTGTCACACAAACCTAACATCAGATTATCATGGCATGCCCTTTGAAGTGCATTATAGGTGTTGGCTGGAACATCCTGTAAGATATGTTATAAAGTAGGGGAAATGGCAGGCACAGTTCACATGACTTGCACAGGGTGTTGTGTGTTGGTCATTACAGACAGGAGTCATAAACTAATGATACACCCCTCAGTTTCTCAATTCCCAAGCCATACAATAGCATTCAGTGGAAAGTAGTAACAATTGCAAGATCTCATCTATTTACATATCCACAACATATGTCACAGGTAAAATGAACATTTCTACAACAGAAATGCAAATATAGCAAGCAATAACCTAGCTATTCTCCCTCAGCATCAGACACTGATTTTGTATCCATGAATCACAAAGATAGAACACAGGGATCTGGCACAGTTATCATCATTTGCAGAGGGGTGGTGTGGGTGCAGCAGGAAGCCTAGGCTGACCCAAAGTTTGTAGTGTGTGTGTAAGAAAGCACACCTTTGGCCCGAAATAAAAAAGTGAAGCTAGAGAAAGTGAATATCTGGTGTGTGTGTGTGTGTGTGTGTGTGTGTGTGTGTGTGTGTGTGTGTGTGTGTGTGTGTGTGTGTGTGTGTGTGTGTGTGTGTGTGTGTGTGTGTGTGTGTGTGTGTGTGTGTGTGTGTGTGTGTGTGTGTGTGTGTGTGTGTGTGTGTGTGTGTGTGTGTGTGTGTGGGTATCCTCCATGTGAAATTGGTGTGTGAGTGGATGCATGGACACAGCCAAGCAGAGTGCTAGCTCAACATCTTGGTTTGTTAGTCAGGTGTGAGCTGTGCATGGTAGAGGTTGTAGCCCATTCCTGTTGCTCCCGATTGGGAGACCTGGCTCTTCCAGGCATTGCACTGGCATGTTGCCATCCAGAACCATGCTCAGATGCACTGTTGCTATGTGAACACTGTCTGGTGGACAAGATCCCTTCCTGCGGATGCCATGGGCTACAATCCCATTGCCTGACATTTCTGCATGTGGACAGCACACTCACTGAGGAACCATTGAAAGTGCTACCACTATGGGAGCATGATATGGAACTGACACATTGACTGACAGCAGATGATACTGTTGTCCTATGCCCATGGGGATGCAGTGTCCTCTCCCTGCTGAAGTTCCATCACAAACACTGCTCATTCCAATGTGTCATATATGTGCTCTATTGCATCAGCAACACAGTGTAGGCATTCACGCATGTCAAGCTATGCCACATCCATCCTCCTTAACATTTATCTGGACAAATGATGAGAACATGCCTGTGTCTCCATGATGGCCCTAAACATTTGCCAAGTGGCACTGGAAGTGACACCTGCACCAGGAGGTGGAGAAAAAACACCACTATCACCCCTCCTGTGTGGCACTTCACCTACACTTTGGCTGTGGTCAGACGCAATAGACACTGGAGCCAAAGTAGCCACACTCCCCTAATCTATGTCCTCGTCCTAAACATGTACAAAATCTGTTGGCTCTGTGGACCGTGTAGGCGTAGGCCTACTGACTGTATCAAAGGTCAAAGTATGGGCTGGCTGAATGACAACCTCTATGTCAGATTCCACTTCTGCTCACCCAGTCTGTGCATCACTTTGGTCACCATTATTGTCAGACACAGATGACATACTGACATCAGGTGCCACAGTGCCCACAGTTCCACAGACAGAAATACCTGCGAGATAAATACAGAAACACGTGAATAGCTTAGTAACAGAAATACTACACTGCAGTACATGCTAACAAAATAACAATGCTGCCAGTATTACTGAAAGCTGAGCCATCTGGAAAACATGACTTAAACACAAATGACACTTTACAATATTGCTTTATATTGATCGCTGCAACTGTAATTCGCTTACCAGCTGCAGGCAGCAAGTGTGCCTGTAGGCTAGATGGACATGGAAGAAGTGAAGCAAGAGGCAAGGCCAACAACACCACAATCAACAGTAACATAGGGTCTACTACATTGTCAAAAAAAAAAAAAAATACCACTCAGCCAGTTGAATGAAGCAGCAATAAATTTCTATAAACACAGAACAGATTTATTGAAAACCAATCTCTAATGTTTCGGCCATAGCCTTCACAGAGTACAAAAACACAAAAAACACACCCCTTATATATAACACTTAATCACATCAATTGCTTCATTTAAATAACATTCAATTACATAAGTGATTTTCAATTACATTCCTTATTCATGCCCCTAGAGGCTAAAGTACCATACTTCAAGATAAAAACTGTTTCTTTATAATGCAATTTTTCTTTTAAAACAATCTCATAATTTTCCACAATTTGTTCCAAAACACATGCTTTTAAATGACACAAATCCCCTGCATAAAACATATTAAAATGAAGGGCTACAGGACTCTCCATATTATTCCTTCTAATATCTCTAATATGTTCCTGTAGCCTTACCCTAAAAGTATGTTTGGTCTTGCCTATATAAAATAGGCTGCAACTAAATGAAATAGAATGGCGTGCCTTCATTGAAGGTTGGGCATTGGGCTGGCAACTCGACACCATAAAAAGCAACTGCCAATCATTAGCGGACCGGAGTTCTGCTGTGGGCAACCCCTAACCGGGAAAAGCCAAAAGACAAACAACAACTAATTTTGTACTACATGTAAAATAACCAGCTGCGGAAAACTTCAATCCATTAATTTTTTCAAAGGAACTCGATATATATCCACATACAGAACAATCACCACATGGGATAGTTCCATATATATTTCTCCTTCTCTGTATAATTTCATCAGGGGGCTTAAAATTATTATGTACAATCATATCCTTAATATTTCTTTCTTTTTTATATGAAATTAACAGCTATCTATATAGATTTTTTACCCTATTCTTCCCCTTGAGAAGAAAATCCCAGTGGTGTTTAATTACATCCACTACTTCTTGACTAAAAATGATGTAACTCGTTATAAAATAAACCTTCCTATCCTCACTTTTCACTGTATCTATCACCCTTAAGTAATTATTTACACTTCTTTGTCCAAAATCCTGGCTTTGTTGAAATAGCAATTTTCTCATAGACTGGAGATCTTTACTATACCCCCTTTGTTAAAATACCAAACATGTTTGAATCAATTCATGCCGCAAAACATCTGGGTCACTACATAATCTACTGACCCATAAAAGCTCATTAAAGGGTAAGGCATAAAGCATATGCATGGGGTGACAACTATTAATATCAAGAAAGTGAGCAACATCATTAAATTTTCCATGGATTTTAGTGGTAATATTTCCAGAACTAACATCTAACTCCAGATCCAGAAATACAGCTTTCTTTCCTACTTTAATCCATCAAAACTCAGTCCAAAACAATTATTGTTCAACTCTCCAACAAAGGTCTCAACTAACTTTTCACCAGTTTTACACAAAAAAATTAAATCATCAATAAAACATGCATAAAAAAATTACATTATAAATAAAAAAAAATTCTGATACAAAAATTCAACTTCAAATAAGCCCATTACAAGGCTAGCATACATGGGTGCAAAATATGCACCCATTGCTGTGCCCTGTAACTGGTGATAAATACATTTATTAAACTCAAAGAAGTTGTTTGTTAAACAAAAATGCAATCACTCAATAACATAATAACTCAAAAGGCTGTTCCCTAGAAATGGCTGAATGACAACCTCTATGTCAGATTCCACTTCTGCTCACCCAGCCTGTGCATGACTTTGGTCACCATTATTGTCAGACTCAGATGACATACTGACATCTGGTGGTACAGTGCCCACAGATCCACAGACAGAAACACCTGCGAGATAAATACAGAAACATGTGAATAGCTTAGTAACAGAAATACTACACTGCAATACATGCTAACAAAGTAACAATGCTGCCATTATTACTGAAAGCTGAGCCATCTGGAAAACATGACTTAAACACAAATGACACTTTACAATATTGCTTTATACTGATCGGTGCAACTGTAATTCACTTACCAGCTACAGACAGGAAGCGTGCCTGTAAGCCAGGTGGACCTGGAAGATGTGAAGCAAGGGGTAAGGCCAACAACACCACAATCAACAGTAATACAGGGTCTACTACATTGTCCCCTTTATAGCAGAAATCAAAAGTTACCCAAGAACATGTTTTACTATGAAAAGCTAAGTTTATACCTCTAACAATCTTCTAAACACCCAAACAAAAAAAACAAATGTGGCACAAATAACTATTCCATTTAAAAGCTTTGACCTGTAGAACACTATTCAACTGTTCCAGTAACTAGGCTTACCCAGATCCTCCTAGGATGTGGTTGGAGGAGGCAGGTCTTGATGCATTAATGGGGTACCTGAAAGAAGTTAATAAAGAGGTAAAGCCAATAAAAACACATTCAGCACTAAGATAGGTAGTAATACAATTGCGCATTTAAAGCTGCAAACAGCACAAACATACACGGTAACGTGGCTGACAGCTACATGATAAGCTTATAACAGTAGTAATCTGCAATCTCCACAAACAGGCAAACAGCTACATGTGACACACACAACTTATTAATTTCTCTTCTAGCAATGTACAACATTATTCAACAGTACACATAGCAAGACCTACCTGTAAGATCTTACTTGGATATTGACACAGTGGCACACACATCAAGGACATGCTACACATCAGTGTCTTGGAAGTTCTGACTGCTCCTGAGGTTAGTGAGGAACTGCTAAATGGTTGTTGCATAACAGGACTTCCACCTGTACCCATAAAGTCATTGCTTACTGCAGCAGCTCTTTGTGTGGCAGCTGTTATGTCAGTGTCCATGTGGTGCACCTGGTCATACATTCATCCATGGCTGCCCACTGCATTTGCATTGGCAACTACTTCTTGCTGCACTGTCATTCAATGGGCAGTATCCCACCTGCCCCTTTGGAGTAGGAACGCATCATGGACGCATAGGCCATGTACTATGGTCTGGTTTTCCCCTTCGGTAAATGGTAGGTGTCAGGGATTCACACTTCTGGATGCCATAGCTGTACTTGGCATGAATGAAAACAGAATAAGTATCCCATAAATACAACATAAATGTTTATAGATGCAACATAGAAGGTAGACAGTCAGAATTACTCAATGGAGTAAAATACAGCTGCCAACATATGGGAACCGATAACAGGCAGGATGTAAAACAAGGCAATTGACTACTAAAACACATTATTCTTAGTGCCACAACACTACCTCACCTTAACTATCATCCAGACAAAGGTACAGGCAATTGCCACTGTTGTGTAACATTACATCTCAGAATTGCTACAAGTGCTGTCGTGCTTGTCCATGAAATGTTTTTAGATATTTCCCACACAGCAGTCTAGCCCATGTATTTACCAGTGTTGACAGTCATGAGTAACTGTACAATGGCTTGGCAAACTGGGCCATGCTATCATTGGACCTGTAAGTCATACATAAAGATAACATTAGAGAACACTGTGTTTCACAGAATTTGAAATACAGTCTAGCAAATGCTATATGTCGGTGACAAAAATTAAACATACTTCATGAGAGTGATGACTCCTCTGTAGATAAAGCTTGGAAATACTGTCTGGAAATCCTGCTGGTTCACAATGTTCAAAACATATGGAATTAACAAGAACATGACTACCTACATGGTTGCCTTTTTATAACTTGTAGATCAGCAATGGATTGCAGCTGTGAGTGATTACTGTTTTGGAGGGGAAAATCACAACTGCACTGCAGTCTGCCTTATGTTGGTGTCATCTTCAATCTACACAGTTGTTACATCTAAGCTTGGAAATGTAAGTCATCAGCAGATTACTCTCAGAGGGATAAGGGCATCATTTTAAGTTGCATATGTCACAGCATCCTTTTCAGCCTTTCAAAAACATGCCTCTGTAGTTCCCATTATCTGATGTTTTGTCTGCCTGAGTGTAGCAGTGTACAAACAGGACAAATGTGACCTACCTGTTGTTCCAGTTCACGTAGGCCCTATCACTTATAGCAGTTGACATGAGGGAGCAGTTACTGATTTTATGTCTGCATGAGGTATGATATGGTAATATGTTGGAACTATGTTAGGTATATATGCATGTATGACACAGTTCTTCACATCTCTAACTGTGTGTTAACTGCGTACTATTGTCCTGTAAGTATTTTACTGTCGGGCTGCCATTGTTCCCACATTTTGATAACAGACACACAAAAAGGCCTACATATACAATGACCCAGATATTGGCACTGAGGTTGTGATTACCAACTGAAATATTATTCATATATGTTCACTTTGAATTCTAAAAGCCATGGATAGATATGCTGCTTGACTGTGGTCCCCCTGCACATTCATGGCCTAATGTAAAACATGATGCCCAATAGCAGGTGTCAGAGTGTAATAATCCAAATTTGTATGTCCCCACATTGACTGTGAGCATTGCTATGTGTAACAGCACTGTAATGAAACATGAGCAAAACACCACTACAAGTATAAAGTTAGCATTTGCTTTAACCTTACCAGACATATACAGTACCACTAAATAACACAGTCCTTTTTCATCCACATAACTCAGAGATTAGAAACCATACCATAAGGTATGTGACTAGATTAAAACCCAGGTCAGTGTAATATGTGTGGTACAGGATGAGCTCATGATTGGATAGATGGTCTCCAGCACATTGTCTGAACATGCACTTGTGTGATTAATACATATGCAGAGGTTTCATAGAGCTGATGACATCAGCAGACAGTATATAGTGCCATATATGTATTCCACATGTAGTAGTTCAATGCTCTAGGTATTGTTATGAAACAGCTCTCTTACACACACAGTTAACTGTAATAGGAATAGAACTCCTACCTCTCCATGTGCAGGGACCACAGAACACAGTAAAGTGTGCAAGCACCACAACTCAAGTTCAGTTTGGAGTCTATCCAATAACACTTTATAGGCGATGACATCAGCAGTGCGCCTTAAAGATAGGATAAGCGTAAACCATGCTATTGTAAAATGCTCTAAGCAATTCTAAGTAACAGCTCACTCTCACACACACTGTTGAATATAGTGGGATTAGAATGCCTACCTCTCTAAGGTGCACAGACTACAAAATGCAGCAAAGTATGTGAGCGCTACATCTCAAGTCCAGCTTAGAGTGTGTCTGATAACACTTTATAGGCAAAGAATTGGCTAAGCTTCTGGTGTCATTCTAAGGGAATCCAGTATCTGTCTGCCTGGGATGACATGATCGACAGACCATGCTGCTTTGCCAAAGATGGCCTGCACCTGACGCCCTTGGGATTCTGGATACTGACAAAGGCTCTTGCCACCCCTATAGTGCCTTTTTTAGGCAAGTTTCAAATGACAAATTCACCACTGTAACAGGTACAAGCAAGCAAAATCTGAGGGTAATGCTACTCAATGCTAGACGTCTAAACCTCAAAATGCACTCACTCGAGGCACTCCTTAAAATGGAGAACATCAACATCTGTACAGTGACAGAGACCTGGTTCAAAGCTCCAGAGAGCACCTCTGCATTACCAGGCTATAATTCATATCACACCTTTGGCCACCAAACCCGGGCCGAAACACTAAAGGTGGAGGCGTGTTCATATTCATTAAGGATATCCACACCTCCAAGCTAGTTACTCAGCAGCATAATGCATCCGAGATTATCCAAGTTCAACTAACTCTGGGCAAAACCGCAATCCAGATTGTAGCTTGCTACAGACCCCCCACCATGCCCCATGACTCCCACTCCTCTTTTCTTGATACACTGGAAAATATTAAGGTACAACCCGACACCCTAATAATGGGTGATTTCAACTACCACACCGTTAACTGGAAAAACTACTTGTGTACCAACTCTTTTGCTCAACGTTTTCCGGAATTCATCAATTCCAATGCCTTGGATCAACTTATCCACACCCCCACCAGGGGCAGCAATATCCTAGACCTGGTCATCACCAACATGGGCGACCATTGTTTCACACCAGAGGTCAGCTCCTTGTTGGTCAGATCCGACCACAAGCTAATCACCCTAGACATCCACATCCCACTCCCACCCCCACCCCCCCAATTAGGAAAACAACTGTAAAATGTTTCTCCAAAGCCAACTACATGCTTCTTAAGACAGAAGTGGCAAACTTCATGACACCCATGCAGATGGACAATGGAGGTACAACTGCTGGATCCTACACAAATGCACTTTATAAGCACTTACTCGAGTGCATGGATTGTGCTATCCCTAAAAGAACCAAGATGCTATCCTCCAAAAAAAGGAAGCCAATCTGGTGGTCTTCTGCCATAAACAAACTCTACAACAGAAGAAAGAAACTGTTGCAAAAAAGAGTAAACTCCCATGACTGGAGGAATTCCCTGGTCACCCTCAGTAAGAAGCTGAGATCCCTCATAAAATCCTCCAAAGCTAGTTATGAAAACAAAATCACCACTGATTCTAAAGACAACCACAAAGCATTCTATAGCTATGTCAAGAATCTCAATGGCAACACTCAGATCTGCTCTGAGTTACAGCACAATGACACTAAATATACACAACCAACTGATATTGCCAACATCCTGGCAGATAGGTTCAGTGCTAACTTTACCCCCTCTCACCCCCTAAAGGGCCCATCTTTATACCGGAAGAATGCAAAGTTCCTGTAATCACAGCTGCACAGGTAAAAACCTCACTCTCCAAAGCCAAGAACACAGCATCCATGGAACCTGACAACATCCCAGGCTGCCTTCTACATGAACTATAGAATGAACTGGCACCCCACCTAAGTACCATGTTCAATCATAGCCTCATCTCAGGCTATGTGCCCATTGAATGGCACATCGCAACAGTTATCCCACTCCACAAAGGAGGGCCACAACAGACCCTGGGAACTACTGCCCTATTAGCCTGACGAGCCTGGTCTGCAAGGCCATGGAATGTATCATCATGGAACTCATAAACAAAGACATTGGAGATTTCCAAATTCTGGACCCCACACAGTTTGGTTTGTAAAAGGCAGATCATGTCTTCTAAACCTAATAGACTTCTTTGAAGCAGTCACCAAAGCCATAAATGAGGGTAAGGTGGTTCACACAGCTTAGCTAGATCTCGCCAAGGCATTCAACACCATCCCCAACTCTGAAATTATAGATAAACTCACTAAACTAGGTATAAATTCCTATGTCACAAGATGGGTTGCCAACTGGCTTACTGACAGAACCCACACTGTGAAAGTAGCAGACTCCAAATCAGACTTCAGACCACTGACAAGTGGAGTACCACAAGGTTCAGTCCTGGGTCCTCTCCTGTTTGGTATCTACTTCTCTGAAGTACAGGGTAACACAGAAGCTCTTCGGTTAACTAAATTCGCAGATGACTGCAAAGCAGGAGCCATAATCAAAACTCCTAATGATGTCGACATACTACAAAAGGGCCTCACTGAGACAGATGCCTGGTGTCAAAGTCATGGTCTCAAGTGCAATGCCAAAAAGCGCATTGGCATCCCCTTTGGAAAAACTCTGTATCCATGAACTACCACATAGGTCGTAGTCTACTTAACACCGAAAGTGTGATAAGAGACCTTGGGACATAGGTGGACAGTAGTCTCTCCTTTGATAATCACATCGCCACAGTGGTCAGAAAATCCTTCTATGTGGCAGACCTCATCACAAAAGGATTCTCATCCAGAAAAAAAGAGGTCATTGATCCTACTACTCATCACTCATTAGACCCATTATAGAGTGCAATGCCCCTTTTGGTATGTACCTCACAAGACATCTACAACAACTGGAAAGGCTGCAGAAATACCTCACAAAGAGGATTACTGGCCTCAAACAGATGCCCTATGCAGACCGACTCAAAAAACTCCAGCTTTACTCCATCGCATATCGCCTACTCAGAGGCGATCACTGCCTAACATACAAAGCTATGTCAAACCCAGAGCTGTTGAGCATGCTCCACCTAAAGAAATCCCAATCCCTCCGAGCTACATGCTCTAGGGACCTAAACCTTGTCACCACAATAAACAGAACATGCTGGAGGGATAGATTCCTGTCCCAGAGACTTCCCATACTCTGAAACAGACTATTTATCTATGTCAAACAGAGCTCCTCATTAGCACTCTTCAAGAAAAATCTTGATGATTGGATGGGTAATAAGAAATTCACCCTGGGGGTCACTTCTGTGGTTATGCTTGACAGGGGCACAGGAAAATAATTTTCTCGGGTGGCGAAAGCCAGGGTACGTTTTTGGCTAGGCTTGTATAGGCCCTAGGGCCGATAGCCTAGTACCTACCTATGAACCTGTGAACCAAACATGCACAGTTGACTGCAGTGGAAATAGAACTCCTACCTCCTGTGATTGTGTCTGTGGTGAAGTAAGCATTGATGGGGGGATCTACATCCTGTCCCTTTTCTGATTCTGCTGCAGCTGTTTCTGCAGCACAGCATGTACTGTGAAGATTTTTGTACATTTACATGGATCATACTGCAAGGCTTCACCAGAAGTATCTAGGCACCTGAACCATGACTTCAGCAGCCCAAACACATGCTCTATGATGTTTCTAGTTTTAGCGTGTGCTCATTATAGCATTCTTCTGTGGGAGTGTATGCACTTCTGATGGGTGTCATCAGCAACGGCTCCAGGGCATAGCTAGCATCACCCAGTAAATATCCCTGTGGGATGTCCCCTTAGCAAACATCTGGACCAGTTGTGATGTGTGCCAGATATGGGAGTCATGATAATTGCCAGCATTGCCAGCACACATATTCAAGATAATTCCTTGGGCATCACACATGACATGGCAGTTGATGGAGGGGAAACTCCTGCAGTTATAGTAGATTCTACCCTGCTCACCATTTTATGCATTGATGTGTACATAAATGCAGTCCATAGCAGCTAGTACTTCGGGGTAGTGCATTACCTAGTAGAAGTGGACAATATTGCTGGCCCTCTCCTCAGAACTACAAAGGAAATATATGTGCTCATTGGCATGCATGAGCATGGCATCTAGGAATTTGTGCAGGATCCTGGATGCTGATACCTGTGACATGCTCATCATGTCCCCTGTTGGTCTTTGAAAGATACCTCTAGTTAATATCCAAAGGGATACACATACCTTATTTTCCACTGGGATGAGTTCACCTTGGTTGGTTCTGGGTTTGAGTTGAGAGAGGCAGAGTTCACAGAGTTCTTGTAATGTGTGCCTGTCCACCCTGTAGCTCTCTACAATCCCCACATCATGTAGTATGTGAAACATCAGCCTGGGCCTGAACACACTTCTCCTCCTCAGCCTAGGCCTATTGTTATCAGCAACAGCAGCCTCAGGTTTAGCCTGTAGCACATACATATGGATTAAAGCTGAAGCAGCCCCTAGCTTTGTCTCAGATTAAAACTTCCTTGACTCTACTATAATGGTATCGTAGTAGGCAGGAAAAACAGACTTGGATCTACCTGCCTGTTTTATAACCTGTGGAATAGCACTATGCTGAAAATCACCTGTTTCTGCTGTAATTAGCACCTATGAGACACACCTGCTACTTACTTGCAAGTATTAAGTGTATTTTCAGTCATTGCTGTCTGTCACACCACTAAGTACCCCTCAGGATCCCTGTGTACCCCTGCATGCACCAACGGAAAAAGGTTGCAGGATCTGTACTTCAACCCTGCACCATTTGTACTCCAGCACAAGAATGTACACATGGTGCTATAGAAATAGTTATATGTCAGTTAGACAGATACCTGCCATGTATTCCTCATTTTCCAGCGATTGTGCTAAGAGCTGCAGTGGAAAAACACTATAGAAGTCCCTACATGAAGTGGTCTGCCCTACACAGTTACACTTTTTTTAGTGATTCAGTAAATCAAAGGTGTGTGGATCTCATTTGCATAGCAACCCAGTAGAAAGACCCGCTTGCCCATGGTTAGTAATTGTGTAGGCAGGAGAACTACAGGGGAGAGGTATGCATAACACAAAAGGGACAACCCTTTTTTCTTACATTTTACTGCATTCTACAACCAGCATACTCAATATGAATGAAAAACAATCCTATACTGCACCAAAGTCCTACCAAACGTAACCAGCCAGCAGTATCAGAAAAAACGTGGTAGGACACTGCTAATCTTTCAAACTTTTATTACATAAAACCACAGAATAAACCACAAGATGAGCGCTTTCGGGACATTACCCTTCATCAGATAAATTTCACATTAAAAACAAACCCAGTTTAAAATAAGCAATAGCCAATAGCAGTCAATGAAATACCCGCCTATTTTGAAGGGTGGGTTTCACAGGTATCACATCATTGAGCCCAGGCTTTCGATTAGCCATTAATTTGAGATGAGAATTACTGAAGCAACATTTGATTTCCTTTGGATAGAAAAAGCAGTTACGCCTGTGTTCAAGGCACTTCCTAAAATCCATAAATCCCTCATTGACCCACCCCTTAGACCTATAGTCTCAGGCAGGGGGTGGGTCACTGAAAATATCTCCATATGGCTTGAGTATTTTCTAAAACCATATGTTAACGGGGTTGATAGTATATTGAAAGATACAGGGGATTTTTTGATGAAATTGGGTAAAATAAGATGTAAAGGTAGAGTCCTGATGGTGACTTTGGATGTAAATAACTTGTTCACTGTCATAAATAACAACTATGGTGTTGACATGGTAGGCACTTTTTTTTAAGGGACTTAGAGGTAATGGATGAAAAGATTGATCTGATTAAGGAATTGTTAATGTTTGTCTTGGAAAATAATATCTTCATAGGTGTGGATTCTATGTATAGACAGGCACAGGGGGTTGCCATGGGCACCCCCTGTGCCAATACCTATGCTAATCTTGTCTTATCCCAATGGGAAAAGACCCATGTGTTTTGCAATGAGACATGGAAGGACAACATCAAGATGTATGCACGTTTGTGGACGATGTCTTCATCTTGTGGGATGGGGACATTAATCTACTGCAACAGTTTGTAGAGTATTTAAATTCCACAACCACATTTTTTTAGATTTACGGTCAAAGCCTCTATCAACTCCATAGACTTCTTGGATGTCAATATAGAACAAAGGAAGATGGTTTTACATCTAGATTGTTTAGAAAAGAGTGCTGGAGAAACACTCTATTAATGTACGATAGCATGCACCCACGTTACACATATACTAACATAATACAGGGGCAAGCCAGTAGGATATCCAGAATTTGTCTGGAAGAAGAAGATTTTGATACTGAATTGTATAAGTTAAAGGAATGTCTACAACAGAGGGGCTACCATAGTAACAAAGTGGACAGAGTCATAAACCGCAGTAAAGGCTTTAGGAGTACCAAGTACAAACCTTGGATAAGGCGTAATGGAATAGATACTGCTACTAATGCCGATACCTCCCTAGCTTTGAATGGACCAGAACTAATGTTCACGTATAGTAGTAATATAGGTGACATTTGTAATATTGTCCGCAACAATTGGAACATTCTGATGAGTGATGAACGTATAAAAGATATAGTAGGTAGTAACCCAAAATTTAGGTATAGAAGAAATAAAAATCTTAAGGATTTGTTATGCAAAGAAAGGTCAAAAGGTAATATTGTAGTGGCCACTATGGTAGGAACAGCCCCATGTGGATGTTGTAAAGCCTGCTCTTACATTAATAGATCAACTAGTTTTGAACATCCAGTTACACATAGGACATTTATATTTAAAGGAAGGGCCACATGCCGCACCACAGACATTGTCTACTTGGCAGAGTGTGATCAATGCCCCAGTTTTTACGTGGGGAAAACCAACCAAATGTTTAAGGCAGGGATTTTACAGCATTTGTCATGTATAAGGAATAGTGATGTAAATAATGCCTTAAGCAGGCATGTGATTGACAATCCCACGCATAGTTTTACTTTTAGGGCGATTGTGAATGTCAGTTTAAATAATAGGGGTGGAAATGTGAAGCATTTAACAGAGTTAGCTGAGTCCAGGTGGATTATTGAATTAATGGCCAATCGGAAGCCTGGGCTCAATGATGTAATACCTGTGAAACCCACCCTTCAAAATAGGCAGGTATTTCATTGACTGCTATTGGCTATTGCTTATATTAAAATGGGTTTGTTTTTAATGTGAAACTTATCTGACGAAGGGTAATGTCCCGAAAGCGCTCATCTTGTGGTTTATTCTCTGGTTTTATGTAATAAAAGTTTGAAAGATTAGCAGTGTCCTACCACGTTTTTTCTGATACAGCATACTCAATATGCCTACATTACAGTGTTAATGCTGTTTTTCATGCCGTTTTTATATTTAGGGTGTATACATTACATACGGATTCAGTGGTATGGGGGAGCATGGCTTCCATTTATGACATGACATTTGGTAATTCTTATGAACACTACCATTCACCCTTTTTTGGAACAAATATGGCTAAATATATATTAATGTGTATGTTTTTATTTTTTAAGGCCAATTTTGTGGTGTAATCACTTTTATTTAGTTTGGTTTCCATGTAGACTCCTTTCTGTGGCTGTATTCGAAAAGTTTTACAGTTTATTGAATCACTGAGGACAGCTTTGCAGGGATGATTTGCATGCCACAAAAGCTACATGGACTCCAGCAGTGTGCATATGATTGCACGCCACTACATAAAGTTTACTGAATCACAAACTGTTCTCATCTGCAAAAAATAACTGTACGGTTTATTGAGTCCCAGGGTAAATACCTTTAGCAGCAATGAAACCTTGTGAATATATAAAATATATCTGGTCACTGGTAAATGTTCTAATCAGTTAAACAAGTAATTTGTTATAGCTTTGCATTAAAATTCAGCCACATTTCTGTGTGGTTATTCATATGACTTTTATAACATGAACCAATTTTGCAAGCTCTTTTCCAGATTTTTTGAATGAATCTGTTCTGGTTATACTAGTCATAACATAGATATTATTCATTTCTTTTGGGGATGAAAATACTTGATTATTCTGAAATTACTTGCTTTAAAAAGGTAAAATCTCAGTCCATCTTAACAGTTACATTTGACTGTTGTATGGTTATCTTATATCATATTCCCAATCCAGTAGAAGGCAAAATTAAATCTTAATAATTTATTACTTATGATATAGCAAAATAAAATTAGAGCAACGTTTCCTACACTACAGAGGAAACTGAAGGTGAAGAAATTAGGACATTAAAAAATCTGCAAAAAAGACCCAGAAATTAGTTTTGAAAGAAGGAATGTTACAACAACAAACTACAGCAAAGCAACGTATGACTTATGAGTAAGCAAAAAAGAAAGAGAGAGAAGGAAGATAATGAGTCAAATGAGACAGTAAACTGCCTTTCCTAACTCCCGAATACCTCAGAAAGAAGGATAAAGTACTGAACCCGCTCACAGTTCTAATAACGGTACAAATGTTTTCCACCATGCTTTCTTATTTATAACCTGTATCTGGCCTTTACTATGAAAAGTAGTTATGAACTGTAACCACATTTCTCTGGATTTTCTTTTCCAGAATATATAGTACTTTATCAGTCAACATCCACGGTGCTGCAGCGGTAGCGTTGTTGCCTCACAGCAAGAGGTTCTCCCGTTCGATTCTCGGCTGGAGTGCAGGGAGTGCCTTCTGTGTGGAGTCTGCATGTCCTCCCCGTGGTTGGGTGGGCGTTCAAAAGAAATGCGTAAATGGGCGTGCCTTTGTTGAAAGTTGAACGTCGAGCTGGCACTTCAGTGTTCGGGAAAAATCTACTGCCAATGATTAGCAGACCAGAGTTCCGCTGTGGCGACCCCTAACCGGGAAAAAACGAAAGACAAACAGTAACATAGTACTCTATCAGTCAGTCATTTTCAGACGTTTTGAAACATGGGACCTCTGGGAATCCTTATTTTTGTCAGAACTTAGCAACATTAAAACCAGTTGCACAAATGACTACAATGATAAAAGGAGTGTAAACACTGGATGTTTTCTTTGTAAACGTAGACATAAATGCACTTTGCTATGTAGCCTCAGCACTCTACCACAACGATTGTACATTTCATTTAAATATGTATATGTATATGTAAATCTGTGCCCTGTCGGAAATATTTCTGCTGTCATCTGTTTGTTCTGTAAAGAATGGCAGCATTTCTGAATCCTTTACTTGTAAATTTCTGTTTGTTTTGCAATAATTTGCATAGTCCTCTTTTCACCCAAGACAGAACTTGTCTCAACTGTGTGATGCATTAGCTCAAGACTAAAAGAGAAAACTTGTTAAGACATACTCCTCACTAACTAAATCATGGACTGAGTGAGCCAGCATATCTTGTAAACCTCTGTGGAAAATCAAAGAATACATAAGTATCAAGGACAGTCCAGGAAAGTCACTGGTGCATATAGCAGACTTTATTTTTGTGAAGTTTTGTTACGTTAGCTGCGGCCAGATTCTGGCAGTCTGAACAGTTAGCCTTATTCCTAATCTTATAGTAGAAGTACCATTATCATATAACAAAGTAAGATGCCTTTTACAGGTCTTAAAAAGACTGCTTTTATGTTAGCTGATGAAAGCAACTGCAAGTCATTACCTTCTGACATTGTTAACCATTCTAAGTGCATGAATCCCAGGTACTTCGTGGTATGAAATGTTAAGGGCACATCAATGAACAATGAATGATGTTCTGATATAAAATGATGCTGAAACTCCTGATTGAGACAGGATTTAAAAAAATAAAGCTATTCTGGTATAAGATAAATCATGATGACTATTTATTTATTTATTTTGCTTATTTCATCTTGCTTTTGCTTACCATGTTTGTCCAACTGAGTTTAGTCAAAAGTCTCCTTTCAGTGCAGGGCCAGGGAGAAAAGCTCCAACATGTTACAAATACTTTTAAACAGATATTCAGTAATATACATTAACGGACATTAAGTAATATGCACTACCAGTTACACATGGATTTGCTAATCAGATTACATTCATATTAAAAACAGAGGTCGCTATTATAGTATGAAAAATAGTTATGTCTTAGTAAATTTTTTTTTAAACACCTTAATTAAATTATGACTTCAGACATAATCACATATACATTATTAGAAAAGTAAACAAACCATATTAACAGTTTTCCATTTACACACATTACACATTACAGGTTTGCTTCCTTTATAGTAGTTTGCCTTTAAGTCCAGCATTACATTAATCACTCATTGTCTGTCATACCTTAAACCTCACTCCTCCTAATGATCATTATACTGCATGTATTGTTCCCACAAATTTTATTTATTTCCATGTAATTTGCTCATTCCATTTTCTGTTTTTTTTTTTTTCAATAATTTTTATTTATTATTTTCATTAATCTAAACTAGCATACATAGTAGCACAGGTAGAGGTAAGACCTCTTCACAGTAAGCAGTTGTTATACATCGAGGGTAGTACAAACAGAAATAAAACAATCAACCAATACTATTTACATTATATACATAGATGCTTTCAATATTCGAGGGAAAAATTGATACAATTCAGTGGGAGTTGTTGTGATTGTGCATATACCTTAGAAAAAAGAGGAATAGGAAAAAGGAGAAAATTTCTTGGTCTATGAATATAGTTTAGTAGGGGATCTCTCATTTGTATTTAAGTCTGATACATTGTCATGTGCTAGGCCAGAATAATATTGAAGATTTATTCCCATAATTTCCGGTGATTAATGTTTTTATTCCCTTTATTGATTATAATTTTATGGGCTAAAAGATGCTTAGTCACCATTAATTTGAAATTCTCCCAGGATGTGTTATTTAGGTTAAGCCAATTGGTTGCTATATAGAGTTTCAGTAAGAAAAATATATTGGTCATAGTAATTGCTTGAGTTTTAGAGGTATTATTTGGTAGAATATGTAGAAGAGTAAATTCCCAGGTGAGTGTGGATGTTTGATACCCCTTTTTTAGCAAATGGAATTTAAGAGAGTTCCATAGTTTAAATATACATCTACAGCTCCAGAATAAATGGATTATATCAGCCGTTTGAATTTTACAATGAGGACAAAGAGGGGATTTCGTAGAGTTAAATTTATGTAAGATAGCGGGTGTGAAATATGTGTAGTTATAGATCATCCAGTTGGGTGAATGCCAATTTCTTAAGAGGTATGGATCTATTTGTTAAGTTGATAGCTTGGTTTAGTTGAAGGGTATTGATGGATGGGTTGTTCTTTCTCCAAGAATCTGAAACAAGCAGATCTTTTTGGAATTTAATGTCTTTAATTAGTTTGTATGTATTAGTGATATATTTTTTAGTTGATAGGATGGTTTTCCATAGAGAGTTACAGGTTGTAATATCATTGTTGTTCATATTGCAATTTTGTAAATAGTTGGTACATAATTCTTTAATTTGCCTTAAAATCACTGTATAGGATTTGGGGAGGTTCCAATGATTCCTTATTTCCTATATAGAGTCATTAATGTATGGGTATATATCTTGGATGGTTATATTAATTAATTTAGGGAGGGGATTCAGGTTTAGAGACTGATTGTTTATTTTAAGGTTGGGATTTTTGTGCAAGGGTTGTAGCATCATCATAGCTTGAGTTAATTTTAGATATTCAAAAAGTTTTTGAGTTAATAAAATGGAGTGTTTCAGTGGTTCTAATAATTTGCACTGTTTTATTAAACTTGTATTTAGAAATGGTAAGGCTTTGGGGTTGATATCCAAGCTTTTGATATGTCTTTGGTATATTATTATCCACATTTGGGACCAGTCTTTGTTCTTTGGGTTGTACTCAGCTATTCGCAGTACTCTATTGGCATTCATAATTAGGTAATACGTTTCGAAATTGGGAAGGTCTAGACCACCTTTACTTTCTGTGGTCATAAGTTTGATATAAGAAATTCAGTTTTTTTTTTTTTTGTTCCCATATAAATTTTGCAAGCAAAGTGTGACATTGTTTAAATAATTTATTGGGTATGTTTAATTGAGTAGTCATGAATATATAAAGCAATCTGGGTAATACATTCATTTTAACTGTTGAGACTTTTGCCAGGAAATGTAGTTTAAGGTTTTTCCATCTGTTAAGATCTAAAATAATATATTGCCATTTTTGAGTTATATTATTTAAGTAAAAATATTTATTGTTTGTTTAGAAAGTGATGCCTAAGTAGTTGATTATCTCTTTTGTTTTTATTTTTCCTATTAGGGCTAGGAGCGAGAATGGTTTGGGGGTTTTAATGGGAATATGTTAGTTTTCTTAAGATTTAATTTGTAGTTTGATATCTTTGAGAAGTGTTCTATAGTTGATAGTATTTTATTTACATCTGAGATTGGTGTGGTACAATAGATATTCAAATCATCTGCAAAGGCTGAGAGGAAGATTTTGTTGTTAAATAGTATTGGGGGTTTATAGTAAAGATTTTGTTTCATATTTAAGAAGAGTAGTTCAAGATATAAGTTAAAAAGTATAGGAGATAGAGGGCATCCTTGGCGGGTTCCATTTTTAATTGAAATTCTGTTAGACCTAGTTTTGTTAATATATAAAGATGTATAAGGCTTGTTGTATATAATTTGCAGGATCTGGATACGTTTTTGAGGAATATTGAAATAGGGTAACGTTTGGAGTAGAAAATCAATATTTACTCTATCAAAGGCTTTATGAGCATTAATAATTAGAGCGTATATGTTCAGGTTATAATGATTAGCCTGGGATATTAGAGTATTAAGAGTTAATGTATTATCACTTGTTTGTCTGAGTGTTGTGAAACCAGATTGTTAAGGGGAGATAATTTTATCTAGTAGTTTTTTCAGTCTATTTGCAAGGATGGATGTTAGTATTTTGGTGTCAATGTTTAATAGTGAGATGGGTCTATAGTTATCTGGGTACTTTGGGTCAGCTTGATCTTTGAGTATAAAAATTGTTTTAGATGCATTAAAGTGTGGGTCATTAATTTTATTCAGCAACAACACTTCTGAGTATTCATATAATAACAACGACCAGAAGAACACCAGTGAGTAACAGCTCAACGTTCTAAAATTTAATAAACAGACAAATCTCACTTCTCTAGCGCCTCGGCCAACAGCCTTTACAGAGTAGAAAATGTGAAGCACATACAAAGTGATATATATAACAAAGTTCATCAATTAATACATTTAAACAATCAATTAATTATTCAATTATAAAACTTAAACTTTTAAAGTTGCAACAATCATATAAAACTGTGCCAGTTACATTCCTTATTAAGTCCAGAAGGACTTAAAGTATTATATTTCATAATTAAAAGCGATTCTTTTTGTCTCAACACATTTTTTTTGAAGAGTAAAATTATTAAAATGTAGTGGTACATGTTCTAAAACAGAGACCTTCATACAGTCTAAATTGCCACAATGTTTATTATTGAAATGTTCTGAGATGGGACTATTCATCTTTCTATTTCTCACATCTCTAACGTGTTCCTTAATTCTATGGGACAAAGTCCGTTTGGTTTCACCAATATAATATTTTTTGAAGGAGCAAAAAATAACATAAATAACTCCTGTATTAAGACAAGAGTATCTAGCTCTATTGGAGAATTTTTTTCCATTAATTTCTTTTATTTCCATATTTATATATTTACAAATGGAACAATTGTTACATGGGAAAGTACCTATCTCATTAATATTAGCTGACATGATATTTTTCTTTTCCTTATATACACTGTGTACCAGAAAATCTTGTATATGTCTGCCTCTTTTGTATGATATTACTAATTGTACATTTCTTAATGAAATAATTTCCTTTTTAACAAAGTTCCAATATTATTTTATTATGCCATTAATCACAGGAGAAAAATTACTATATTTTGTTACAAAAAATAATTTATCTTGATTTTGTTCCTTGTCATTATATTTTATAAGTCTATGTTTGCTATTTAATTTTTTCTGTTTAAATACTTCATTAAAGCTTTCCATAACATTCAGTTCATTATAGCCTCTGTCAATAAACATATTAGCAGCTTTTAAGGCCTCACTAGAAGCTAATAAATCATCACTGCTAAGTCTTTTAATTCTAATAAATTCTCCATAGGGAATAGCTGTTAATGTATGAGTAGGGTGACAACTTGTGCCACACATTTTCCAATTAATTTGGTCAAATTTTCTATGTATACTTGTAATTATTTTTTTACCATCAAATCCAGTTAGGGTAATGTCTAGAAAATTAATCTTATCTCCTATGCAGGTGTCATCAAATTTGATACCAAATTCATTATTATTTAATTCATTAATAAATATAGTGGATAGACCATATCCCCCATCACATATAAAAATTAAATCATCTATAAATCTATAGTAACTAAAAACATATTTTTTTAAAAAAAGAATGCCTGTAAATATATTTGTTTTCAAAAAGACCCATAAATAAATTGGCATAGGCTGGGGCAAAAGCAGCCCCCATAGCTGTTCCCTTCAGTTGTTGATATAGGGTGCCATTAAATTCAAAAATATTGTGGGTCAAACAAAACTCTATAAGTTCCAACATAAAATGTGTTTTGGGATTATTACCCATAAAAGCTGATATTGCTTCCAAACCAAATCTATGTACTATATTTGTATAAAGACTTACTACATCAGTGGTAATAAAATACATACCTTGTGACCAGCAAATGTTCTTAATTTTGTTAAGAAAATCATAAGAATCTTTAATATATGAGGGTAATTTAACTACCTCTTTTAACAAATGTTCATGTAGTAAACCACATAGATTATATGTAAAAAAATCAAAAGCAGACACAATGGGTCGACCATGAGGTCGCTCCAGATTTTTATGTACCTTAGGCAGGCAAAAAAATTTTGCCACCTTACTATTTTTAACTGTAATTTTACGGTCTATATCTGTTCTAGTAAAATTATGTAATCTGACACCCTTATTAAGCAAGGCTTTAAAATCTTGTTCCGCTTTTAAAAGAAAAGCAATGTCAGTCACCAAATATGTTTCTTTGTCATTCAAATGTCTCATGCACATGTCATAGTAATCACAAGAATTAAGAACCACCAATTTCCCTCCTTTATCAGAAGGTTTAAAAATAATGTTATCATTTCTACTTAACTGTTGTAATTTATACCACTGATCTTTAGTTAGGTTAAAACACTGTTTTTTACATAGAAAATCTTCAAGTTCTTTTTCTAATAAAGTGTTGAGAAAAACATCAAATCTCTGAATATTCACATTTTTACAAGGAGGCACAAAAAAATTACTAGTTTTTAAACTACTAGTATCAAACAGACTATATGCATTGTTATTGCCTTCATTATCCGAAGTACAAGAGTAAAAATAATCTTCACTATCATTATCAGTACTGTTATACATTTGAGAATTGTTAGATTCACGTTCCAAATTCATACCTTCATTTTTTGAAAAGAAAAAAATCCCTTAAATTCATTTTGCGATATAACTGAAACAGTTCTATCTTTAACTCATGTTTACGTGGTATACAGGTAGGTATAAACTTAAGTCCTTTCATAAGGACTGATAACTCTGTATCATCAAACTGATAATTTGATAAATTAATTACATATTCATTGATAAAAGTCTCAGAACACAATTTATGTCCATCTACCTTTTTTAAAGTGTCTATCGCCCGGGTCTCTTTGGCGTTCCGAGTTCTGCCATTCTCTCTTCCTGTGATTATTATTGGGTCCCCGTTGTTCCGTATAGGTCCTCCGAAAAGTTTCTGAGTTAGCTGCTCTTGGTAAGTCGGGAAAGTCTTCTATCTCCCTTTCATCTTCATCAAAGGATGAGGCACTGCTTTCACCCGAAAAAAAGCTCTTATTTTTATGCTGTTCCGAAACCGGATTTCCTTTTTGGAAGGTAACATTCTTTCTCCTAGGTCTGGGATTAGTAAAGAGCACAAACGCCCTCTTGTGGTCATAATCACGAATATCTCTATTCAACTTGTATTTTTTTCTATCAATAAGTTCTTTTTAATAATTGGTTAGTTTAGTATTAATATTAATCAAAAGATTTTCCAGTGTAGAGTTAGAGGTCATATTAACCAATTGTTCACAAGTTGATTTGGTTTCAGTGACCAGTTTGTCTCTTTTTACATTGTCCCGTTCAATAAGAATTGAAACCCATTCTAGACTGCAGCGATGGGCTGCTGCAATCCATCTTTCATGGAACTTTATTTCGGTTTCATCATTTAGATCAAAAGGGGAAGAAGGTTTTTTAATGGACCTAAGTCCACGTGGAGTTATCTCTAATTCACAATATCTTTGCAGACTTCAGATGTTAAATAAAATAGCAGTCTCTTTGATTATTAATTTTTCTAGTTTAGAACACAGTTCCTGTACATCAGGGTTACCTGAAATTTCAGACTTCTTACCCACCATAGCAAATGGATTCAGTGAACTTCTTTTCCGTGAGTCTTCCCATTTCTTCATAATGCCACTACCAGTATTATTAGATATATCAACACCTGTATTTTTGTTTCCATGGAAATGAATGTCCCCATTGTTGATTGTAGTAGTATTAGTAGTATTCATACGTTGACTAGATTCACCATTACGACTGGGCAATTCCATGCCCGATTCTCTAAAAATCCTGGGAAAGGAGCACAGAGACTCACTGGTCATATTCAGCAACAACACTTCTGAGTATTCATATAATAACAACGACCACAAGAACACCAGTGAGTAACAGCTCAACTTTCTAAAATTTAATAAACAGACAAATCTCACTTCTCTAGCGCCTCGGTCAACAGCCTTTACAGAGTAGAAAATGTGAAGCACATACAAAGTGATATATATAACAAAGTTCATCAATTAATACATTTAAACAATCAATTAATTATTCAATTATAAAACTTAAACTTTTAAAGTTGCAACAATCATATAAAACTGTGCCAGTTACATTCCTTATTAAGTCCATAAGGACTTAAAGTATTATATTTCATAATTAAAAGCGATTCCTTTTGTCTCAACACATTTTTTTTTAAGAGTAACATTATTAAAATGTAGTGGTACATGTTCTAAAACAGAGACCTTCATACAGTCTAAATTGCCACAATGTTTATTATTGAAATGTTCAGAGATGGGACTATTCATCTTTCTATTTCTCACATCTCTAACGTGTTCCTTAATTCTATGGGACAAAGTCCGTTTGGTTTCACCAATATAATATTTTTTGCAGGAGCAAAAAATAACATAAATAACTCCTGTATTAAGACAAGAGTATCTAGCTCTATTGGAGAATTTTTTTCCATTAATTTCTTTTATTTCCATATTTATATATTTACAAATGGAACAATTGTTACATGGGAAAGTACCTGTCTCATTAATATTAGCTGACATGATATTTTTCTTTTCCTTATATACACTGTGTACCTGAAAATCTTGTATATTTCTGCCTCTTTTGTATGATATTACTAATTGTACATTTCTTAATGAAATAATTTCCTTCTTAACAAAGTTCCAATATTCTTTTATTATGCCATTAATCACAGGAGAAAAATTAGTATATTTTGTTACAAAAAATAATTTATCTTGATTTTGTTCCTTGTCATTATATTTTATAAGTCTATGTTTGCTATTTAATTTTTTCTGTTTAAATACTTCATTAACACTTTCCATAACATTCAGTTCATTATAGCCTCTGTCAATAAACATATTAGCAGCTTTTAAGGCCTCACTAGAAGCTAATAAATCATCACTGCTAAGTCTTTTAATTCTAATAAATTCTCCATGGGGAATAGCTGTTAATGTATGAGTAGGGTGACAACTTGTGCCACACATTTTCCAATTCATTTGGTCAAATTTTTGTAATGTCTAGAAAATTAATCTTATCTCCTATGCAGGTGTCATCAAATTTGATACAAAATTCATTATTATTTAATTCATTAATAAATATAGTGGGTAGACCATATCCCCCATCACATATAAAAATTAAATCATCTATAAATCTATAGTAACTAATAACATATTTTTTAAAAAAAGAATGCCTGTAAATATATTTGTTTTCAAAAAGATCCATAAATAAATTGACATAGGCTGGGGCAAAAGCAGCCCCCATAGCTGTTCCCTTCAGTTGTTGATATAGGGTGCCATTGAATAATTAATTGATTGTTTAAATGTATTAATTGATGAACTTTGTTATATATATCACTTTGCATGTGCTTCACATTTTCTACTCTGTAAAGGCTGTTGGCCGAGGCGCTAGAGAAGTGAGATTTGTCTGTTTATTAAATTTTAGAAAGTTGAGCTGTTACTCACTGGTGTTCTTGTGGTCGTTGTTATCATTCATTTTATTGTTTATTATATAGTTCAGTATGTGGAATAGAATTTGAGCTAATATAGGGGAGAAGGTTTTGTAGAATTCAACTGTGATACCGTCTGGGCCTGGGGCTTTGTGTGATTTCATTTGGTGGATAGTTGTGGTTATTTCACTGAAAGAGATAGGTTCAGTTAACTTTTTTTGTTGTTTTGAATCTAGTTTTGGGAAATTGAGTTTTTGAAGGAAACTTGTTGTTTCTTCTTTAGAGGCTATTGATGTTTGATCGCCATAGGTCTGTGAATATATTTGCTCGAAAATTTTATTAATATATTCAGTATTTGTGTAGTGGATATTTTCATAGAATATTTTGGAAATTTGGGAGGGGGGTTTGGTTTGGGTTATGATTCTGGCCAAAGCTCTTGATGGTATTTGGATTTCGTTAGCATAGTTAGCTAGCATTTTGGTTTCATAAAAGGATAGTTTGCTGTTATGTAAAAGGTATAGATCTTTTTGAAGTTTCAGGATTTCAAATTCAGTTTAGGTATTATAATTTGTTAATAGATCATTCTCAAGCTTTTGAATTTTGGCTTCTAAGTCTTGTTCTTCTTTAAGCTGAGCTTTTTTATAGTAGGATGCTTTTTTAATAAGTATTCCCCTAATTTGGGCTTTAGTTGCCACCCATTCGATATCCACAGGTAATTGGGAGTTAGGAATGTTGGAAAAAGTTGATTTGAGTAAGGTTTGAATATCGTTTATTATTTCCTTTTTGGTTAGAAGGTTGGAGTTCAAAGACCAATTGTAGCTTTTTTCATTGTGTTATTCATTGTGATTCCATTGAGGTTTAAAGTAATTTTGGAGTGGTCCAAGAGGTATCTAGTGTGTATGGTCATTTTCAGGGCTAGATCAATAAATGAGTCTGAAATTAGAAGAAAATCTATTCTCAACCACATTTTGTAGCACTGGGAGTAAAATGTGAATCTGTTGGATTTATTTAGACTATCTCCATACTTAAAGGGGTCATATAACTTGTAATCCTGAATAAGTTCTCTTAGTGCTAGGTGGGCTTGCTTATTATGTATTAAATTTGTACTTGTTTTGTCTTTTTCAGGATTTAGATATAAGTTCCAGTCTCCACCTAGAATCATGTAATAATCTTGGAATTTATTTAAGATAGGGTATAGTGATGCGAAAAAATGTGTTGGTTTTTGTAGGGGGTGTAAACATTAAGGATAAGAAGAGGTTTAGGAAGATTTGGAGTTAGAATAGTTATACAGCACCATCTTCCCTCTTTGTCCACATTGGTTTCCAAAATTTTATCTTGGAACTGGTTTTTAATTATTATAGCTACCCCTGCACTATTAGATTTGCCTTCAGAAGCTATGATATCACTAATATGTTTTTTTTTTCTTTAATTTCTGAACATTGATCAAGTGTTAAATGGGTTTCTTGGATCAGTATGAAGTTTGATTTCACTTTTAGGATGAGGTGAAGGAAACGTTTTCTTTTCTTCGTATTCTGGAGCCCCTTGATATTCCATGAGTCAAATTCCCAAATTTATGTAGGTAGGATGCTTGTAAAATAAGTCTAGAGTGATTGTTTGTGATAATGATTTCTGTTCAAGTATTGATAAAATAGAATTAAGAAAGCATCTTTTTATTCCCGTCCCTCCCCAGTGCTTAACC
The DNA here is from genome assembly GCF_019279795.1 of Protopterus annectens. NCBI lineage: Eukaryota > Metazoa > Chordata > Ceratodontiformes > Protopteridae > Protopterus > Protopterus annectens. The sequence continues at coordinate 802,473,645 of NC_056735.1, forward strand.
ACCATCCCCTTGGACCAGGAATAATGCAGGGAGTAAATCGTTATTAATGTTATGGATCTGTGGTACAGTATAGTAGTTATGAAGTGGGCTATCATATTTAGGTAAGTAATAAAAATTAGTATCCCTGCCAGCATTTTTTCTACATAGACAAAGCTTAACAAACTAATTCCCTAAAAAACACCATTAAAGTATCCCTACTCTCCTCACTAGTTTTGTATCTATCTAGTGAAGTATTCAAAGTGAGTATTCTATGTGATTATCAATAATTGAGAGATGTAATATGAAAAGTTCTTAGTTGAACCATTATATTAGGTAAAGTCCATTACAGAAGGTTTTTTAGTATAACTGTACAAATACGTGTTAGTATAATCTAAAAATCCACTAAAAGGTATTAGTATAACTATTAGTTATATTGTTTTAACTATTTTCACTAGTCTTAAAGTGTTATAAACAAAAACAAAATGTTTATATCTTCTCTTTTATCTGATCTTCTCTGCCCCCTTTCCATTACTGTTATTTGTTTTCTTTTCATGCTAGGAATAGGACTGTGCATATTAAAGATTTATAAAGGGCAACCCATGAAATATCATGAGAATAAAATGTCATCCTTCAAAATGTCATCTATTTTTATAAAAGTTTGGCTTTAAACCAAGATTGGCAGGGAGAAGAGAGTTCATTAAGGTAACTAGCAATGTTATTCTGAGTGTAAGGCTCAGCGATTGTCTTGATCACTGTCTGTAGGTTTTTGCTGTGAAGGTGAAACAGAAGAGCTGTTATAACATAAATAACATCACTAGAACATTCATGTTTCAGAAACTATGATGATTTTAAACACGTATATGCTTACATTTAATTTTCTCGAGTAAATCGGCTTTACATTCATTGTGTTTACTTTCGGTTACACAAAGCAGATTCTATCTGCATTCTATGAAGCAAGTGGTGGCAATCAATCAGTGTAGCAAAATCCAAGCCATCAGTTGCACAATGGCTCCACCCCTCAGACGTGTTCCCATTATGAAAGTATCATATTTAAAGTTCAAAGTGAAACAGAGAAGGCTTAAACTTATAAAAACAGATACATAACATTCTGTCAGTTTACTAAGCTTCACTGTTTGGAACTGAAATTTTCAATTAACAATTTGGTATCTGTACATATACACTTAATTAAGAAGTTTTTTCCCTCGGGAATTTTACATTTATACTTTACAATGGCTGTGAAATTACTCCATCTGGCAACCAGTCTAGAATTTATTGTGACAGAATGTTCTAATCATGTGTTTCATGAGAGCATTTGAACCACAACACAAGCAATAAGGTCCGTGACATCATAGCGAGACTATAGTGCTGATCCAGGCCAAAACAGTCCGATATTCACCATCTTTCTTATTTATTTTAATACTATCGAGCCTGTCCCCACACGGACAAAGGCGGTGAAGGATTTATAAGCACACTTCAGCAGATGTTGAAACTGCCTGCAGACCACTTATAACAAACAAAGAACATAATCAGATATACCAAAAGCACAGAGAACTAATTTACCATGTGATTAAATGCTGTGGGAGCATTTTCTGGTACTTTGTCTCTGTTACCATAGACTCTGACATCTTCACAGGTAGTTTTCACAATAAAATTAATAGGGAAGTAGCTCACAAATTATTAATTAAGGATCATAGGAAAAACATAAATAATCCGAAAATATGGGAGAAAATTTTCAATATTCTGTTGGCTTAATGTTCCAAATCCACTTTAACCCCTGGACATATATGTGTATATTTGTGTTCAGCATTAATTATTTAATATATCGACAAATTATTATTTTTTTTTTAATATTCCTGTCAGAAGTTCTTATCTTTTTATACTGATCTTGTTTAATTGATGGAAGCATTCATGTATATAGTGTATATATTTTGTAGTATTGTTTTTTATAAGTTTCATTTGGGCTTTGTTTGTTTTCTTGGTTTTCTGTAATATTGTATGATAACTCAGTAAAAATAATAAAGATTGATTATGGAAAAAAAATTAATAGGGAAGACTATGGATGAGTATATTGTCAGAAAGCTACAGTTAGTAGGAGACAGAGGACTTTGCTTGCTAGCAGAGCAAGAGCCTTTATTTATCTTTCTATCTGTGTATGTATATTACACTATATCATTTAGAGAGAAAGGGTTAAAAATACTGTCATATAATACATTATACAACCCATTGTTATCAGTTGCATAACCAGGAAAAAATTCTAATGATGGTTCTTTGATAATAGCGATCCTGTCTCCACACGAACAAAGACATAGTAAGTCTGGATGTAAAATTGTGGAACTGTGTATGAGTGAATGAATGGCGTGTGCATGAAAGCATGTGTGCATGTGTGAAAGCAGCAGATACTGATCACGGATGAATGAGAGAGAGTGGGTGTATATATTGAAGGAAGGAGTGAACGGTGTATGAGAGAATGAACGGTGCGTGCTTGAAAGCATTTTATATGTGTGTGTGGATGCAGAAGAGACTGTGTACGAATGTATGATACAGAGTAAGTGTATGCATTGAAGGAGAGAGTGAACGGTGTATGGGAGAATGAACGGTGCGTGCTTGAAAGCATTTTATATGTGTGTGTGGATGCAGAAGAGACTGTGTACGAATGTATGATACAGAGTAAGTGTATGCATTGAAGGAGAGCGTGAACGGTGTATGGGAGAATGCATGGTACATGCATGAAAGTCTGTATGCGTGTATGAATGTAGCAAAGACTATGTACGGATGTATGAGAGAAAGTGGGTGTATGTATTGAAGGAGATAGTGAGTGGTGTATGAGAGAATGAACGGTGCATGTATGACATACTTTGGCCACTGAGTTAGAACAGGGACTTTGTCTTGCCATTTTATTGGGTTTGTAGACTAAAATGTTACTTGAAGTATTAATTGTTTTTGTAAGGTCTAAAATTATCATGAAATGTACTCTAGAAAACAAAAAAATAGTAGCAAATCTTTTTCTGTCATTGGCAATTTTAAAATAAAGGTAACACAGTTCCTGAAAATAAACAACCAGTATGATTCTAGCAAATGGGCATCTTCTTCTAAACTGTTTAAACATTAGTGTCCATTTTGTCACTGCAGCAAGAGCCTTTTGTCTTATCAGAGAGATATTATTGTAGAAGTGGATTTAGGTATAAGTGATTATGTGTTTTCTAGACAGACACACACAAACACACACACACACACACACACACACACACACACACATACACACACACACACACACACACACACACACACACACACACACACACACACACACACACGCACACACACACGCATGCATGCCCACACGCATGCATAGGTATTCACTGGTCTATGCTATCCTCTCATTTCTCCCTTTCTCACTTATTCTGCTTTCCTACAGAACTGTTTGAGTTTATCTGCTAGATTTATCTAGCTATGTTCTAATTCGATGTACAATCTACCTGCAATTAGAACTAGATAAGTGATAAAGCATTAGCTGTATTCAGAACTGCCGAAAAGGCTCTCCTTGGCATATAAAGAAAAAAAAAAGCAGTCTTTTTTTTTTCTATGAAAATGCTGCAGTTACATTAGCATAATCATTCTTGTCGAGGCTGTCTTTGGGTGAGAGGGGGCTCAGAAATGACAATGACTTTGCTACAGCCTCTAGATAGTTTTAGTGTTCTCTTTCTAACCTAAGTATTGTAAAACTTTAATTTTACTAAGAAAGGCAACGAGCCTTTGTTTCACAGGGTAGTTTAACTGAAAATATTCAAACTATTCATAATGATTTAATCCATGAGTTGTACTTGATATTATGAGCTGGCAGACTTTTTGCTGTGGTATTGGTTAATACATGAAGTACATTAATGTAATACAATGCTAACAGCACTAGTATAAAAATAGCATTTCCCAGAGAAATGCAGATCCTTCCACTCCACTGATGTGCTTAGGGAATGTCTACTTGGGAAAAACAAAACGGTCAGGAATGATCTATCATCAGTGTATATGCAATATGTAAATAATGACAGTAAATTAATAATACACTAGGCAACAAACAAACATGCAGTCTGCATTGCAAAACTTACTGCATTAAATAGGATTGGCATGAGTGTGTGTATGTACTATCTTCTTAGTAATTTTAAACAGTCTATCCAGTTTCATTTTACTTTATTGTAAAACGTTTTTTTCTTTTTCCCCTTGTTTGCATTTTGCAGTCTGAGCACTTGTCGCTCGTTTCCTAGTAGTTTGAATGAGCATAGGGGGATGATCAAACCTATTGGATATCCCGGAAGTGTCACACTTTTGAAAAAAACTGGTGTAGTGCATGGAGGGATGTTTTTGGTTCCTGTCGTGGGAAAATGGAAAGGAGTAGGCATGCCCAATTGTTCTCGATCGACCTCATGGTGGTTTTTCTGATAGATCAGAATTACCAGGTTGTTGGTAAAGGCCTATAAAGGCCCAACAGTACAGGGAAAAGAAGAAAGTCGTCTTGAAAGGCCAAGAGTTGATCGATCGTTCATCCAACATTCATGAAGGACTCCGGTGAGTATGTTTATCGATCTATTGTTGGTATTTTCTTAAATACAGCCAGAAAAGTTTTTCTAGCTTCCTTTTGGCTAGCGATCATATACTTAATTCCTTCTGAGTAAATAATTAGTGTATTAAGGTATTTCTTTTGAAATTTTATTTTTCTTTCAATTAGGAACTTACAATAAGGAGAGAGAAGCTGCCTTGCTTGTCTTATTTGAAGTGGGAGATCTTGAGCTAGTGATATTGTATTATTCTTCCAGTTAACAGTTCCTCCATTTTTTTTTATAGCCAGCAGGATTGCATTGACGTCTTGGAAGTTTAATAGCTTTGCATAGACAGGTCTGGGTTTGTAGGTTCCTTGGTTTTCTTTTAGAGCTCTGTGTGCTCTTTCTATTATTATTTGTTTTACTGTTCCAGGTTCTTTGATCAGTATGTTGAAAATTTGTATTATAGAGGGAATCAGCTCATTGTGGTTTACAGATTCTGGGATGCCTCTTATGATAATATTATTCCTTCTAGATCTTGCTTCCAGGTCCATGATCTTGTCTTGGATGTTTTGAATTTCTTTGTCATGGGAGTCTGTTTTTTTGGTTATTAGAATTATTTTCTCTTCATGTTCCATGTTTTTGGCTTCAGATTTATCCAGTCTGTCCATTATTTGGTTAAAAGTATTTCCAAATGATTGTAGTTGTACAGTTAATTCTTTTATTGCCTCTTGGATGGGAAGTAAGGCTGTTTTAATATCCTCCAGATTTGCTGGTTGATCAGATTTATTTTTGTTTCCAGTTTTGGATGTAGCTGTTTGTTTTATTATCTTCTGCCTTTTTGAGTTCAAATCTTTCTCCGGCGATAGTAAATCTGAAAGTTTGGTTTTAGTTGTGGTAGTGTCCATGTTTTTATCTTCTTTTGACATCCTGTGGTGTTTATTTTCTTCAGTTTTAAATGTATTGTCCAGTAAGCAGGATTGAGAGAGCACACGGCTTAAGTTAGCTTCTCTGTATCCTTTTCAATCTTACTTGATTATAAGCTGGATCAGACACTTTTCTTTGGTAACTTTATTTTAGAGTTAAATAGAGTTGATATTTCAAGATATTAGGATTAGCAGTGCTTACAGAACAGCGGCCATCTTTGAATCCCACTCATTCCATTTTCTAAAGATCCCCCTTTCAGTTTGTTTATCTCTTATACAATACTCAGTAGTTCAAATACATTAGTTTTAGATATGCATTAGTGGATGTTAAACACTGAGCATCTGAAAAGGTGTATTAGTGGCTTTATCAGAAAGATAATACATCATGTGTTTAGTGCTTAGACATTCAAAGAAATGAAGGTTATGGAAGGAACTAGGTAGGGTTGAAAATGTTAATATTTTAGTTTAGAGGTGGGGTGTTCAGCAGGTTCAGAGACAATTATATTTATGGCTGTCATAAGGTTTATATTAGAAGAATTGAGGTGTGGGTGAGTAAAGTCACAAAATAATGTATAAAGCTCTGAGATGCTAACAAAGCTACTCAGGCTTTGCTGAAAACTAGTAGCAGGGTGTAGAATTCTAAATGAAGGGAAGTGATTTAACGAAATGGCAAGCTGAAGATAATGGTGGCATTTATCCTGTAGATGCACAAAAGTAGCTCCATTGATTTGATAGGTGAAGTTTTATTTCTTTTTTTAAATGAGTTTACATTCTGAAAGGATTGCAATGGGTGTGGGATGTGATTCAACAGTTTAGCTGCACTATTTCAATATAGAGAGCAATGGTGTAGAGGCCTGTAAAATGGCTAGATGAAATGGATACTTGTTCTGTTTTTTGGCATATGTAACTAACACTTTTGTTTGTATGTCTTTGTTGACCAGGAAAGTCCAACTTGGCAAATGCCATTTTCAGCAAAGGCCAAGGGAGAAACACTCCAGCAGATACATTTAAGATACTCATGACAAAAGAAACAATTTTCAATGAGCTATTACATAGAATGTTCTTAAGACATCTAGATACAAACAGGTAATTGCTCTGCAGAGACACAATACAAAATTAAACATGCATTTCTTCTGTGGTGATATTATATATGATGTTAAATTTCAAGAAAACATATGGCTGAAGATTTGCACATGAGAAGGATGAATGATAATTTAATCAAAGGCAAATATTCAAAATTATAACCTGTTAAGCAAAGCAAGCTTAAAAACAGTGTTGTCTCCTTAGCAGTCCATCTACAAATATTCTATTCAAGAACTCAGTGATTCAAGCAAATGAATGACTTAGCTGTGTGACAAAGTCCCTAGTTCATCACTGAATTTCAGAATTCAAAACCTATTTATGAACCTAAGTTATTAGAGCCAGTGTAGTGTGACTGGTTCAGAAAACCAGAATATTTTTTAATTATCTGTGGAGTTTCATTTTGTTGTTTATCCATATAATATGTATAGTTTACATACATGCCTACATATATATATATATATATATATATATATACATATATATATATATATATAGATCCCATTCAGTAGATCGAACCTTTAAATGTTTGAAGACGATATGGCCTAGACCATAACATCGAACATTTAAAGGTCCAAACGGACTGAATGGAGATCCACGTACAGTGCGGAACGTGAAGATTTGCCTTTTATGCAATGTAGTGCGATATTAGAGTTGGTATATTTAAGTAAGGGGGATGTGGGGGATGCAGGGTGGTGTAGCCCCCCTGCTACAGCAGTTTAATTTTGTTTTTTTTTTTGTTTTTTCTTTTTTTACTTCAATGTTCGAACTATTACAAGTTCGAACATATGGTCTCGGACATATTTGGTTTGAACTTGTAATATGTTCTAACTACTGAAATAGATCCTCATAGATATATATATATATCTATATATATATATATATATATATATATATATATATATGTATAGGATCCGTGCATTTTACTACTTCGAATGTCACTTCACCGAGTGCACTTGTTCGACGTAGTGAAACTTTGAACATTGACTTCAGCAATCACTACAGTGTGAAATGGGAATGTTCCCTTATTCCCTGCTGTAGTGCAGTCTTGGAGTTGGTATATTTAAGTGGGGGGGGGGGTGTGGGGGGCACAAAACATGTTTTAGTGTTTTTTTTTTTCTGGGTAGCCCGGGGAACTAGACTTCAGTGAAAGTGCACTTATGTTGAAGTGGACTTTTGCTGAAGTGTAGGGTCTACTGCTCTATTTCGAAGAAGTGTATTTTCGATGTAAAGCAGTAGACCCATGTATACATATATATATATATTTATATATATATATATATATATATATATATATATATATATATATATATAGATATATAGATATATATATATATTATCTGCACCTTGAATGTTCTTATTTGTACATCATTACTGCTGGTCCAATTTGGGTATGAAAAACATCAATTCTTAATCTACTCACCCCAATTAATAAAGAATACATAAATTAAACCATACACTGCAGCTGCACCACATCTTCAGAGGACAGATAAATAGATTCTCCTATGAACAACTGAAGCATGATCCTTGAAAAAACATAATTTGAGTATAATTGAGAACACATATTTCACTTATAACCTGTCTGCAAAGATCAAAATAAGTGTCTTTGCAGGAAACATGCCCACTATATTTTCCATATGTGGCAAGCCCTATACCCCCTTAAATTTCTGTATACTTGCAACAATAAAAATAGAAAAATCCCCCTTAAATTGCACAGCAGTCTTGCACAGAAATTATACTCTGTGACAAAGGGTGATTTTGATCAGCTGTGTTCAAACATTTAGACCCAGATCAATGGTTGCCAATTGCCTGTAGGGAACATTGGGTAAAAGAACTACTACCAAAGAGAAAGGTTGCTAAAAGCTAAATGATGTCAGCTAACAGAGGAGGGAAACTTAACACAAGTGTAACAAAATGTTATTTCACACAGAGGGTGGTGTGGATCTGGAATTCACCATTTAATGAGATGTCAGTGTATAGATCTACCGATAACTTTAAAGGTACCTTGAACAGTTGAAAAATTGTGGATAATCAGACTAGTGGTAATGCAGTACTAGCTGCAATACTTCAATGGATCAGGTGGGCCATCTTGAATATACTACTTCATGAGGAGCATGTGGCTTGCTTGGAACTTATAGATGGAAACTTTGGTGAAGTCTTCACATGCAAAAGGTTCACGTGTTAATAACAAAACAGAAAGAAGCAGTATAGTGCAATTCCCTTGTATTTTAGCCTTGAGAAGCTGGGAGTATCCTACACCATTCTGGTAACCTTTCCATTAAAATGATAACAGAATGGAGGCAGTACAGTCAAAAGTTACTAAATAATTCAGCAAATTCAGACTGTAAGAATGTGAAATATTTCTGTGGTATAACAATGGATTCAACAGGAAAAGCAGCAAGTAAGAGAAGGGACATGGTAAATACATTTGCTAGCATGCATCAGGTATATACACTGCCATCCTATTTCTATTTCAGGAATCACACATGAATTTCACATTATCATGTTAGGCTTAAAGAGATTCAAAATTTAAAAGCAGTACTTGAATGTTTATTTTACTTCATGAAGATAGTTTATATGCAGTGGTGTTTCCACTGGGACAAAGTGAAGGGTACAGAAACTGAAACCTTTCCAAAATTGTGGATTAACATAGAAATTATAGAAACAACAGGGGATAGAGAACAAAGGAGATGCACAGACTAAATCAGGATACCACTGCCTGCATTACCTTTTTGTTTGTAACTATGCAAAAGTGTATTTATTTATTGTTTGTTTGTTAACTGGGTTAGACCAGCGTGTGGCCCTTTTTCAGTGGAGACCTGAGGAGAAAAGCTCCAGTACATAATATAAAATGCAGAAAATCACAACTTTACAAAATACAGAAAGTCACCACATTACAATAGACAAAATGAGTTACATAGTACAATCTGTACAGAAATCACAGTCTTTACATAAACAAACATTGGATTACATTTAAGAGAATGTCAGTGTGAGAACATGCACAAGATAAGCCAGAGGCTTGCATGCATACAATTCTAAACAAGATTTATTGAGCAAAAGCTATGACAATTTTGTCCAGGGTTTTTATTAATGTGTTTGAATAAAGCACTAGTGTTGTTCTGGGTTCTTATAGCCCTAAGATGTTCGCATACCCTGTCTTTAAAGTACCTTTTGGTTTTACCAATGTAGAATCCCTTACAATTACTACACAAAGCTGCATAAATAAAGAAATAAATAAAGAAAGAATAAAGAAAATCTACGCTTGGACTTAATAACTGTGTGGTTAATAATGATCTTATCTGTGTTCAAAATGTAAGAACATTGTGAACAAAACCTACACTTCCTGGTTCCTAACCCACCATTACTTATAATAGCATGAAATTCCCTCTCCAGTAAATTTTTGATGGTATCCCCACTCCTATAAACAACTCTAGGGTATACACCAACCTTACTCAAGATAGTATCGTGTCCGTAAAAAATACTCCAATACTTCTTTAAAATACTGTATATCACATTGTCATCTAAAGAGAAATTTGTAATGAAGGAACAAACTTGTTCGTAGTCTACTTCCCCAAGAGCGGTGTTTTTAGTCATATTCACTGCATAAGTATTGTCTAAAAGTAACAGGCACAATTTCCCATCTAGTCTCATATTTGAAACCTCACTAATGATGTTGTCAATTAATTCCAAGGGGTATCCTCTAGCCAAAAACATACCCTTTAAACAATTAATCTGAGTATGAAAATCTTCAGTGCTGCTAACCATGTGTGAAATTCTAATAAATTGACCTTTAACAACTCCTTTCTTGACATGTTCCGGATGGCTACTCCGATAGTGTAATAGACTGTTGCTGTATGTAGGCTTCCTATACAAATCACTAACAAAGGAAGCATTGCTCAAATCCTTTCTTATAGTAACATCCAAAAAGTGAATTTCATCTACATTATACTTTGAAGTAAATCTTAAAAACTGTGTTGTACTGTTGATATAGGTCAACAAATGGGACACTTCTGCTGGATCACCATTCCAGACAAAGAATAAATCATCAATATAACATACATACAGAGCCAATTGACTAGAAAAAGAAGAATGCAAGAGAAATGTCTTCTCCCACATGTACATGAAAATGTTTGCAAAAATGGGGGCACATGAGGCCCCCAAAGCCACCCCACTCTTCTGTACAAAAAATTGTCCGTCAAACTAAACGAAGTTAAACTTTAAAATAATTTCCATTAGTGTTACCAAAACAGAAACCTGGTAATTGTCAAATAAATTACAGTCAAACAAGAATTCTTCATGCCATTCCAAACCCAAAGAGTGTGGTATGATGTGAAACAAGTTGGTAACATCCACAGTTAGAAAACTGACCTTCTCATCAAAAGGCAAGTTTTTAAATTTTGTCAAAAAGTGCCAGGAATCTATACAAATGTGATCCACATCTTTCAAAACAATTTTAAGCATAATGTCAAGATATTTACCCGTAAAATGTGTTTTAGATCCCGCTGAACTATCAATTGGTCTCATAGGAGGATTGTTCCTGTCATTGTGTATTTTAGGTATACCAAAAATACTCGGCACCCTAGGAAATCTAACTGTGAGAAATTCATAAAGGTCAACATCAATTTGTCCCTGATCAAACAGGTCTTTCAGAAGTAAATCAATCCTATAATGTGAAATATTGACAAAATTCAAGGAAACAACTTCATACATAGCGTCATCTAAAAGCAGAGTATTCATTCTGTTGTTGTAGTCACATCTAGTCATGACCACTGCTCGGCCCCCTTTGTCCGGTTTCATGACTCTGAGTGATTTATCCATACATAATTTTCTTAATAAAACATATTCAGTGCTGGATAAATCCAGCCCAGTGTCATCAAAAATGGACCTTGAACTCAAAAGAGTTCTAAATTCAGATTCAACCATACTTTCAAAAATAGCCAAAAAACTGACAAGGGGCAGATTAAAAATGCTTTTCTTTCTTAAAGTGTTACTGTGAACACTGTGCGAAATGGAATCAAACAATAAACATAAGTTTATCTTACGCACAAAAAGTTTCAAGTCAAGAATTAGTTGTACAATGTCAGAATGTTTTGCAGGTACAAAGTTAAAGCCTTTACATAACAGGTTAGCTATGTCAGCGTCAAAGAACTGATTAGAAAAGTTATAAACTGAAAAGTCACCTGCTGTGTTATAAACAATAGAAGAGGACACGGTGCATACATCAGCCGACTCATAACACACGTCCTCAGAGTTGGAACAAAAACTAACATCAAAAGATGTATGAAAATCCAAACCAGTTACCAAATCATTTAATTTCATCTGGATTGTTGTCGCCTCATGTTCTGTTGAAAATATTTTCGCTGATAACTCTGGTTCACATAGGGCCGATGTTGACTGTAACTCTCCTGTTGTGTTTGGTTGCGTATCCTTTCCCATCTCCTCAACGGTTCTTCCCCTAAAGGGACTCGATGATCCGGTTGCTCTTCAGCTCCACCTCTCACAGGACTGCTACCAACAGGAGAGTCGTTGTATGAAGTATCTTGAACATGAGTGATCATTGATCTAGGGTAGGCTGTACCAGACTGATAGGCTCTAATATCTCTGTCAAGTTTTTTTATTTTGCGGTTTTTATCATCCGCAATGATCTTGTCCACTTTGTTTAACACATGTTGGTAGGCAGAAACAGAATGTTGAAACAAAAGATCATCATGTAACACTCTGTCCAACTCAGAAAGTTCTGAGTGTAACAAATCAATAACTTTGTTCTTGTTTTTCATCAAAATTTCAAGCAATTCAGTACCTTGCCTATCAAACAGACTAACCAACTCACAGTATAGTGGAGAATCCGCATTCAAGCCTGTAGGAAATTTCTAATACCTAAGTCCCTTTGGCACTACCTTTTTCTTGATTACTCAAGAAAGTAGGCATTTTCCACTTGTAACTTCTTGCATTTAGACAGTTTGCTTTCAAAAGTGGAAAGGGACTGTTGGAAGGTACCTCTTTGCACAACATTAACATTGTCACAGTTGAAAATAATTCCGTTGTTAAACCAACGTTCAAAAGATATATCTGAAGTAGTGTTAGTTACAATGGTGTTAGAATTGCAGATAGAAGTGCCTTGTCCTGGGGAGGGGTATTCTCACCGGACAACTGCAGAGAAACATTACTTCTGTTAGTATGAGGAATTTCGGTGTAGAGTTGTTGTATGAGCTGTGTAAGAAGTCCCAAATTTTCCCCTGGGTCATCCCCCAAAGTAAAAGAACAAGCAGAGGAACCCATTGGCAGTCTGGAGATAGTAACAAACATGAGACCAAGAACCAACAAAAACTTGACAAAAATCCAAAAAGGCACTGGCAGTCCTGTACTCAAAAACTTTTATTCGGGAAACCACAACAGTTAAGCACTTTCGTCAGCAACCACAGACTGACTTCATCAGAACTGAAATAAAACAAAGACATGTTTAATTTATGTCATAACAGCATCATCTAACTCAATTAAACAATCAAGTAAATAGTTCTATATATTTAAAGTGCCAAGTGCAATAAAAAATGCCATAGCCATAAAAAACAACATAGTATATAAACACAAACAACTCTACACCCTAAAAATAACTTGATGTAAAATTAGCAGTAGGAAATAAAATAGGAAATTAATATATTAAAAATTGAACAACTTTAAATTTCATATGCTTGCAATTTAAGTAGGCTAGTTAAATTTGTTGCATCGTTTAAGCCAGGGAAGATAGTGGTGTCCAATTTAATCTGCCAAAACAATTCTCTAAAATCAAGATAATCTTCCCATGGTCCACCCCTAGGGTTCTGTGGGACTTTTTCAATGACACAAAATCTAAAATCATGTCCAGGGTTTTTATTAATGTGTTTGAATAAAGCACTGATGTTGTTCTGGGTTCTTATAGCCCTAAGATGAGCATATACCCTGTCTTTAAAGTGCCTTTTGGTTTTACCAATGTAGAACCCCTTACAATTACTACACAAAGCTGCATAAATAACTCCCGCAGTACTGCAAGAAAATCTACCCTTGGACTTAATAACTATGTGGTTAATAATGATCTTATCTGTGTTCAAAATGTAAGAACATTGTGAACAAAACCCACACTTCCTGGTTCCTAACCCACCATTACTTGTAATAGCATGAAATTCCCTCTCCAGTAAATTTTTGATGGTAGCCCCTCTCTTATAAACAACCCTAGAGTATACATCAACCTTACTCAGGATAGTACCTTGTCCGTAAAAAATCCTCCAATACTGCTTTTAAATACTGTATATCTCATTGTGATCTAAAGAGAAATTTGTAATGAAGGAACAAACTTGTTCTTAGTCTACTTCCCCAAGAGCGGTGTTTTTAGTCGTATTCACTGTATAAGTATTGTCTAAAAGTAACAGGCACAATTTCCCATCTAGTCTCATATTTGAAACCTCACTAATGACGTTGTCAATTAATTCCAGAGGGTATCCTCTAGCCAAAAACATACCCTTTAAACAATTAATCTGAGTATGAAAATCTTCAGTTCTGCTAACCATGTGTGAAATTCTAATACATTGACCTTTAACAACTCCTTTCTTGACATGTTCTGGATGGCTACTCTGATAGTGTAATAGACTGTTGCTATATGTAGGCTTCCTATACAAATCACTAACAAAGGAAGCGTTGATCAAATCCTTTCTTATAGTAACATCCAAAAAGTGAATTTCATCTACACTATACTTTGAAGTAAATCTTAAAAACTGTGTTGTACTGTTGATATAGGTCAAAAAATGGGACACTTCTGCTGGATCACCATTCTAGACAAAGAATAAATCATCAGTATAATGTACATACAGAGCCCATTGACTAGAAAAAGAAGAATGCAAGAGAAATTTCTTCTCCCACATGTACATGAAAATGTTTGCAAAAATGGGGGCACATGAGGCCCCCATAGCTACCCCACTCTTCTGTACAAAAAATTGTCCGTCAAAATAAACAAAGTTAAACTTTAAAATAATTTACATTAGTGTTTCCAAAACAGAAACCTGGTTATTGTCAAATAAATTAAAATCAAACTAGAATTCTTCAAGCCATTCCAAACTCAAAGAGTGTGGTATGATGTTAAACAAGTTGGTAACATCCACAGTTAGAAAACTGACATTCTCATCAAAAGGCAAGTTTTTAAGTTTTGTCAAAAAGTGCCAGGAATCTATACAAATGTGATCCACATCTTTCAAAACATTTTTAAGCATAATGTCAAGATATTTACCCATAAAATGTGTTTTAGATCCCGCTGCACTAACAATTGGTCTCATAGAAGGATTGTTCCTGGTTCTGTGTATTTTAGGTATGCCGAAAATACTCAGCACGCTAGGAAATCTAACTGTGAAAAATTCATAAAGTTCAACATCAATTTGTCCCTGATCAAACAGGTCTTTAAGAAGTAAATCAATCCTATAATGTGACATATTGACAAAATTCAAGGAAACGTCTTCATACATAGCGTCATCTAAAAGTAGAGTATTCATTCTGTTGTTGTAGTTTTCTACGGACAAGATACTATCTTGAGTAAGGTTGGTGTATACCCTAGGGTTGTTTATAGGAGAGGGGCTACCATCAAAAATTTACTGGGGTGGGAATTTCATCCTATGACAAGTAATGGTGGGTTAGGAACCAAGAAGTGTGGGTTTTGTTCACAATGTTCTTACATTCTGAACACAGATAAGATCTTTATTAACCACACAGTTATTAATTCCAAGGGTAGATTTTCTTGCAGTACTGTGGGAGTTATTTATGCAGCTTTGTGTAGTAATTGTAAGGGGTTCTACATTGGTCAAACCAAAAGGCACTTTAAAGACAGGGTATATGAATATCTTAGGGCTATAAGAACCCAGAACAACACTAGTGCGTTATTCAAACACATTAATAAAAACCCTGGACATAATTTTAGATTTTGTGTCATTGAAAAAGTCCCACAGAACCCTAGGGGTGGACCATGGGAAGATTATTTTTATTGACCAATTCACTGAGCAATGGATGAAAATAAACCACCTAGCACTCAATGCTTCCAAAACTAAATTAATGGTATTTACCCCCGCTAAAGTTACTCCTTTCGATATAAACACATTCTCGATTACTAGTCAAAATAACTCACTTCTGGAACTGGTGTCAGAAGCCAAGTTACTTGGGGTCCAAATTGACAGCCAGCTTAATTTCAACTCCCATCTACAATTAAATATCAAACAAACCCATCAAAAACTAGGTATGCTACCGACAAAATCAGTACCTTACAACCACCTCTAAAATCACTCTCTCTACTTCCTTTCTTATCCCCTCCCTTCTCTATGGAGCTCCACTCCTAACTAATCTTCAGTCCTCTCTAAAAAAACAACTTTCCTCTTGCTACAACAAAATCGCCAAGTTCGCTAACAGCCATAGGTCCTCCCCCCACCACTGTTCCTCTCTCCAAAAACTTAAATGGCTAGAACTACTTAATCATCTCAGCTATACCCAGCTAACTCTTGTCCACAAGCTCATTCTTAACCCCTCTCTCTGTCCCTCCCTGTCTTCTGCCTTTAAGATGCACCTACCTGACAGAGTTTTAAGGTCAAACAATCAAAATCTATTAGAAGTGCACAAACCAACTCGTCCCCCAGGCAAAAACTTACTATCCTACAACCTAGCTCGTCTTTGGAACTCACTACCACCATCCATTCGCACTACCTCTAACCATTATATGTTCAAAAAATCTCTTCACGTACATCTAGTGTCCCAGTGGGAATGCTCTTGCTCCCACCCCTCATAACTAATAATGGCAATTTTCATCTTCCTTTCTCTCTCATGTTTACTCCAGCAATTTTTCCTTATTAATTCCCATAACTCACATTATTATTCCCATGGTATCTGCAAAGAATGTATTTGACTGCACCTTTTAAGCTTTTGCTTCTTACGTAATAACTACTCTGTATCACTTTGCAATATTACTTTTCATAGCCTATAACACCTCCAAGTTTCATCACTAGTCTGTATTGTTTTAAATGTTTCCTGAACTTTTGAAATTAATTGCTTGTATCTTTTACATTTGTATAATTATCATTAGTAATCTACTGTATGTACCTAGTTTGTTTGTTTTTGGAGCTTTTCTCCCCAGGACTCCATTGAAAACGGGTTCATTTTGGCCCAGTGGACTATCCTAGTAAACCAACTGCAAATAAATAAATAAATAAATAAATTTTAGAGAATTGTTTTGGCAGATTAAATTAGACACCACTACCTTCCCTAGCTTGAATGATGCAACAAATTTAACTAGCCTACTTAAATTGCGAGCATATGAAATTTAAAGTTGTTCAATTTTTAATATATTAATTTCCTGTTTTATTTCCTACTGCTAATTTTACATCAAGTTATTTTTAGGGTGTAGAGTTGTTTGTGTTTATATACTATGTTGTTTTTTAGGGCTATGGCATTTTTTATTGCACTTGGCACTTTAAATATACAGAACTATTTGCTTGATTGTTTAATTGAATTAGGTGATGCTTTTATGCCATAAATTAAACATGTCTTTGTTTTATTTCAGTTCTGATGAAGTCAGCCTGTGGTTGCTGATGAAAGCACTTAACTGTTGTGGTTTCACAAATAAAAGTTTTTGAGTACAGGACTGTCAGCATCTTTTTGGATTTTTGTCATATTTTATAAAACCTCAACACCATAGCGCATTTGGGAAGTCAGATGCCAGTGAATCCACCTGTCCCACCTCATCTGGCCATGACACCAGGGCCCAGCACATCTGGGACACAACCCGGATCTCCCTCGTCTGCTATTCCTGTACCACTTTTGGGTGGAATCACTGCAGGGGAAAGGGCCTGTCTCGCCCCACCCCCCCGGGAGCGAGAGTGGACAGGAGGCTGTCACTCGTGGTCAGG
The DNA here is from genome assembly GCF_019279795.1 of Protopterus annectens. Classification (NCBI taxonomy): domain Eukaryota; kingdom Metazoa; phylum Chordata; order Ceratodontiformes; family Protopteridae; genus Protopterus; species Protopterus annectens. Next base: position 802,491,066 of record NC_056735.1, read on the forward strand.
TCCAGGGTTTGGTGTGGAGCACCTTTTGATCTGCGTTTGGAGAGCAGCTGCACCAGATTGAGGGCCACCTGGTGCACCTTGAGGGCAGGCTGCCATTTCTGTTCAATCCCCATCATTGGGGCCATGAAGGTGAAGTGGTGACTGCCCTTGGGTGGGGATCTCAGTCCCATTGTAACCATTTGGGGGTGCATGGGCTTCGGATTCCTAACCATCCTCCCCATCAAATGTGTTTACCCCCTCATGTGTCATATACTGTCCCTGTCTGCTGTCTTGTTGGTCTGCCTACCCAACCTACCTCACCAGACGTACCTACAATCCTTCCCCAACATCCCACTCTCACCTTAAAAAAAGGAAAGGGCATCTGTCCCAAAAACAATATCGCCTCATACATAGCTGTCCATTTCACACATGTCCACTGGGCACATGTAATCTTGTCTAACTGGCTGACAACACATTTCTGTTGTCCTCACCCCTCTCTCTGGGGTTTGAGTGTCCAAATTTCCCTCCAAATTCTGTACAAATGCACAGCTGTTGCTGTATAAGAATGGACAGCTATGGACATTCCCTACACCTGTCCTGAACATCCCTAGCTATCTTTCATATTGTTTTTCCCTCTGCATGCCCCTTGTTCACCACTTCCCTATCACCTCTTTTTCTTTTCTTTTAAAGAAATTAGCGCAGGTGTAAAAGGGAGAAAGCGAGTTTGTGGATGTTAAGTGAAGCCAACACAGGTTAAGCATCTGTACGGTTAACCGTGTGTTGGCATCGCTTAGCATCATGCAAACCCATTTAAAGCCACTTAAAACTGCTTTAATCACTATGTCTCCATCAGCCACTGTTCTGCCTAGCAACAAAATAATCAACACTGCCACATCTCAAACCTAGGCCCCTGTATACCATAGTCAGAGCAATGTACCACTACACCATTTGAGCTGTAGGGATTGCTGATGCTTTTTCAAACATATCATGCAGTAGAGTCGTTCAACAGTAGGGAAAACATTCTGTAGAATCAGTTAGGATTTGTATATATACATATACACATGTATATATGTATGGAGATGCATATATATGGAAAAATATATGCATAATATAAATAGAGATATACATATAATATACATATATATATATATATATATATATATATATATATATATATATATATATATCATAACATGTAGTGGAGTCATACCTCAGAACAATGCCTCTCAAACTCTTAGTGTAAAAAATCTGGCCAAAGACTGTCAAAATGGGGGGGCAATGGGCCAAAACTAGGGTCATATTTTAAATATTACTCTTATAAATGTAGAATGTTGCCAGAGTGACAGGGTTTATTTCAGCATACATGTTCTGAAGGATGTGAGTTCTGAAACTGAGATGTATGTCATCATTTACTGACAGAAATCTTCAGATAATCACAGTGATTTACCAGGAAAATAAAAATAATGAATCTGTGGAATAGACCAGAAATATGAGCAATAAACCTAGGAATTCTGAAACAATCTGGCCAGTCAAGAGGTATGCTCAGAACCCTTATTGCAACGAATCTGGACCAAGCCTGACAAAGTGAGGGAAGAAAGCCATAAAAATAAGGACATATCTGAAATACTGTAGTAGATAAGCTGACAAAGTTACTGCAGTAACACCCTTCTGTCTGTCCTAATGTATATTGACTGAAATATCACAAGTCCAAAACACTTAATTACTTCTCACTAGTTAGTGACTTAAATATTCACATCATCCCACTGATGTGTCAGAAATACACAGCACTTATGGGGGCCAGGCAACAGTGCATCCTACAAATATCTGGACATAACATCACATTGGAAACTACACTCAGCTGCTAAGCATGTCACCAAGCACCGTCCTAACTACAGTCAGACTGACACAACACTTCCCCAAATCCGCTATGTATTTGCAGATATATCAGGCACTACATGGATGTAACAGCACTGAAAAACAGACACCAGTGTGAAAGTGCATACCCACAACCAATTCCACCACAGTCACAGTGACATACCGGTAAGCCAAATGAAAAGTAGAATATTAGCACTGTGTGAACCAGAACATCTCATCATGTTTGCCACTCACACACTTACCCTACATATACTGGCCCAATTCACAGTGTAGTATGACTCCTGACCGTGGTATAAGACATGTCTCAGTCTGCCCCTACAAACGTATACAGCCAATAGACCACCAGAAACTGGAGCAGTATGTACAGTCAGGTAGAAAAGGAGCCATAACACATACATCTACCCCCCTCCTTACACAGGCCAAATAACATTTACACACTACACTGCTACACAGTCCAGACAGTCTGTCAACAATCACCAGTAACATACAGACCTCTCAACTGTTCAGAGTCCCACAGAATGTCCAGGCTTTGTCCTCATATATAAGGCCTCTTACACATAACATGTTGGTATTCTGATACGTCACTTGGATGGTATCAGGAATGAAGGCACCAAATGATGATATACCTTACCTATCTACCTCTTACTGCATGACATCTGGACAAAACCTGACATACTTGGGGGACAGAGGCCCAAAGACACGGGCATATGTGAAATATTGCTGTTACAAACTGAGACGATTGCTGTTGTAACAGGGTTTGTTGTGGCAATATATTTTCTGAGGATTATGAAGTCAGAAACACAAATGGATGATACCATTTATTGACTGCAATCCCCACAGCATGCTAATGATTTACCAAAGACAATAAATGTCTGAGGAACACACCAAACATAGGAGTCCATACTCTGGCCATTATGCTGATAACCCTACAGTTGAGGGTTATGTCAACTACATAACACTGTCAGACTTAAAATCATGCAGAAAAGCCATGTCTACACAAACCCCACTAAACAAGCATTAATTCAACTGTATAACAGCAATACTTACATTCTGTCCCTATGTCTAGAACATTCTCCTCTGGTTTGTTGTGCTGTTTCCACAGTTTTCGTTGTAAGAAGTATTTCTAACTACCCTCTGTGATGCTGTTGCTCAAATACCTCCATGAAGTCCTCCTCACAGACAAGGAAAAGTGGCAATACCACATCAAGTACTCAATTATAGGAGTGTGTTGCCATGCCATTGGCTATAGGAATAACAACACAGCTGTTCTGCATGCGATTAGCAAGAGGGGGACACCATTTGGTACACAGGCCTTCAGCTGCTCATGAGCATTACCTACAAAAGGCAAGCTGCTGCCTATGCAAAACAGATGTATACCCTACATCTCGGAGAGAGGCAGACAGACAGACAAACAAACCTAACAACACATATTGGAATCAAACCAACCATACTTGAAAAAAAAGTGTGTCAAACAAGTAAGCATGTAATGGAATGCAGTAGGGGGTTTGTAATAATGGGAAACAGGAAGTTCAACAAATATGTCTCAACAAGACATGCTGTACTGATATATTGCTGATCACAATCTATGGCCATAGCATCTGGGTCTGTCTGCCGTGACATAGATCACAGTTCAGTCCCTTGAGTCACCCCAGGAAAGTATGGCTCACATATGACTACTACTGGAGTGTGTGTTGAACAATACTGACTTTGACACTACTAGGCCACCTACTTGGATGTTGTAGATATCCATATGTTAATTGTGAATACATCTATGATATACATGTTTGTCTCAGAAATGTGAGAGACCTATGTAGGTTATTTGCATAATAAACTACTGTTGCAGATGTGTGTGTTGAACTGCATATGATATACTGAGCTCATACCATCCAACTGTCCAGTGTTATGCACACTGACCACATGTGCCTCATATTTGCGTAGAGTTGTATTATTTCTGACAACTCATTGGCAACCTGTGAAGACTGACATTACAACATCTCCTTCTCTTTCTTTTGGCTGTTCCCATTAGGGGTCATCCCAGTGGATCATCTGTCTCTATTTCTTCCTGTCCACTGCATCTTGCTCTGTCACACCAACCACTTGCTTGTCCTCTGCCACCACATCCATACACCTTATCTTAGGCCTTCCTCATTTCCTCTTACCTGGCATCCTCATCCTTACCATCTTTTTCCCAATATACTCCCTCCTCAGCACATGTCCAAACCAACATAATCCTGCTACTTTCTGGCTTTGTCTTCAAACCGTCCAACCTGGGCTGACCCTCTAACATACATATTCATAATCCTGTCTCCCTTATCACATCCAGTGCAAATCTTAACATCTTTAACTCTGCCACATCCAGCTCTGACTCCTGCCTTTTTGTCAATGCCACTGTCTCCAACCCATATAACATAGCTGGTCTCACAACCATCTTGTAGACCTTCCCTCTCACTCTTAATGGTACTTGTCTGTCACAAATCATTTCTGACACTCTTCTCCACCCTCCCCATCCTGCCTGCATTCATGTCTTCACCTCTCCCCTACACTTGTCATTACTCTGAACTGTTGATCCCAAGTATTTAAACTCATCCACCTCTGCAAACTCTACTCCCTGCATCCTCACCCTTCCTCTATTCTCCCTCCCATTCACACACATATATTCTGTCTTAGTCCTGCTGACCTTCATTCCTCCCCTCTCTAGAGCATATATCCACCTCTTCAGGGTCTTCTCAACCTGTTCCCTACTCTCACTACAAATCACAATGTCATCTGCAAACATCATAGTCAACAGGGACTCCAGTCTGATCTTGTCTGTCAACCTGTCCATCACCACTGCAAATAAGAAAGGGCTCAGAGCTGATCCCTGATGTAATCCCACCTCCACCTTGAATGCATCTGCCACTCCCACCGCAGAACTCACCACTGTCACACTACCCTTGTACATATACTGTAGCACTCTTACAGATTTCTCCGCCACTCCTGACTTCCTCATACAATACCACAACTCCTCTCTAGGCACCCTGTCATATGCTTTCTCTATGACTACAAAGACCCAATGCAACTCCTTCTGACCTTCTCTGTACTTCTCCATCAACACTATCATTGCATCTATAGTGCTCTTTCCTGGCATGAAACTATACTGCTGATCAGTACTCCTCGCCTCCCTTCTTAACCCAGCTTCCACTACTCTTTCCTATAACTTCATGCTGTGACTGATCAATGTTATCCCTCTGTGTTAATACAGCTCTGCAAATCACCCTTATTCATATAATTGGTACCCAAACACTTTTTCTCCCCTCCTCATGCATCTTCTCACTTTCCAAGATTTCATTAAACAATCTGGTTAAAAAGACCACTACCATTTCTTCTAAAGACCTCCATGTTTCTACAGGTATGTCATCTGGACCAACAGCCTTTCCTTTCTTAATTCTCTTCATAACTATCCTTACTTCCACCTTGCTAATCCATTGCACTTCCTGATTCACCATGCCCACATCATCCAACCTAATCTCTCTCATTCTCCTCATTCAACAGCCCCTCAAAGTACTCTTTCCATCTGCTCAACACACTCTCCTCGCTTGTGAGTACATTTCCCTCATTATCGTTTATCACCCTTATCTGCTGCATATCCTTCCTAGCTCTGTTTAGCCAAGTGGTACAGGTTCTTTTCTCCATCCTTAGTATCCAACCTTTCATACAACCCTTCATATTCCTCATCCTTAGGGTTCACCACCTCTCTCTTTGCCATGCACCTCATCCCCTTATACTCCTGTCTACTTTCTTCATCTCTCTGACAATCCCACTTCTTCTTTGCCAACCTCTTTTTCTGTATACTCTTCTGTATTTCCTCATTCCACCACCAGGTTTTTTTGTCCTCCTTCCTCTGTCCAGATGTCACACCAAGCACCTTTCTAGCCATCTCCCTTACTAGCTCTGCTGTAGTTACCCAGATATTCGGTAACTCTTCACTGCCACCTACTGCCTGTCTTAACTCTTTCCTGAACTCAACCTCACAATCACCCTTTTTCAGTTTCCACCATTTGATCCTTGGAGCTGTCCTCACACTCCTCCTCTGTTTCTTGATCACCGATGTCATCCCACAGACCAACATTCCATGCTGCCTAACTACACTTTCCCCTTTCAGCACTTTACAGTCTCCAATCTCCTTCAAACAGGCCCTCCTGCATAGGATATAATCCACCTGTGTGCATCTTCCTCCACTCTTGTATGTCACACTATGCTCCTCTGTCTTGTTAAAATAAGTATTCACCACAGCCATATCCATCCATTTTGCAAACTCCACCACCATCTCACCTTCTGCATTTCTTTGCTTAACACCATGCCTACCCATCACTTCCGCATCCTGTCTGTTCCATTCACCAACATGCCCACTGAAATCTGCTCCAATCATCACTCTCACACCCTTAGGTATAGTCATCACCACTTCATCCAACTCACTCCAAAGTTTTATGTCTCATCCATCGTACACACAGCTTGCGGAGCATATGCACTAAAAACAGTCATCATTGCACTATCAATTTCCAGCTTCATAAACATCAATCTATCCGACACTCTTTTTACCTCCAAAAACACTCTTGGCATATTGTTCCTTCGGGATAAACCCTACACCACTCCGATACACCTAGCCTTACCCCCCTTTCATCTGGTCTCTTGCACACACAATATATCAACCTTCCTTCTGTCCATCATATCAGCTAGCTCTGTCACCATACTAGTCATAATGCCAACATTAAAAGTTCCTATCCTCACTACCACAATCCTATCCTTTCTCCTTTCTTCCTACCATATGAGCATCGGACATCCACCAGGGTACGTCTGTGAATGCAAAGGCTACTGTGCTATCAAATGACTTAAGTGTGTTACAGCAATATTAAGAAAGTGTCACTAATTTTGGCCCATCACCCCCCATGTATGTATGGCGTCCTGCAGATGGTTGACAGGAATGACTGAGCAGCAAGAGTGTAAATACAGTGTGCCATACTAACATAGAACAGAAATGTATATCAGGTATTACCTGTGCACATGTATGTATGAGTAGGTGTACCTGGCTGCCAATAACAACAGACATGGGATGTAAAACGTCAGGTAAATAAGTTGTACATGTTGTACACATGTCTAATCTTAGTTTCTGTGCATCCAACAGAGTTAGATTTCTACAGCTACTGTTTGTTGCATGGCCCTGACACAAACATGGGTACTAGAATAAGCATGATTATCAGGTTGAAATTGGAGAGGTGTCCAACTGTGTTATGACCTTGTGTCCATGCCTACTATAAACAGCTATATGACCACCTACATAGCTGTATGGACTCAGCAATTCCTCAGTTGTAAAACCTGTCTCCACCAAAGTAGAGTAATCCCCTTTGCTGGACAGCATCAATTCATAAACCATATAATTGGTTACTATATTGGCTGTACAGGGCAAGGTAGGATCAGCATCAACCTGGCAGCAAGTCAACCTTTGTCTGAATGAGCATATAAGGTCACAGGTGGATTACTGTAAGACTAACTATGAGTACAAATTGGACGCATCCACCAAGGGCAATCACAAGGCTGTCTTCACATATGTCTGCAATCTCAGAGGCAACAACCAAACCCACCCTGTAATGGTGGTCAATCACACCACATACATACACACCATAGCTATAGCCAATCTGCTGCAGACAGGTTTAGGGCAAACATTACCCCCCTGGCTCACCATCAGTATAGGTGGATATGCACAGCACCTGCACCCCTCCACTCATCATCAGGGAGCAGGTGCATACTGCCTAATCAAAGTCAACAAAAGCAAGCCTCCATGGGACCTGATAACATTCCTGTCTGCATCCTACATGAACTCAGGCATATGCTTCCAGTACTGTTACACACTGTATGCAAGAAAGCCTGAGCACCATTGACATCCCATCTGCAAGGAAGATGGCCACTGTCATCCCTCTACACAAACATGAATGCTGAATCGTAGTTTATGCAATGTATTGGCCCTCATTGGGAGAACATGACACATCAGGACCAAGAGTGCAATGCAGGTTCATACTGTGCTGATAGATGGCAGGAGTATGATATGGTAGTAAGTGGTGGCTAATGATAGGCAATATTGATGTGCTGGCTCTATAAATAACTCTGGGCAATGTCTGAGGTCCTGTGATGTGTTTCCCTGTTTATGTCTTCCAGGTGGCATGCAGACTCAGCTAGCATATACTGTGGAGGAGAATGCAGCTATCACTGATGCAATAATCCTGCACCATGCAGTGCTGTTCTGACATAGCCAAATAAATCTGTGGGAGCAGACTGCTCTGTGGGCCAACCTTGTCCACAGAGTTAACACCTTGGGCCACCATTGCCGCACATATGATCAGGTCATGCATCGGACAACTGACCTGATACGTCATGCCTGGCAAAGGCTGCTCCCATGGCCAGGGACCGTACTGCTACAGGTGGGGGTCCAGCCACACAGACCCCACTTATGGTAACAGTGGAGCTCCTTACAAACCTTGGGCCAGCTCCCACACAACAGCCAACACATGAAACACAAGTCATGGAGGTGGGTGGCACCCAGGCAACAGGCAAGGAGCGTCCAGGTAAGGCCACAGTGCACATCAATTTAATCATGTAGCAGTCATACTGACTTATATATATTATCTAGATGCATGTGTTAGTTCAAACTGCATTTGTGGGTGGGGTTTAGTAATGCACACAAGTGCACATTTATGGTGAGGGACAGCAAATTGTGTACTATCATAGCTTGTACTGTACCTGTGCAGAAACGTAGCATTCATCTTGTACCAATGCCAAATGTGAGTCTGCTAACAATACCTCTCCCCCACAACTACATAGGTCCCTCTGGTCTGGATGTGGGACAGCAGCCTTAAGCCGGTGATTATAAGATTTTCCTGTTGTGGCTCATCAGTACCGCAGGCATGTTAAGGTCATGCATGTGACCATGCACACAACTGTTACTCTCAGCCATTTTGCAATATCTGCATGTTCACTTGTTGTGGGGTTAACTACAGTGCACCACAGTGGTCAACACATGGGCCTATTTGGAGGAGATGTCACATATCTGTAGCATACCTCACAACCTGTCATTGCAAGAAATCTGGAGAAAGACTGACAAAATGGTGAGACGAAGGCCCAAAATTAGGGACATATTTTATAGATTAGTGTTATACAGTGCATATAAATGGTGTACACACACTTGTTAGAATGCCAGATATTTGTGATATACAAAAATGAGAGCACAATAAAATATTTCCAAACCCTTCCAACCTTTCATGTGACCTATAACCTATACAATTCATTGTAAAACAAACAAATCTGTTAGGGGAACAATTATGACACATAAAAAAAATTACAAGAAGCTAGATAAATACTTGTGCACAGGCCGAAGCTAATACTGTGTTGAAGCAGCTTTCGATATTATTACAGCATTACTTCTTCTCTGGTACACAACTGCCATCAATTACAGAAACTCTTTGATTAACAGCTGTCCTACCAGGATTATCCTAAATTTACTCCGTTGCCTGCTACAGCAACAGCCATAGTTTGCATACAGCTTACAAAGCATCAAAGGGATCTCATTTGTAAAAGGTATCAGCCCAGAGAAGGGTGCACACACATTTACACAGCATGGCATATACCATGGAACAAAGTGAAGACAGTCATCAAATGGTGGTGGAAATATGGGGCAACAGTGAGATTGCAAAGAACTGGACATCCCTCCAAATGTGTGCAAAGGACAAGACCCAAACTGGTCAGGGAGGCTGACAGGAGACCTACAGCAACATTACAGGAGTTGCAGGAATCTCTGGCAAGTACCAGTTGTGTACCACATGTAACAATAATCTCCCATATTCTCCACGTCTGGCCTATGGGGTAGGTTTGGAAGATGGAAGCCTTCTCACACACAGAATAACATCCATGTCTGGTAAATTACTTAAGAAAAATACATTAGGTCTCCCAAGACCATGTGGGGAAATGTGTTATGTTGTAATGAGACCAAGGTTACACTTTTTAGCCACAATACCAAAAGGTTTGTTTGGCACAGGAACAACACTGTGCATCACCAAAAGAACACCATCCCCATGATGAAGCATGGTGATGGCACTGTCCTGTTTTGGGGTTGCTGTTCAGAAGCTGGAAGTGGGCCTTTAACCAAGGTGGAGAGGATTAGGAACAGTTCAAAATACCAGGCTCTTTTGCCAAAATTCTTCATGTGTCTGCTAGAAAGCTGTGGATGGAGAGGACTTACACCTTTCCATGCAACAATGACCCATACCATACATCAAAATCCATAAAAGAATTTCTTCACCAGAAGACAATCAATGTTTTGGAATGGCTCAGCCACAGTCCACACATACATCCAATAGGAAATCTGTGAGGTTCCCTGAAGAGGCCTGTGCAGAAGAGATGGCCTCACAATCTGACAGAATTGAAGGGCTTCTGCAAGGGAGAGTGTACAAATATTGCTAAGTCGAGACATGCCATGCTGATGCACACCTTACCAAGAGGACTAACTGCTGTTTTGAAATCAAAAGGTGTTTTAGCAAAGTATTAGTTTAAGAGTATGCACAGTCATGCAGCCAGCCTATTGTATGTATTTCACCTTCTACATGTTACCCCTAACCGATGTGTTTGTTGTTCAATTGGATTGCACATTAAAGATGAGAAATGTTATCACATGATTTCTGTGGTCTCGTGTTACATATCAGACAAAGCTGGCATGTTAACAGGGATGTCTACAATTATAATATCCACTGTAAGCTTAGAAGGTTGTTAGTGTAAACAGTTCTGTTGTAATATACATGCACTGCAGGTTTTGAGGTATGAAACTCAAAATATGTCATTAATTAGTGACACCAGTCATCATATAATTCCAGTAATGTGTCAGACAAACACAGGATAGATGACGAACAGACCAGAAATATGAGCCACAGATGTAGACATTCATTAACACTCTGCAAAGTTGAGAGGTATGTTCTGTAGGAGTTGCCACTGTGCTATACAAGTGAAGAGCAATTATGCATAGATGGGTGCAGTGTGTGCTACTTGAAGGCCCATCACCTACTAACACTACTCACGTATCACAGAGGTGTATATAAGTAGTAACATTAAGTGGAAAGGGGTGCACTGCATGATGTCGAGGGCCAGTCCAGGGTGTGTATGTAGTGGTCTGACTGTGTTGTGAATGTCACCTGTTGGCTATTGTGATGTATGTGTAATGCCTGTCTGCTACCTCAGCTGTATGTGTGTGCATGTGTGTGCATGTGTGTGTGTGTTTGCGTGTGTAGCAGCAAACGGTATAGTGCAGGTATTAATTTACATATGTTATCTTCCCCCCAGAGGTGGCCATGGTGGTCATGGTCCTTCTCGCTCAGAATCTGATGTCAGTGTCTCTGCAGTCTTTGGCAATGATGATGGTCATAGTCAGGCACAGGTGGTGGTGTCAGGGGCTGAATCTGTGCCATTGGTTGCCATCCCACAGTCATCCACAATGTCCCCACACCCAGTCACAATGCCCACACATGCCCCATCCCCAGCACCCACAGATGATGGACAGTTGGCGATGGCAGCATGAAACAGGCTAGCATGGTGATTATGGCAGGTGTGAGTGTACAGGCAGATGGACAGGGATGCTCTCAGGAGGAATGCTGCTCATCAAGCTGCTGTCAAAAGTGCCACAGCAGATGTCACCAGGCATATGATTTGGGCTGTCATGGATGCACAGACATGTAGTGAATGCAACACCAGACAAATACTCAGGGTGATGGATGCAGTTCCTCCTGATTTACATGGCGACATACATGACCTTGTTGAGGTCACACACCAAAATACTGAGGTCATGAATAAATTGTGGGGTAGGACCTTGGCAATCCTCGACTGTGGCATGTCTGTGCCAGAGTGTGTGGTGGGAGATGGGCATCGGCCATGTGCATGTAGATCAGCACCAGTATCAGCTGAGAGTCGACGGGGCCATGCACCTGTACACTCCCATGGTGGCAGTGACACCAGCACTACCAAAGGGGGGTTGCTGTCCACATCACAATGGAGCAGGCCATGGGCATGTGATCCTGGCCTGTCCCATCAGGGACACAGATCCAGCAGACAGGAAGCAGTACTGTATCTGTCCTTAGGCCTGGTGGTGCCAGTGAGACCCCTGGCAGGACCAGTTCACATATCCATGGCTGGAGACAGTGAACTGGACACCCTGCCATGTATAGTCCACAGCTGTCCAACATACCCATGTGTAGGGCAACACATGGTAAGACTGTGTGCATACATATACACACACACATCTGTATCACAGGCAGGTCACCTCCAGACACACAGCACCTCTGCACAGCCCATCTATAGGATACCCCTCCAAATACACACACATGGATGTCAACCATATGGCCCAGCCTAGACCTCTGGCAAACCCACACCGCACCATGTGCATATGATGATACCTGTGCCACATCCCCGTCATCCATACCATTGATGCAGGGACAGGCTAATATGGGTCTGATGCACAGGGTGAATATAGTATAGTGTAGATATGTAATACTGTGTAAGGTGCTGTCTGCTTGCATTTGTTATGGGTGCACATAAAGGTGTATGTAACTTATTAGCCATGATGCATTATTGTTGTTAGTATCACTGATTGAATGTAGTCTGACATACTGTATTCTGTTTGTGTTTCAGGTGTCTGTGTGTCTGCAGGCTGTGGCCCAGCAGACATTACCAACATGGAGTATAGCAGAGTGGAAATACACCGACTGTTTCATAGCCATGGTACAGCTTTATATGTATGTTTACCAGGTGTGTATGCATGCAACAGTGTGTGATGGACACTGTTATCAAATAGTGTGACCTTGTGTACATACCTCTTGTCACAGACTTGTAGCCTTCAGACATGTCACTTCAGTGTTGTGTAGTACCACAGGCTCATACATATGGATTAGGTTACTGCAGTACTGTCAGTAGGTCCCTCACAAGCTTAGCCATTAGATTGACTGCAACATATTCACGTGTCAGCACAGGTTGCCCCTCCATTTCTTTCCCATACACTCAACACTGATGCAGTTGGTGAGGGCATGTTGGTACTGTGTATGACAGGTTTGTGGTATGTATTCCTGAGTTCACAGGATGGAGAAGGGAGACAAAATGATATATCCTTTGCATACATACAGTAAAGACTGACACAGGGGATGTGCATACAGTAACACAAAATCAGTTGGCAATAGCTTTGTAAACCTACGTATTCACTTTAATGTACTATAGTGCTACATACACATGACATGAACCACATAGACTATATGTATGGGACATAACCTTCTACCTCTTACAGCATGTAATGTTGTGAATGCCTTCATGGATGGTGAGATAACCCACCAGAAATAGCAACTGGAGTCATCTATTGCTCCTACAAGCCTGGACAAGTGATAGGGTAACAGATGTTGTATCAGCATGATGTTTCAGTCAGGTATGAGAGCTGATGCTGGCATGTGTGTCAGTACACTAACTGTGACCTATTTGGCAATGATATCACATACATGGCCATTGTTAGGGAACACAGACCACATATAGGTTGCTAACATCCAGATATTCCGTAAACATCTGTACAGATGACTGGTATAGCCTGTACAATGGTTTAACATGCCACATGTGAGGCAGATGCCATTAACATGCTATATAAAGTAATGCCATCAGGAGGCACACACAACTGTCACACTCTTGCCAGTATTGAGATTTGAACCCCTACTTATCTAGTTATTTGAACTATAGTGTTATGCAATTATCGCATGCACTACAGAGCGTATAGGTTGATACATGTCCAATGGTACTTCTAAGGTGAATGATAGCAGCAGATCTTGTGAAGTAGGCAATGTGAAGTGTACTGAGTGGGAACAGTCACATAATACTTAGACCTAAACACACACACACACACACACACACACACACACACACACACACACACACACACAAGCAGGTGAAGTAATATTATAAACCCAACCTCTGTACTATAACACAATGGGACTCACCTTTTCTGCTGGCACGTGCAACTGTTTATAACTGATATGACACTGTCTACAGCAGGACATCACTGTATGCCATTCAGGGTATCTGTGTATGTGACTCACACTGTCTGTGTCCCCTGTGTCTCTCTCTTTCTCTATCACTGTCTGTTTCTCACTTCCCCACAATCTATGTGTGTGTATGCTTGACATATGTTGTTATCTGTTGCCCATATATATGTCTGTTTGGGTCTATATTAGAAGACCAAAAGATGTAAACCATGAACGCTGATAACCTTAAAACGACTGGATCTTAAACTTGCACAGGCCCCACTAAATATATATACCAACTTCGAGATCACACTACAGTGAGGACAGGCCAAATATTCCAATCTTCACTGTACTGCGATCTGACAAAAAGAACTTTGAGATCCGGTCTTTTTGACATTGTCAACATTCGCCGTTTACATCTTTCAGTCTTCTAATATAGGCCCGTCTGTGACTCTTACACAACAGATGCAGATATATCACATATGGACCACCTGCAGCTTCCTGAGGGTAATCCTGTCTGATGAGTGTGTGTGTGTGTGTGTGGGGGGGGGGGTTGGGGGCAGTTAAGGTGTACATAGCTGTCTGTATGCACAGACGTGTATAGACAATACAGTCATATAGTCTGATGTGGGTTCCAACATATCCTGTGATTCTCAAAGTGTAGGAGCATGCCCAGTGTGATCTTCTATAGTTAGAGTGGGAATCCATTTTGGAGATAGGTGTATTTCAGTCCAGGTTTTTGTGTACTACAGTCATACCTCTCAGGAGTACACATGACTTTCCTCGGGGTACTGGGTTTGTTTAGCAGACATTTTCTGACATATCTGTAGTCTGACACTGCAATGTATTGTGTCATTAATTAGTACCAGACATCCTCAGATCATCACAGTGGTTTACGAGAGGTATACTAGTTGTATGATCCATAGATCAATATTATGAGGGCAGATATGTACATTCTTGCCCAACAAGGCCATTTGTGAGGTGTGGCTATAGCCAGTTGAGTGATGACACACTATGTAAACAGGCAAGAAACTTGGTGGTATACTGGCTGGGGATCTCCTGCTTGTGTAGTATCTTTATAACCTGAGATGTCATATCCTTGTGCAGCCATACCTCTCACCTGTACATTTTTGGCAGGTTGTCCAGGTGTTTGGCTAGAGGTTTCATCCTGTCTATGTAAACTTGTGTCTTTATGGCAAGTTAGTTACATATAATTGAAGAGTGATGTTACAAAATAATGGCAGACATTACTGTTTCAGACTACATAACCTTCAGACAATTTCTGCTACTGCAAAACCCTCACCCTACCAACTTTCTCAGTATGTAAGGGAGATATTCACAACACATGCCTATCATTGTGCCTTTGTTCCACTTTTATTTCTGCCCTTGTCCAGATGTCTTGCTGTCAGAGGTTGTGAGTTATGGGTGTGGGTACAGAGTGCATTTTACTATGCAGGCATGCCCATTATATATAAAAGCAGACATAACACAAAAGGATTATTAAAAATAACCAGTGGCAACAGTACCAAACAACATTATATTCACAAAAGTTTTAGCACCTCGGCTACACAGCCTTCAAGATGTCCATTATATGTGTAGTATAGTCTACATAGCACTGTGACTTCCAGGTATGTCAGTGGCAGAGCAGTGGATGTCACTGACATGTATCATAGTTGGCACTGCAATTATCTGCACATGGCTCTGTCAAAGATAGCACTGTACCTAGGGCACTACAAGATGATTGCCAGGAGATGTGCTGGCCAGATCTTGGCAGCATTAACTTCACATACACATAGCTCATTGACACCTGCATATTGGGATAGGCAACATGTTTTCATGTGTATTGGGACTGCCGGTGTCAATGTGTGCTATGCTGCTATTTCCCTCCAAACATGCATGTTACTGCATTTCTGAGAGTATATGGAGGGGGGGTTCACACCTGTCAACTGTACACATTTGCACAGACTGTGCTGATATTTGCTTTACACTGTGGTTCCATTTACCATACTATTGTGTCCTGTCTTGGGAACTAGAGGCATATCAGTAAAGACCACAGGTCAGATTGTATTGGCATACATTTGAGTTTCAGACTTCTTACCCTTCATAGCTTGACTGCAACTGCGAGGCTTGTTGTGCTATCACTGTATGAGTCTGTAGGGGGGGTAATTCAACATTACCTCCATTTGTGGGCCTTTGCCAGACATTTTTCTCTGGCTTCTACAGCTGACTTGCTGTGTGGGTCTAAGGGGTGGGTATGCGACTCCCACACTGACATCCATGCCTGTGACCTATGACCCCCAATTAGTTATCCCCACACATATACTGCAGTGGGATTTGTCATCTTGGGTACTACTACATAGTGTGGAGAGGCCAGTATTGAGCAGACATTACCTGGTATCCCACATAGCTGTCAGTTGTCTGCTGCTATCCCAGTAGTCCACCTCATTCCCTTGTATGCATGCAGCACTACCATAGATATGCTACCAAAACATACTAATCCATTAATTTATTGTTAAGAAGACTGACTTACCTTGTGCCTGCAGCAGTTGTGAGGATGGTGCTTGAGGGCCGCCTATGTTGGATGCACAAAGTGCACTGCCTATACATGGTAAATTACAGTTAATGTGATGTGTGTGTCATCCATTTTACTGTGTGTGTGTGTGTGAGTCAGAGAGAGGTGTCATTCCCTGTAGTCCCTACAGTGTCAGTGTGTGTGCTATGTGTTGCCTCTTTGCCATGACTTGAGCATACTAGGCACACCTCCGTCTGCCTACAGGAGCAGGCTCAGGGGCCTCCTCCTCAGAGCCCCTCTGTGCCTGTGGGGACCTTGGCAATGGTGGTGGCTGTGTGGCCCTTCCCCATACTGTTCCTGCTGCAGCTGTTTCCACATGATCATATTGTGTAGCATGGTACATACTATGAACATGTTTGCACATGTGGCTGGAGAGTACTGCAAGGCTCCACCAGATATGTCAAGGCAGCAGAACCATAACTTGAGCATCCCAAATACACTCTCTATATTGATCCTGGTTTGTGTGTGTGCCTCATTATGACATTCTTGTGTGGGTGCATGTGCATTTCTGATTGGATTCATCATCCATAGCTCCAGTGCATAGCCAGCATCCCCCACCAGATGGCCATATGGGATGCATCCACTGGCAAATGCCTGGTACAGCTGTAATAAATGCCAGATGTGGGAGTTGTGATAGCTTCCAGGGCAGCCAGCACACACATTCATGATAATGCCCTGGGCATTGCACATGACCTGGCAGTTGATGGAGGGGAATCCCTTGTGGTTTATGTAGACCCTACGCTTTTCACCAGGTGGTGCTTTGATGTGGATGTGTGTGCAGTCTATTGCACCCAGTACCTCTGGGTATTCTGCTACATGGTAGAAGAGACGCATATTGCTGGTCCTCTCCTCACGGGCATTGGGGAAGTAAATGTTCTCACCGGCATGTGGAAGCATGGCATCCAGGAACTGGTGGAGTACCCTGGATGCAGATGCCTGTGATACCCCCCATGATATCCCCAGTAGGTCTTTGGAAAATGCCTGTAGCTAGTATTCTTAAGGCTACACATACCTTGGTATCCACTGGGATGGGTTTCCCTCTGTTGGCTCTATGTCTGAATTTAGGCCGGTACAGCTCGATGATTTGCTGAAGTATGCCTCTGTCCACCCTGTAGTGCTCTATCTCCAGATCATGTAACCCCTGGTAAATTATCCTGGGTCTGAACCCTCTTTTCCTTCTCCTTAGTTTGTGGCAGTTGCCAGCATTATCTTCCTCACCACCCTCAGCCTGTAGCACATACTGATGGATCAAAGCAATGGCAACCCCTAACATTTTTCCAGTTAAAATTCCCCTGCATATGTACAGCAATGGTGCAGAGTTTGTGGGAAGAACCAGACTCTAAGATGTTTCCATAGTTTATGCTGTATGATTGGCTGACTATGATGCATCCCACCTTCTAGCTATGTAATTTGTTCTTGATTGTTTTATTCTGCTATTTTCCTTTTTTCCCCTTCCCATTTCTGCACCTTTTAAGCCCTGAGGTGTGCCACGCAAACCCGGTGCCCAAATGTAAACAGTCCTGCTATTTCCATTTTTCTGTTTTTTTTTTTATTCACACATGGTGCGCAATGCGCAAACCTGCTTACCTAATGTAAATACTGAGAAATGGCCATCCCTGGATGCGAACATGCTTTTCATTTCATGGAATAAGTCAATACAGCCTCAGATACACTCCCTTGCTTAGCTGTGCTTAGCTAAGCTTATCTGGGGCCATAGAGCTCCAATGTGCTTACACCATGCATGACACACCCATTTTAAATGTCTGTTGCTACTCCTGCTTACACAATCATGTTATAGCACCTACACGGTTAGATGCAGTTTGGCACTTAGACTATTTTTGTGATTCAGTAAATTTCCCCTAGTTTACATACCCCACTGTCTTAGTTTGTAGTTACTGCACTACCCCAGAACCTTTCTCCATAACAACCACTGTTCCCTGGTATTGTTTTGATTCTGCATGCTATAGACTATAATGGCAAAATGCAGATTTCTGTTATATAATGGCAAAATGCAGATTTCTGTTAAAATTCAGTTTTCGCATTTTTTTTTTGGCACAATCCCGTTTAATTGCCGCTGCCCTGTGATTAAACAGCTGGGATCAGTCAAGATTTCTGTTATATAATAGCAAAATGCAGATTTCTGTTAAAATTCAGTTTTCGCATTTTTTTTTTTGGCACAATCCCGTTTAATTGCCGCCGCCCAGCGATTAAACAGCTGGGATCAGTCAAAAAAAAGAATTTTATTTTTAGAAAAATGAAAACACTTTTTCAAGCCAATGGCCATATATTTGGACTTTGGCATGCCTAAAAATAATAATACATGCTTTTATTTGAGCTGTCATGCCTCCGTATTACATTTTTTCAGAAATGTATTCGGCTAGTAGCCGAATACATTTCTGCAATGGTCACTATTCTTGCCTGCCTGCTTACTGAATCACTAATTCACCTCATTTGCATGGTTTTCACCAGCAAATGAGGTAATTAGCATTATGCAGTGGTGTCCGTGCAGGAATACTGTAAGCAGGCTCATGCACATCAGAACATTAGTTTACTGGATTCCTTGGCTGCCATGTTCTGTGCAGGAGTGGCTACACTGTTCCTGCATGGAAAACAAGCTTTATGAATCCCAGGGATAGTCTTTTGCAAACAACTGAAAATCATAGTACACAAATTGAATTTCAGTGTCATTGACAAGTTTATGAGGCATCCTCCATCATTACAACATTCCCGAAGACTCAGAAAAAAACTTAGAGCTCAGAGCTGTGGTAAAAACAGGCTATTTCCATGATGTGAAAAAACGTGATTCATAGACACATTAGCCTCATTGAGTAATGATCTCATTATCAGCTAACTTACATGTCTCTGAATAAATATTAACTACCACTATTGTAAATCAGCACTTTACTGCAGTAGTTAACACTTGTGGTCCGTGCATCGCCTTAGTACAGGCAGAACCCTGCAGTCACTCCCCCACATGCATACACACATTCAAACACTCACACACACAGACACACACATTCACACATACATGTCTACACTCATACAGACACAAAACACACACACACACACACACACACACACACACACACACACACACACACACACACATACACACATACACACACACATATCTCGTACATGTCTCTTATTTACTTATCCCTGCTCTCATAAATCATGGATCTTTGCAACCAATAATAGCAGACATTAGATTTCCATTATTGCTAGTGCTTGTGTCCTTTGCGTGAAGCCTACACGGAGTTTATTGATTCCCGGGGACCATTTATCAATGTATACTTTTTTTCCTAAAAATAATGTTGCAACACACCATACCTCTCAACTGTCCAGATTATTGCAGAATGTCCAGATTTTGCCTCACATTTTTGGTCTGTTCCTCATCGTAGCACTCAACTTGTCAGCACAAGAAATCTGGACGATGCCTAAAATGATGGAGGGGACAAAGGCCCAAAAAAGGGTCATATTTTAAATATTGGTCTTAAAGGCTTAGAAAGTTGCTCAAATAACAGGGTGTGTGTTGGCATGCATTTTCTGAAGCATATGAAGTCTGAAACTCAAATGTATGTCATTATTTAGTGACTTCAACCCTCACTGGTTTGCCATAAAACCACACATCTTAATCCATTAATTCCTTATCCTGTACTGGAAGAATGTCCTTTCCAGTGAATCAGCCTTAGTTTTAATTTGTGATATGGCCACATATTATTGCTAGTAACATATTGATGGTGAACTAAATCTAACTCCCATTTATGCCTGTAAAAGAATATTAATAAAGCATTTATATGTTCAGATCAAGCATCACATTGCACCTGATGCTATATACACATTTTCAAGTGTTCTTTTTCATTGTAAATTTCTGACATCTAGAATCTGATTAGTGAATTAGTGAAACATTTCTGAACACCATCCAACTTTGCTATACCCTTGCTAGTATAAGAAAAAACACCCCACAAGTCCATAGTAGGATACCTTAGGTTTTTAAACAATGAATCAACTGATGTTTGTGTCCGATAGAGATAGCATATGTAATCAACCATAATATACAAAAATGCCCCCTTATCAATACACTTACATTTTCACTCCCATTTAATTTGTGGAACAATAACACCAAAATGGGTTAACATGGTGGTAGCATACTCTGCAAGTTCCATATCATAGATAGTTTGATATTTCTATATCAAGCAAAGCTCAAGACATACTGGCAACTTTATGCACTGGAAATCCTCAGTGACCATATGTGGATAATAAGACACTCACAAAACACAGTAACCCTGATTACACCTCATATCGACTCACCCATGGTGATGTCTGACAATTTGCAGCTAGCTGAAAAGATGGACACTGTTACTGAGTTGGTGTCACAAATGGTAACAGACACCAAAGATCTACGGACACTAGCAATCAGTAATAAGGAACAACTTCAGCAGTTGGTGGGAAAGGTCAGTTTTTTAGAATCTGCAATCATAGAAGATTCAGGCCACATATAGCAGATACACATGGACTGAATAGATCAGAATGTTTGCAGTGGACAGCTTGGCAAAAAAAGTCTGTAACTTAGAAAACAGACAATATCAGGACAACATAAAGGTAGTGGGCTTAAAGGTAACACTGGATACAGGGAATCTGATGCACCATCTCCAAATAAACTTAACAAAAGTGGCTGGTTTATAGCATTCCCTTACAATAGAAAGGGCTCAGAGCCCTAAAGCTACCTCCCACAGTCAATTAACCACTAAGACAGATAATCTTTAAGCTTTGAACCAATGTAGATAATGTGGCACTAACAACAAATGAAGGAAAGGAGAGAATTCACAATAGATGGGTGTAAGTTCCATTTGTTTCAAAATTTATCTTAACAAACTGCAGCAAAAAGGAAATCATTTGCCACTGTAAGGGCTGTATGTTGCAAGAATGATATACCAGCAGTTTTCTAATACCCAGCCACTATACATATCAGCTGACAATTACAACATCACTGTTTTGAAAACCTTGAGGCAGTTCTGCAGTTACTGGAGGATAAATTACTTTAGGTTGAGCATTCAAATTCCATGGTCCAGCAATGAGATACACTGCACAGGACAGAGCAAACATGCAAAAACTACCCAGGGAAGTACACCATAGTTTCTCATGCCAGAGACTGAAGTACATATTCATTGGACAATAAAAGTGAGCCAGTGCCAGGTAAACAGGCTGAAATGGACAGCCCAGTCAGTCTTAGGAAATCCTCAATTAGCATACAGCTATTAAAGAAGAGAAATAAAGGCAACCCAAGTTCCAAAGGACTGGACACCTGCTTGCTTACCACAATGGATTTGAACTGGGGAGAAGAGGTCCTGGATCAAACAGAAAATGAGATGATGCAAGCTTCTAATAAGTAGCAAAATGCTTTACAACCTTTGATGGCAAGTACAGATGGTAAGAAACTGGAATTGGCAGGAGTGAAGCAGAGGACACCTAAACCCCTTATAAACCATCTTGAGCTTAAGGTACTGTGATAACTTTTTCATTCTACACAGGTTGTTCCAACTCTGCTGTCAGTTATCATGAAGGTTGCACAGGGGTGGGGAGTGTACCACATACAAGGAACAGAGTGTTGGATGAGGTCCAGAATAGATCCATTTGATTCACACCTAAGCATTCAGTTATCCTAGACATTAAAGGCAGGCTATATATTTATTTTACTATCTTTTCAATGTCATAATTCTGTTTGTTTTAACTGTGAATGTAAGGGGATTAACTTATAAACCATCATTGTCATCAACAACCCCCTTTAAGCCATTTTCTACATGGTATTGAGGTATTGTGTCAAATGTCGCCATCTCTCTTTCTATTCAAAAGCTCTGTAGCTTCTTTGACACTCATGCTTTACTGTCACAGGTCGTTTCTCACACCATCAATCCAGATCTTTGCTGGATTCCCACTTTTCTTCTTGATTTATTTCTGTCTATCCAAAATTTTCTTCATCAGATTATTTTCTGCTTTTCTACTCATGTGCCCCAAACCACCGTAATCTGTTCTCTTTGACCTTCTCTGCAAATGGAGCTTCTTTGTCTCTACTCTTATTCTGCATTTCTTTGTCCCACAGTGTGCATCCTACCACCCATGTCAGGCATTTCATCTCCATCACCTCAGGCTTCCTCAGCAATTCTGCCTTTAATGGCCAGGTTTCTGTACTATATAGTACTACTTCTCACACCACTGTTTTGTACATCTTACTTTTCAGCTTCTTTGGCATTTTTCAGCTATACACTACCCCTACCATTCTGTGCCAGTTGGCCACAGCTCCTCTGATTCTAGCTTTGACCTCCTCATTCAGACATTCCTTCTCCTCAACCCTACTTCCCACGTACTTGAAGCTGTTAACCTGTTCCATATCTTCCCTTCTATCTCTATTCTCAGCTTCTTCTGATTTCCCCTATTTGCTGCCATGACAACACAATGGTCTTATCTGTAGGCAGTTTCATCCCAGGTACCTTCAGTTTTGCATTCCATTCCCTTATGTTTTGATGAAATTCTTGCTTAAAGTCTACCTGAGATGGCACATCATCTACATACAGCAACTTTGTTGATCTGTCCTCTCCTACCTGTTTGCTTATGTAGTCCATCACCAGTATGAACGGCAGTGGGCTCAGAGCTGAAACCTGATGCATACCCACTCCCACTGGGAACCCCTCTGTGAGACTGAACACTGTTTGCACGTGAATCATTGGGTCCTTGTACATAGCCTGCACTAATTCTAACAATGATCCTGCTACTTCAAACTGCTTCAGGACTGGTGAGATCAGCTTTCTTGTGACATTGCCATATGCTTTCCCCAAATCTAGGAGTGCCCAGTTGAACTCTTTCCTCATCTCTAGCTTACTCTCAAGTATCTGTCTCACAGTAAACACTGGGCCAGCTGTGATGCATCATGATCTGAATCTGATCTGATCATTTCCTATCTTACTTTCTACCACTCTGCATATTCCCCTAGCAATCACCCTGTCTTGAACTTTCATACTGTGCGATAGAAGTATGATACCTCTATACTGCTCACTGTTGTGATTGTCTTCTCTGTTCTTGAACACTAGCACTAGTTTGCTTATTCTCCAATCATCAGGATGCACCTTTCCCTCCATATTCTCTGAGTACCCTCAGGAGCCATTTCTCCCTTATCTCACCCAACATCTTTATCATATTTGCTGTGACCTTAACTGTGTCTGCTGTTTTCCCTGACTACATTTTCCTTAGTCTTGTTTTTACTACTTCTATGGTGCATCCTCCTCTTCTTTTATCTTTGGCTGTGGTTGGGACACTACAGCTTCTGTGGGGTTTTCTTCATTCAGAAGCTAGAAGTACTCTTTCCATCTGCCTTTGATGTCCTGTGGACCGGAGAGCAGGTTGTTGCTGGCATTCCTTATGAAGGGTGTCTGACTATCTTCTTTATCTTTCTGAATTTGCCTTGCAACCTGCTATAGTTTCTTTGTGCCAATTACTGAATCACTTTCCAGGAGCTGTTAGAGTGCATTTGTTGCTTTGTATTTTGGTATTGCAACACCTGTCTTAAATCCAGTATTCCTTCATAGCCTGGTTTCTTTTCTATCTCTCACTTTTTCTACACTTCTTTCTTTCTTTTGATGACTTCCTGGATTTCTGCATTCCACCACCTGCTTTCCTTATGTATCTTAATCTCCATACTTGGTTCATACCTGTTCAGCAGTTCTCACACGTGTTGTTTTGAGTCACTGCCTTTCTTCTTCAACTCCTCTTATTTCCTCATTTTCTTCTCTTTTTTGTGATGCTAGAGCCCTGAATAATTCCTTGAACTGTTGTGTTTTCTCTCCAGTCAACTTCCAAGTCTTCAGCCTAGTCTCTGTTGACCATAGAACCTTCTCTGACCACTGCTTGTAGCTGAATTTTGTAACCAGTGGTTTATGATGTGGGCCAACTGTTTCATTGGGAATGACTTGGCAATAACTGATTCTACCCCAGTGTACTTTCCTTACAAGGAAGAATTCAACCTGAGTTGCACATTTCCTAGTCTCATATGTGATTTTGTGACTGTCCCTCTTGCTGAGCATTAAGCCATTTGCCAGACTGGCCTCTCCTTCTTTATTCCTGTTGTCCCCACTGGTGTGGGCTCAAGCAGTCCTGATATCCTGTTCTGTCAGTCCTGTTATTGGCATTCAGGTCACCCTTTAACAGCACCCAATCATGTTGCCTGAATGCACTTTTTTGTCACTATCACAGCCCCGTTATGGGGCATTATGCTGGTGTCTAATTGCCATGAGCCTGTCACGAATTCTGATGACATCTGTTACTGTCTTCTGAAGTTTCTTCCTCACCACAGTTCCCACTAGACTCATCCTGGGTAGTAGATTCTGAATCCCAAGCAAAATGTCTTTGCAGCACTGTCCTTCCTTCTTGTCTCCTGGTTGCATAGGATGTCCAGCCTCCACTAAGCCATCATGTTATCCACTTCCAAGAACCTTCCTGCCAATAAACTCACATTGATTTTTAACAATTCTTAGTTTGTTTGGCAGGTTGATTGGTGACCTATCCCAGGTAACCCAAGCTGAGCAAGTGGACACCAGCCAACCAGTAGCTTATTGACCCAGGGCAGCTGGGCTTCATGTTGAATATACACTGGCCAGTAGAGACAAATACACCCCTGCCTCCATTAGCATGAAAACCTGGCCTATGTTGACTGGGTTCTACATTTCTCACCTGCAAATGACCTTGCCTATTTGGTGATATTAGTTAACATGGCCGAATCACCCGAACCCGTACAATGTGGTCACTGATCATGACCTCAATTTCTCTAACTGCCTCATTGGGAATTGTTGTGACTCACAGCTCGTTAGATATGAATTTGTGAGAGGTAATTAATTTTGTACCTCTTTTATAGAAATATGTTCCTGATGTGGGTTGTCTTGTTCTGCTTGGTATTTTTTCTTATCCTGTTGGTCTTGTGGTTTCTGAATCTGAAGAAAAACTTTGTTGTCCATGTGAAGGCTGCCAGCCTAGTCAGATAGAATTCTGCAGATAATTCTATCATTTGTAAATATGAATGTTGAATTACAGGTTTGTTTTCCTAAATGCAAGAATATGCTATGAAATGTTGAACTTAAAACAATGTAGCAACATTGCCCTCTGCTGTAAAAAAAGCTAAGTCAGGCATTTCCTGTATGCCATTTGAAGTTATAATTACTTCATGGCTGTCCTTTGAAGTTAAAGATTCAGAATCTTTCCATCTGGGCTAGCACATCATTTCTATTGGTTTAACTTAAGGAATAATTACTAGAGTTTACATATGGAATGTCTATTACTGATGTAGTTTCCTGCAGCTACAAGATAACAAAAGAATGTAATATCTATCAGCCTTGGAACACCAGGAAAGTGTAAAAAATGATGTAATGTTTATCAGAACTGCAATAGCAATTTAAACAAGAGAATCAGAAGGCATTAAGCATTTTCGTCTTGATCATCCAACTCACAGCACTGCATTTTGTCATATGTAAGTTATCTTAGACTTGGGTTTTCTTTTAGAGAGAGCTAGAAACTAGAAAGATTAGACTGTGTTTTTCTGTGATGTCAGAACCGTACTACTGAAGTATTTCTGTGTGATCTCTGAACTTTTGACTAGTTCTGTGTAGTAGAAAGTATTGTATTGTGTTTTTAATATTTATTATTAAATATTTTAAAACATTTTAACTGTGGCTGGTTTGTGTAGAGATAATTTAAGTTCTTAAGAGTAGTTGCATGCCTTTGGTAAAACTGTACAAAGCCACACTAATAGCTTTAGCCCTCAGTCATACTACCAATTGGATAATAATATTGCACAGTAATAATTGGACACCCTTTTAAGGGCCTTTGAGTAACTGATAAATATTAGCTGGGTGGTGGCAAGTGGTACTGCCATATAGTCTGGGTAAAATGGGCACAGCTGGAGAACCTGTGCCAGCATTCCCCAAAAGTGTCTGTGTGGTTGTATAAACTCTTATCTCAAAGTGTGTGTGTGTCAGCCACTTGGGCAGGGACACAAAGCACTGGTTGGACAGAGAAGGTGCTGGAGGTTTTAGCTTGCCCAGCTGGCTGAGATCTGGACCTTATAGCTGTGCCGACTGGGAGTCTTACTGGGGACCTGGAGAGCAATGGAGTGACCAGCCTTGGACTGACTGTGATCTCTGTGTGAGCTTAAGAGAAATTGCACTTTACTGTGTGTATTTGTTATCCTTTCCTCATATATGAGACACCCTCTCTGGTGTTAGTGGTGAGGATTGAGGCTCCTTCATTGCTGGGCCAGGGCATGGGTGTAACGTATTAATTGGTGGCAGTGTTTGGGGTATCCTCACATTTGTGTTTGGCAACAGTGGGATGTCCACATCACATATTAATCGGTTGGCAAATACTAATTAGCTTGTAGTGGTATGGGTAGAGTGAATCTCTGTAGTTTGTGTACAGTGAGCTTTGAAGGTGTTTTGTACTCTAAAACAGTCATGCAATGAATACTCAGAGTTCAGATCACAATTGTTTTATTTCTTTTGTTAGCTTAGTTAGTCAGGGTGAGCAGGCAGCATGTCAGCAGAGGAGTATGGAAAGCTGACAAGGAGCCAGCTGACGGAGATGTGCCAGGCTAGGGGACTGGTGCATGGAAACCTGACTAAGGCAGACCTAATTACAGCCTTGGTTACAGCTGCATCAGAAAACAGCAACCAGGAGGAAAATCAGACTGGCAGTGGAGATATAATTCCCACAGAGAATGGATAGCTCAACCTTTTTGCAGAGGACTTAAAAATCCAGCTGGAGCTAAAGAGACTTGAGTTGGAAGCCAGGCATGTAAAATTAGAAGCAAATGAGAGACTGCAATGTTTGCAGGCTGAGGAGAATGAGAAACTGTTACATCTACAAGCTGAGGAACAAGAGAGGCAGAGGCAGCATGAGAAGGAGATGCTGACTCTTTGCCAGAGTCTTAGAGGTAATAGGGAAGGGAATAACTGGACCCCAGAAGTACAAAAGATCAGTAAATTTATTCCGAGGTTTACAGATGGGGGATAATTTTGATAGTTTCATTCATATATTCGAGAGGGTATGTAAACAGTATGAAGTTGACCAAGGGCTCTGGGTACGGTTCATGACCCCCTTACTCCATGGTAAAGCTGTGACTGTTTTATCTAAAATGTCAGATGTGGCATGTTTTGATTATACTGCTGTAAAACATGTCTGTTAGAACTGTTTAAGCTAACACCTGAAACATATAGGGAAATGTTTCATGAGCATAGACGCCAAGCAGATGAAAGTGTGCATGAATATGTTGCTGAATTGAGCACTTATTTCAATAGGTGAGTGAGTGGATGTCAGGTCACCACTTTTGAAGGGCTGGCAAACCTTTTAGTCAGGGAACAAGCCCTTAGCACTTTGCCTGAGGACATGAGGATCTGGTTAGCTGATAGACAATGTTCTACTTCAGATGAGTTGGGGAAGAAGGGAGACCTATACCTGGCAAGCAGGGCAGCCTTGCACAGGAAGGGGACCCCCAGTATTGCTCATGGTTCTAAAGGAACCCATGGTAGGCATCACAGACTGCCACAACAGAATCTGCCAGTAGCAGGGGAAGCCACTAGTCCAGGTACATGTCCAGGAACTAGGGTTAAATGTTTTGAATGCAACCAATGCAGCTATGTGGCATACAGGTGTCCACAGAGGCAAGGTGGGGAACAAAAGATGAGGTAGCCAGTAAGTGGGAAAGACAAAATGCCAATAGTAGGTTGTCTTGGGACAACAAGGGTACCAAACTACTGCCAGAGGCTATATCTGATTGTAGTGAATGGCAAAGAGGCCATTGACAAGAGAGACACAGCCTCTGATATAACCATTGTAAAGCCTGCAATGGTTACAGAGGAGCACTACTTGCCTGGGCAGTCTACTCCAGTCAGGGCTTTAGGAGAGATCCCCTTCCAAATACCTTTGGCTAGGGTTCACCTTGACTGGGAGGGTGGAAAAGGAAGAAAGCAAGTAGGTGTGCTTGAGGATATACCTGCAGATGTCCTGATAGGGAATGATTTTGATAGTGCAGTACCCTGTGCTTGTGCAGTTACATGCAGTCAGGCTTGGAGAAAAGCATGTGGGTCTGGTTGCCTGGGAGAGACTCAGACAGACTGCATTCTTGCAGCCAAGGCTGGTGAGGTGGTTACTTCAGGGAGTGAGCTACACTGTAGCAGTGAGACTGAAGGTGAGCCACAGCTGCTTGGGGGTACTGATGGCCCCTTGGACAGAGTGACTGCAAAGGTAGAGGTGAGTAGTAGTACCCAGGCTGACAGTGAGGCACCACTGTCAGAGGATGCCAGACTTCCTGTGGACAGGTAGCTGGGAAGGGTTACAAGGAGGGAGTTGAGACAGGCTCAGCTCTCAGACCCTACATTGCAAGGCCTGATGCAGGTAGCTAGGGAGGCACCTGATTCTCAAGGAAAGGGGGATCTGCATACTGGGGCAAAGGGTTACTATACAGAGAGTGGTCCCCTAAGGGAGGGCTAGAAGGTGAGAGAGTACAGCGGTTGGTAGTGCATAGATTCTACCATCTCGCACTTCTAGCCATAGCCCATGATATTCCTTTTGCAGGTCATATGGGCATAAAATGTACAAAGAGGCATATTATGCAGAACTTCTATTGGCCTGGAATTTCCAGAGATGTAACAAGGTACTGCCGGACCTGTGAGCAGTGCCAAAAGGTAGGCAAGGTAGGAAACAAAGTGAAAGCTATTTTGATGCCTTTGCCTGTGATTGAGGAGCCATTTCAGAGGGTAGCTATGGATATTGTGGGTCCTCTGAGTACCCCAAGCTCCACAGGGAAAAAGTATATCCTAGGGTAGTGAACTATGCTACACAATATCCTGAGGCAGTGGCTTTGTCCACCATTGAGGCTGAGAAGGTGGCAAATGCTTTGTTAGATATTTTCAGCAGGGTAGGTTTCCCAAAAGAAATACTGTCTGACAGAGGTGGCGATTTCATGTCAGACCTGCTGGCTTGTCTGTGAAAGTTCTGTGGGGTGAAGCACATGAAGACCATCCCCTACCATCCCCAGACTAATGATCTTGTTGAGAGGTTAAACTCTACAATCAAGTCCATGCTATGGGCATTTGCAGATCAGTTTAAGAGGGAGTAGGACAAATATTTGCCCTATCTGTTGTTTGCTTACAAAGAGGTTCCCCAAGAATCCACAGGCTTTTCACCTTTGAGTTGCTGTATGGGCATAGGGTGAGGGGACCTCTAGATTTAATTCGAGAGGAGTGGGAAGGTGAGTGTGAGGCTCACAAGGAGTCTGTTGTGGCATACATCCTAAACCTCAAGACAAGGGTCAGGGAACTCATGGGCTTGGCCCAGGAGAACCTGGCAGAAGCCCAACAACAGAAAAAGGTGTGGTATGACAGGAATGCTTGAGCTAGAGAGTATGCTGTGCAGCAGCAGGTAATGGTTCTCATTCCTGTCAGACACAACAAACTGCAAGCAGCTTAGGAGGGATCCTACAAGGTGGCAAGAAAGGTAAGTGATGTTAACTATATGGTGGAACTGCTAGGCAGAAGGCAGGGGCACAAATTGTACCATGTTAACATGATGAAACCTTACCATGATAGGGAGGCCCTTGTGCTGGGAAATTGCAGTGGATTGCATGTGGAGTCTGAGGGAGATCTGAGGAATGATCTCCTCACTGAGGCTCGGGCTGACACCTCAGTGGAAGGTGTAGCAATGTCCCAGCAGCTATCTCCTACCCAGATTTTAGAAAGCCTAGCAGTGTTGCAGGAATTTGGGGACATGTTCACTGGGAAAACAGGGTGCACCCACCTGGTGCAGCACCGGGTGGATACAAGACCTCAAAGGCCTATTAGGTTGGCCTCTTATAGAGTGCCTGAGAGAGTCAAACAGACTCTAAGGGAGGAGGTACAGGAGATGTTGGAACTAGGGGTGATTCAAGAGTCCAACAGTCCCTGGGCCTCCCCAGTGGTGCTGGTGCCAAAGAAGGATGGCAGCACCATGTTCTGTGTGGACTACAGGAAATTAAATAGTCATGCAGAGTCAGATGCTTACCCCATGCCTAGGACAGATGAGGCCCTAGAGCAGCTGGGTGGGGCTAAGTATCTTACAACCATTGATCTTACCAAGGGTTACTGGCAGGTGCCCTTGACTCCCACTGCTAGAGAGAAGTCAGCCTTTGTGACTCATTTTGGCTTATCTGAGTTCACAAAGATGCCCTTTGGGATGAAGAATGCCTCCAGTGATTTTCCAGAGGCTGGTAGATAATATCCTAGCATGAGCAGGAGTGTTTTCCATTGCTTACCTAGATGATATTGCCATCTACAGCCATTCCTTGCCAGAGCACATTCAGCATGTCAGGGAGGTGCTGGGCAGACTACAGAGGGCAGGGTTGACCATTAAGCTGAGCAAATGTCAGGTGGGTATGGCAGAGGTCTCCTACCTAGGTCATAGAGTGGGGAGTGTTTAGATAAGGCCAGAACCTGCTAAAATGGAAGCCATTCAGGCATGGCCTGTACCTGTTATTAAAAAGCAGCTGAGGGCATTTTTAGGGACAGCAGGGTACTACAGTAAGTTCATCCCCAGTTATAGTGCCATAAGCTGCTCTTCTCACAGACCTGACAAGGAAGAACAGGCCAGATAAGGTAGTGTGGACCCCAGCATGTGAGGAGGCATTCCAGAAGCTTAAAGAAGCTTTGAGAGGACCCCCTTTGTTAGCCAGTTCAAATTACAGCAAATAATTTGTTGTGCAGGTGGATGCTTCAAACCATGGTGTGGGGGGTTTACTTAGCCAGATTTCTTCAAAGGGAGAAGAGCACCCTGTGGTTTATCTCAGTTGTAGGATCCAACCCAGAGAGGAATGCTATGCAGCTGTAGAGAAGGAATGTCTAGCCATAGTGTGGGCATTGCAGAAACTACAGCCTTATCTGTATGGAAGGAAATTCACTGTTATGACAGATCACAACCCCCTAACATGGTTAAACAAAGCCAGCCATCAAAATGCCAAGTTGCTAATATGGAGCCTAAGATTGCAAGCATACGATATGTCAGTGCAGCACCACAGTGGGAGTAGCAATGCCAATGCAGATGGGCTCTCAAGACAGGGAATGGGGTAAGGTATACTAAGATAGACCTAACCCTCTCAAGCAATGTTTTTCAAGGGTCACTTGAAAATTTAGCTTGAGTTCTCTGGGGGGGGGGTTGTGAAGGCTGCAGCCTAGCCAGATAGAATTGTGCAGATAAGTCTATCATTTGTAAATATGAATGTTGAATTACAGGCTTGCTTTCTTAAATGCAAGAATATGCTGTGAAATGTTGAACTTAAACCAATGTAGCAATATTGCCCTCTGCTGTAAAGAAAGCTAAGTCAAGCATTTCTTGTATGTTCTTTCAAGTTATAATTACTTCATGGCTGTCCTTTGAAGTTAAAGATTAGGAGTCATTCTGTCTTGGCTAGCACATTCTTTCTATTGTTTTAACTTAAGGAATAATTACTAGAGTTTACATGTGGAATGTTTTTTATTAATGTAGTTTCCTAAAGTTGCAAGATAAAAGAATGTAGTATCTGTCAGCCTGGGAACATCAGGAAGGTGTAAAAATGATGTACTGTTTATCAAAACTGCAATAGCAATTTAAAAGAGAGAATGAGAAGGCATTAAGCATTTTTGTCTCGATCATCCAACTCACAGCACTGTCTGTTGTCATATGTAAGTTATCTTAGACTTGTGTTTTCTTTTAGCGATAGCTAGAAACTAGAAAGATTAGACTAAGTATTTTTCTGTGATGTCAGAACTGTACTACTGAATTATTTTAAGTATTTCTATGTTATCTCTGAACGTTTGACTAGCTCTGTGTAGTAGAAAGTATTGTCTTGTGTTTTTAATATTTATTATTAAATATGTTAAAACCTTTTAACTGTGGCTGGTTTGTGTAGAGATAATTCAAGCTCTTAAGAGTACTTGCATGTCTTTGGTAAAACTGTACAAAGCCACTCTAATAGCTTTAGCCCTGGGATATACTACCAATTGGATACTAATATTGCACAGTAATAATTTACACCCTTTTAAGGGCCTTTGAGTAGCTGATAAATATTAGCTGGGTGGTGGCAAGTGGTACTACCATATAGTATGGGTAAAAGGGGCACAGCTGGAGAACCTATTCTAGCCTTCCCCGTGAGTGTCTGTGTGGTTGTATAAACTTATTTCAAAGTGTGTGTGTGTGTGTGTGTGTGTGTGTGTGTGTGTGTGTGTGTGTGTGTGTGTGTGTGTGTGTGTCAACTACTTGGGCAGGGACACGTAGAACTGGTTGGACAGAGAGGGTGCTCGAGATTTTAGCTTGCCCAGCTGGCTGAGACCTGGACCCTATAGCTGTGCCAGTGGGGGTCTTATTGGGGGCCTGCAGAGCAAAAGAGTGACCAGCCCCGGACTGACTGTGATCTCTGTGTGCTGTTAAGGGTAATTGCTCTTTACTGTGTATATTTGTTATCCTTTCCTCAATTATGAGATGCCCTCTCTGGTGTTAGTGGTGAGGATTGAGGCTCCTTTATTGCTGGGCCAGGGCATGGGCGTCACAGTCCACATCATTTGTTTCCTTCATTTAATTGAATCTTGATGCCATATGACTAAGTTTAGTAGGAAGTAGATAAGAATTGCCCATTTCTGTATACAGTATCAACCCTTTTAAACTTATTATTTTTAAATGATGATATTGGAAATGTGCTTTTCAACCCTGTTATGTATCAATATAAAATAATCTTTATTTATCCTTAAAGCAGTCTGTGTATATTAGTCTATCCAAATTGTTGAACTCTGCATCTAGATTTTTAATATTGTTAGCATTGAACTTTTGTGAAGTGTTTATAAGCTCTATACCAGTATTGTTAAATAAAGATGGCAGCTGCTGGTAAACTGAATCTTGAAAAGTAATACCAGTGGAGGATTTAAAAACATGCAGCACCATGGATACCTTTTAACTGTAATCAGCAAGTCAAAATATAGATTATTGTAATCCAAACGTGTTTATTTCATTGAATTTTTTTTTGAAAATTTTAAACAGTTGTTTAATGCCTTCTTTTTTATCATAATATTCTATAACAGTAGAGTGATGCTGTATATTTAAAAACATTATTGCTGGATCACTGAACAAGTTCTTAATGTAATTTGTATGAGGTAGTAGATTATTTGCAGCGTTTTCCATTTGGAGTTTTGGCAATAAATATACAATTACCATCGGTGTCTGTATTATGCCATGTTTTAACCTTTTTTCCTGAGCTTGTCATTAAAGTGCAAGTGGACTGTTTGACATACTTTGGAAATCTAGATCTTAAAACCAAGCTTGATGTCCATAAACATTAGGGTGACTGCAAAAGGTCCCAAATAACATCTATCTTCTTATGCTGTACTGATAAGCTTAGAATGTTAAAAGACATGTCTACAGCTATTGGGGTTTGGCTCTATTAGCCTGAATGTACCAGTAATGACTTAAAAAAGTAAAAAGTCATGGGCATTCAGATGTCATGTAGCTGAAACACTGGTAAGTCCTTAAAGGGTCATTTGTACATATCCACTTTGATTCCACTGCAGAAAGTTTAAGTTATTACACAATGAAACACTCTAGCTTGACAGGATCTGTTTGTACATTTTAATATATGATTTGTCTGTGTAACCTTTTAAGTGCTTAAATATTTTAAGAAGAATTTGATGTTGATAGTATGATTAATACCAGGGCTTCTATTTGCAGCCAAAAATCAAATAATTGCTACTTACATTCCATTATTTCTAACATGTTCCAGTCTACACCTCTAATATGTAATATAACATGATCAACTACATAAAATATTACTGCACTTTGAGCTGTGTGCATATAAGGCATTTGTTTCTTATTCTTTCTTAACTGCATATAGATGTTCCTATGTTATTTGTGAAAACATTCTTGTTGTTTTCTCAGCATAGAATCCTTCAAATGCAGAACACTTAGGCACATATACTACTTCTGCATTATTGCATGTATAATGAGAAATGACACCTAAAGTCCTATACATATGTACTTGATATAATGATTGTTTGACTATATATTACAT
This sequence comes from Protopterus annectens, assembly GCF_019279795.1. Lineage (NCBI taxonomy): Eukaryota > Metazoa > Chordata > Ceratodontiformes > Protopteridae > Protopterus > Protopterus annectens. Next base: position 802,525,654 of record NC_056735.1, read on the forward strand.
AGATACAGATATATAGGGGGTAGTATTTGGAACACACATACTGAAAGAGATATCTAAAGAACTGTTTAATTTTTTGCAATAAAAAATACAGTGCAGCCTATGTGAATATGCCAACAACATATTGATATGATATGTGAAATTATGTGTTTGATGTCAGTAGCTCTGCCCAGATACAGCATTCAGAACAGTCTCTTGGTGTGATCAGCCCAAATGTAAAGAGGCAGGGCATCCACCTGAGCAGAATGGAATTTTGTTGTTGGTAGGACTGGCCAGGTGATAGGATCAAGCATATGACAGCCAGTTCTTCTATCCTTTGGAGTGGAGAGAAAATCTTGGTACTGATTGACCTCTGGTGGAGACCAGGAGCCTTATGGGATATTTCAGGTTAACATATAGGATACAGACATCTCCCTGACATTATCACACTATCCTCCTTCATAGGGTGACTGACTGGCGTCACAAGAATGATGATCATCACTCCTCATCAAATCCTTGCCAAACAATGAGTACCATTAAAGAAGTCAGGGGACTTACCCAGGTCAAGGTCATGTATAGGATACCCAGGAAAGAACAAATGGTGGACTCAGGGATGAGTCAATGCAGAAGCCAGGGAAAGTAGCTTGAGAATATACAGGACTAGGAGGGGATCATGAGGGTATTGAGGACGGAACTAAAAAAATTTCTTAGAGTGTAGGACAGCATACATGATGCTACTGGCTACTCCACTCTGAGACAGCATGGCTACAGGCTAAGGGGATAGTATGTGGTCACTATGAAACAATTGGGGCCATAGAAGTATCACTGTGAAACAGGGGGTGGTCGCCTAGAGACCACACAAAAGAGACCCCAACGAATAGAAAAAAAAAGGATAAATAAAGGATAAAAACCCAACAAGTCACATGAAGCTAGTAGTATTTTACTGGACAAGAATCTCTTTTCATATTGCCTCATTTAAAAAAGCCTATGGAGAAAGTTCTTAGGATCTTTGAGAGAGACAAATAATATTTTTGGATGACAGTAAATGTGGTAAGCCTATGCATGATTTTGCAATATAAGCTACAATACTTATGGTGCCAGTTGCAGTTATATCACTGATATCATATATTCCACATTAACTCTTAACATTTTTCTTTTTGACAGGGATTGTTGATTATAAATAAAAATGAACAGCTACATGGCCATCCTTTGTCCCATTTATGCAGACCTAAATACAGGCTTCTCTGAAAATGAATTGTTTAGTAGTCAATATCATAAAATCATTGTTATTTATTTCAAATATACCATTGAGTTTCATAGATGTAAAACAATGGTTACATTTTGTGAATGTTTTATAAATGAATAGCTTGCCAAGTACTCAGCAATTAACCATTCTTTGCTAAAAACTATCAGGAACAAGGTATTCCATTTCATCAATCTATCCATTGATAGGGAACATCACTACACTGCAATAAAGAAATCAAGATGGCTTAACATAGAAGAACAGAATTACTGCTTCACATCCTTACTTGTAAACTTCTGCAAAATACTGCCCACCCCTGAAAAATAAGTTATTCAATATGAAGCTTAGCTACAGTTTTAGAAACAATGAACTCCATTTAAGTACAACAGAAAAAGCATACTCTAAAATAATTCTTACAAGCTGGAACAAAATCCAAGATGAGATGAGATAAGGCAACAACAGAATATAGTCAGACAAGAGTCAACTAACTACAGGATATGAAAAAAAAAGCAACAAAGCTGTAAATATTTTAGAGATATGGGCTAAATATAAAGATTGTGTTAAAAACTAACAGTTATTTGTTGATCTCAGTGAACATTTGTTACAACTGTGCTCCATTTTCTGTACATTACTATGGTGTATTCTGTCAGCCCTTGATCGAGAATGCATTTTTATTTGCAGAACTTGGATTATGTGTGGGTTTAATCTTTCTGTTCTCCAGAATAATATCTGTAATATCTGTATTTATTGTCAAATATGCATGTAATGTAGATATGGTGACTGATAAGCAATTGCCTTCTGATAAGCAATGTTAGTCCCTTACAGCATTCAGAACAGTGATCAGCCCAAATGTAAAGAGGCAGGGCATCCACCTGAGCAGAATGGAATTTTGTTGTTGGTAGGACTGGCCAGGTGATAGGATCAAGCATATGACAGCCAGTTATTCTATCCTTTGGAGTGGAGAGAAAATCCTGGTACTGATTGACCTCTGGTGGAGACCAGGAGCCTTATGGGATATTTCAGGTTAACATATAGGATAGAAACATCTCCCTGACATTATCACACTATCCTCCTTCATAGGGTGACTGACTGGCATCACAAGAATGATGATCATCACTCCTCATCAAATCCTTGCCAAACAATGAGTACCATTAAAGAAGTCAGGGGACTTACCCAGGTCAAGGTCATGTATAGGATACCCAGGAAAGAACAAATGGTGGACTCAGGGATGAGTCAATGCAGAAGCCAGGGAAAGTAGCTTGAGAATATACAGGACTAGGAGGGGATCATGAGGGTATTGAGGACGGAACTAAAAAAATTTCTTAGAGGTGTGGGACAGCATACATGATGCTACTGGCTACTCACTCTGAGACAGCATGGCTACAGGCTAAGGGATAGTATGTGGTCACTATGAAACAATTGGGGCCATAGAAGTATCACTGTGAAACAGGGGGTGGTCACCTAGAGACCACACAAAGGAGACCCCAACAAATAGAAAAAAAAAGGATAAATAAAGGATAAAAACCCAAGTCACATGAAGCTAGTAGTATTTTACTGGACAAGAATCTCTTTTCATATTGCCTCATTTAAAAAAGCCTATGGAGAAAGTTCTTAGGATCTTTGAGTGAGACAAATAATATTTTTGGATGACAGTAAATGTGGTAAGCCTATGCATGATTTTGGAATATAAGCTACAATACTTATGGTGCCAGTTGCAGTTATATCACTGATATCATATATTCCACATTAACTCTTAACATTTTTCTTCTTGACAGGGATTGTTGATTATAAATAAAAAGGAACAGCTACATGGTCATCCTTTGTCCCATTTATGCAGACCTAAATACAGGCTTCTCTAAAAATGAATTGTTCAGTAGTCAATATTATAAAATCATTGTTATTTATTTCAAATATACCATTGAGTTTCATAGATGTAAAACAATGGTTACATTTTGTGAATGTTTTATAAATGAATAGCTTGCCAACTACTCAGCAATTAACCATTCTTTGCTAAAAACTATCAGGAACAAGGTACTCCATTTCATCAATCTATCCATTGATAGGGAACATCACTACACTGCAATAAAGAAATCAAGATTGCTTAACATAGAGGAACAGAATTACTGCTTCACATCCTTACTTGTAAACTTCTGCAAAATACTGCCCACCCCTGAAAAATAATTTATTCAATATGAAGCTTAGCTACAGTTTTAGAAACAATGAACTCCATTTAAGTACAACAGAAAAAGCATACTCTAAAATAATTCTTACAAGCTGGAACAAAATCCAAGATGAGATGAGATAAGGCAACAAGAGAATATAGTCAGAAAAGAGTCAACTAACTACAGGATATGAAAAAAAAAGCAACAAAGCTGTAAATATTTTAGAGATATGGGCTAAATATAAAGATTGTGTTAAAAACTAACAGTTATTTGTTGATCTCAGTGAACATTTGTTACAACTGTGCTCCATTTTCTGTACATTACTATGATGTATTCTGTCAGCCCTTGATCGAGAATGCATTTTTATTTGCAGAACTTGGATTATGTGTGGGTTTAATCTTTCTGTTCTCCAGAATAATATCTGTAATATCTGTATTTATTGTCAAATATGCATGTAATGTAGATATGGTGACTGATAAGCAATTGCCTTGTTAGTCGAGATTGCACTTTTCTTGCCTCAGTGGCCCAGGTTGTGGCTGAAAAGGGATCTTTGGACAAATGCATTTACCCAGTTAACAAATGTAAAATAAAAAGTGACCCATAAAAAATTGGGCCGGATTTACGAAAGCTTGCACGGAGTGCAAGAAGAGTGTAGGAGCTCACGGAGGCAATATGTCTGCCGTGCGATCCAAGTACAGCCAGCAGGGGTGTGCACGAGAGCTGCTATAGCTACTCTTGCACAGACAGCGTCATGGTATACAAATTACCTCATCTGCTGCTGAAAGCTATGCAAATAAGGTAAATTTGTAATCCAGGAAACAATAACCTGTCCGTGGAAGATTAGTGTTATCTGCAGAAATGTACTCAGTTGGAAAACGGAGGACTGTTCTGCAAATAGCTAAACGGAGGTATGACAGCTCCAAATAAAGGATGCATACAGTTGAGGAAGCATACCAATGGCCAAATATAAGTCCATTGGCATTTATAAATGTTTAAAATTATTAAAATCTAACTTTTTTTCCCCCCAATCTCCGATGTTTAAGCGTAGCGCAGCACCGCTCAAACGTGCGGCGCTTTAAAAAACAAGAAGATAATTTAAAAATAGCCAAAAATAGCCATTTTCACTAAAAAGCTTATCCTGCCATGCAGGTGAATGGCAGGCTGAAGACAACATGGCCACTGAGTAGTGGTTGCTAAGGGGGGAGCTCAGTGTGAGAGATGTAGCCATGCATTAGTAGGCAATCCTATGCAAATGAGGATAAGGATAGTGAATCCCAATTTTCCCAAGCATGTGAGCCATGTCCCAAGAGTGTAAGTGTAGGAGTAGTTGAGTAGGAGAGTAGAATATAGGTAACATCATGAGGGGGTGTGTCAGAAAGTCTGTAAGCTTATTGGAGCACAGTGTCTTGTGTCTGCCCTGAGTTGCTCAGGATTGCAAGAGGCGTGTCTACAATTGTCCTTTTTGAAAACCAAAAACCAAAGGTGTACGCCGTGAATATATCTGAAATTTCTTGCAAATGTGCACACAGCGTGTGCACACATGTGCTCTCATGTGCGCTCATTTGAGCGGTGCTGTATTGGGCAGAAACAGAAAGGGAAAAGGAAGGAAAAGAATTAGTAGGAAGTTAACCAAGGAGAACTAGCAGAGCTGCCAGGTGAAATATATCAGAATCAGCCAATTACACAGGTAGCAAACTAGCCCAGCCCAGCCCAGCACTTTAAACTCTGCAAACAGCATTCTTCCCTGTTTTTTCCAAAGAACTCTGCAACACTGCAGTATACAAAGAGGGAAAGCTTAAAAACTTTAAAGTCAGACAAAATGTTAGGGGTTACTCTTGCTATTATAAACCAACATGTGCAAGGTGCTGAGGGTGATGATCTTGTGAATGCTGCTGAGCAACCCACAGTGAGGAGACGGAGAAGAGTGTACAGACCCAGGGTAACCTACCAGGGGCTACGTGAGCTGGAGATAGTGGTGCACTATAGGGTGGACAGAGACCTCCTGCAGAAAATTGTTGAGCTGAGCCGGCCACGCCTCACACACAGAACCAACAGAGGGGACCCATCCCAGTGGATACCAAGGTTTGTGTTGGCCTAAGAATACTAGCTACAGGTACCTTCCAGAGACCAACTGGTGATATGATGGGGATTTCACAGGCATCAGCATCCAGGGTACTACACCAGTTCCTGGATGCCATGTCAGCACATGTCGGTGAGCACGTATATTTCCCCAGTTCCTGTGAGGCATTGGCCAGCAATATGCATCTTTTCCACCAAATAGCAGAATACCCTGAGGTAGTGGGTGCAATAGACTGCACGCCAATACACATCAAAGCACCACCCGGTGAGCAGGGTAGGGTCTACATCAACCGCAAGGGCTTCCCCTCCATCAACTGCCAGGTCGTGTGTGCTGCCCGGGGCATAATAATGAATGTGTGTGCTGGCTGCCCTGGAAGTTATCATGATTCCCACATCTGGCATCTGACGCAGCTGTACCAGAGATTTGCCAATGGGAACATCCCTGATGGTCACCTAGTGGGGGATGCAGAATACGTATTGGAGCCGTGGCTGATGACACCCATCAGAAATGCACACACACCCGAACAAGAACTCCATAATGAGGCACATGCACAAACAAGAAACATAAATGAGCGTGTGTTGGGGATGCTCAAGTCACAGTTCCGGTGCCTGGACTCATCTGGTGGAGCCTTGCAGTACTCACCAAGTACATGTACCCAAATTGTCATGGTATGTGCTATGCTACACAATATGATCCTGCGGAAACATCTGCAGCAAGAACAACATGGGGCAGGGCCAAACAGCCCCCCAGCATTTCCAAGGCCTGCACAGGCACAGCATGACTCAGAGGAGGAACAACCTGATCCTGCCCCAGTAGGCAGAAGGAGACATGCCCAGTATGCCCTGGCCTTGGGAAAGAGGCAACGCATAGCACATATACTGACTCAGTAGGAATCCTGGAAATGACACCTCTCTCTGACTCACATATACAGTAAAAGGGATGCCTAACTTGACACTACCTGTTTTCAAACATGTATAGGGAGTGTAATATGTGCATCCAACATAGGCAGCCTTGCAGCACCACCTGAGGCATGAGTCCCTATTTTAAGCAATATAAAGCACTGCTAAGCAAATTTTACCAGTATTGAGCATATTTAAATACAATTGCGCATAACTGTGCACTCGAGTAACCAGCACAACGTCCGGCAACATCAGGCAACGTTGGGCAATGTTGGGTAATGTTGGGTAATGTTGGGCAAAGTCGGGTAAACACACTCACACCTGCTTTGTTGTTCCTTAACCAGTCAGGTCTGCCCAGCAGGAAAATAAAAAATCAGTGACAGGGCTCAAACTCAGGATACTGCACACTATAGTCATAGTACTGAACCACTAAGCCATGACAGCATTTCACTGGCACAGACACAACTTAAGTCACTCACACATACCAGTTGGGGGGGGTCACATACCTAAGAGTCACAGCCAGCAGGACAATTGTAGACAAATGCAAACACAAACAAATGCTGTATCCTGCCCTCTGAAGAGGCATATGAGTAACCTCCCCCCAGGCCTATGCAGACAGATAACAGCAGGTCAGGCAGTGTGATGTGGGTTGGGTAGGCTACAAAGTTACAAACTAATATGCATGTAATTGGAAGCTAAGGTCTGTAGTACAGTGGTATGCCTCAAGCCAGTATGATAGGCAACAGTACAGACTGAAATGGAGTACCTGACATAGCAGTGCAGGCCTAGCAAATGTGTATAAGTGTCAGGTGTACCCCTCATCCTATGTACACTCACAGCAACAATCAGGTGTGCCCCCCGGGTAGAAATGTACAAATAATAGCTGTCCCTCCTGTATGTAGAAATGTTGTTAAGTCTATGCAAATTGACTTATGGAAGCCCTGCAGGCACAGCCTGCTTTCTGTCAATGTACAACACAAAGGTGCGCCCTGAAGTAAAAACCAACTTGATTTTTCACACACATATAGTATATATGCCCATAGTGGGCATGCTAACACACTTAAACAAATGTAGAAAATTTCAGTCAGCAACATACTGAAAGGTCATACTGGGCATGCTCACACACAAACAAACAAAGCAAATGTCAGTCAACAACATACTGAAAGGTCATACTGGGCATGCTCACACACCTAAATAAACAAAGCAAATGTCAGTCAACAACATACTGAAAGGTCATAGTGGGCATGCTCATGCACTTAAGCAAACGAAGCAAATGTCAGTCAGCAACATACTGAAAGGTCATACTGGGCATGCTCACACACTTAGGCCATGTCTGAGTACAGCAGTGGGCCACACATATCTGGCAGTTGCAGTTCTTACTCCAGACACTTGTCACTATTCACCAATCCTGCCTTGCACACACAGTGATATGAAAACAGACCCATATAATATATTGGACCCCTGTCATAATCAAGCTATGTACTACAAGTACTTAAGTTGTTCAATGAAAGTGAAAATGCAAAGAAGATCAATAAATCTCCGATCAGTATCATCAAGAAACAATGAGCACTCCTAACATGATCCTAGCCATGTTCTGGCAAAAATATTGCCAAAGAGTCCATAGAGAACCTTGAAGCTTTCTTTCGTTATGTCATAAATATCAATATAAACTCATATATGTTCTGAGTCAGTGCAAAGTGTAAATGAATACATGTACATGACTGACATTGCCAACATCTTGTCAGACAGGTTCATACATATTTACCCTCCTCACTGACAAAAGGGCCCATTACCAATACCTGGAAATTGTGAAAACCCAGAAATCACATATATAATGGTTAAACAGCTTTATCCAAACCTAAAAACACAGCGTCTATGGGATGGCATGGTTTCCCTGGCTGTGTCATATGTGAACTCCAAAACAAACAGACCCTGCACCTGAACAGTCTGTTGAGACTCACCATCTGTACAGGATATGAAACTGTTGAATGGGTTACAGCAACGTTTGGCACACTCCACAAGTGTCAGTGCACAACAGGCCATGGGAACTATAGTCTTATAAGCCTAATAAGCCTGATCTGCAAGGCCATGGAGTCCATCATTATGGAACTCATAAACAGTGCTATTGGGAGCCTACAATCACCAAACCCTACCCATTGTGGTTTGGTTGGGGCAGGTCATGGTTCCTAAACCTGCTAGACAGTTTTCAAGGCAGTCACCTAGGACATACATCAATGAAATGAGCTCCACATGGCCTACATAGACCTTGAAAAGCCTTTTTCCAACATCCCACACACATGCCGCATCCACAAAATCAACAGCCAGTGCATAAGCACATATGCCATCTGATGGATTGCCAACTGAGGCACAGATAGATCCCACAAAGTAAGAATTGTGGTCTCCTGTTCAAGCTGGTAACAACTGCTGTCCCCCATTGGCTCATTCCTGGGAACCCTCCTGTCTGGTGTATACTTTTCAGAAGTACAGTCAAACACACGAGGGCTATGTTTAGCAAAGTTTGTGGATGACTGCAAAAAGGTTGTCATAATCGATGTTTGGGACAACAGAGACATCCTTAAAAATGGTCTCAGACAGATGTGGTGTCAAAATTATGGCCTCGAGCTACAGTCATACAAATACCACATAGGTGCCAACACCCTAAATATGGAGGTAATAATAAAGGATCTATGGGCACATGTGGATAGTCATCTCTACTTCTAGAAACACATTCACAAGGTCTTTAGAAAATCATGCTATGTGTTCCCACAAATTGCCAAGATCTTTGCATGTAGGTCAAAGGAGGTTCCCTCTACTCATCAGTCATCAGAACCATCAGAAAGTATCATGGCACACTTGCGATGAATCTGACTATGCACTTTCAGCAGCTGGAAAGACCAATGAAGTACTTCAACAACATGATTACTGGCCCCAAACAGTTGCCCCATGCAACAAGACTGAATTTAACTCAGTCTGTGCTCTGTTGCATACTGTCTACTCAGACAATCTCTGCCCAACAGACAGGTCCATGTCCAATGCAGAACTGATGTACATGCACTATCTGAAGTAAACCCAAGCTCACTGTGCCACATGCTTTAGGGATATCATCATCACAACAATAAATGGAACATGTTGGGGGATATATTACTAACTCACAGACTTCCCTTGCTTTGGAACAGGTTTCCAACCTACATTAAGAGTCCCTAACTGACACTCTTCCAGAGGAGCTTTGATGAGTGTATGTGAAACTGAACTGTCACACCATGGATCACTTCATCAGCTCTACTACACAGAGGCCTAGGGAAGTAACTCCATGTGTGGTGATAGCTGCACATTCTGGTCATATTAATATATGCCTTCAGGCAGATAGCCTATTACCTACCTATGTACCTATATGTATATATGTAGGGGGAACACAGTATAATAAGCCAAAGATGGATGGGTAGAGATGTGTGTAAGAGGGTGACCATGACAGGGAACCATCCAGGACTGTCCCACCCAGCACACATCCCAATGGCACAAAAGACATGAGGTGCACATTTCACCCACTGTACATAACAGCCACCAGTATCTGTAAGCATTACAATGTATGTGGTCCATGTGCCTGCTGAACAACATGACTGTACAATGAAGTACACATCTACTATCTGTAGACATGTACCTGTCACATAGGTTCATAGGTATGTAGTAGACTATCTTCAAGAAGGCATATATTAGCCTAGGCAAGTTGTGCAGCTTTCACCACCCCATTGGGTAGTCTCCCAAGCACTAATTCTAATAGTTAGTACCCTAAGCCCCTTTCTAGTGGGGCTGCTGATGTGAAGCCTTGCATGAATTGTCTGTTTCCCATTCACTCATCAAGGCTCCTATTGAAGAATGTCAGCGAGGGGCTCTGTCTGATGTACATTGGGACTCTGTTCCACAGTAAGGCAAGTGTCTGGGATGGTACTCTATCCTACCAGCATGTTGTATTCATTGTTGTGATGAGGTTCATAGACCTGGAGTGTGTAGTGTGACTCAATTTTGTTATCCTAGATAGAGCATGCTCAGCAGTTATGTGCTGGACATGGCTCTGTATGTTAGGCAGAGTGTGCCTCTGAGTAGGTGGTATGCAACAGAGAACAGATTTAGTTTTACAAGTTGTGTTGCATAGCACAACTGTTTGAGGCCAGTAATCCTCTTGATGAGGTACCTCTGTGGTCTCTACAGCTGCTAGATATGCTTAGTTGAGTACATCCAAAATGGTGCATTGTACTCAATGATGATGGGTCTGATGACTTAAGAGTAGAGGGCCACCACTACCTCTTTTGATCCTGATGCAAACCCTTTGTTGATTAGGTGGGCCACATAGGATTTCCCAATCACTTTGGCAACATGGTTGTCAAAGGAAAGATGACTATCTACTTGTGTCCCCAGATCCCTTATTACCTTGTCAGTTTTAAGGTGGTAACACCTCTGTGGTAGTTTGTGGGTACTTTGTTTTTACCACAGGGGATTACTATGCATTCTTCCACATTGAGCTTGAGGCCATGATTCTGACACCACACATCTGTCTCATAGAGTCCTTCTGGAGAATATTTGTGTCATCTGGTGAATCTATTATGGCAAACACTTTACAGTTCCCAGCAAACTTAGTCAACCACAACCCTCCTGTGTTGGCATGTACTTTTGAGAAGTCTATACCAAACAGTAGGGACCCCAGGACTGAACCCTGGGGGACACCAGTTGTTACCGGTGTAGATTCTGACATGTAGCCAGCAACTCTTAATTTGTGGGATCTATCTGTGAGCCAGTTTGCAATCCATCTTGTGATGTATGGATTCATGCCCAGGTTGGTGAGTTCATCTATGATACCTGACTGGGGAATGGTGTCAAAGGCCTTAGAGAGGTATAGGTAGGCTGTGTGGAGCTCATTTCAATCATCTGTAGCCTGGGTAACTGTCTCAAAGAAATCCACCCAGTTCAGGAGGTGTGATCTGCATTTGACAAAGCCAAACTGGGTGTGCTCAACTATGTGAAGGTTCCCAATGTCTTTATTGCTGACTTCCATTATGATTGGCTCCATTGCCTTGCAGATCAGACTTGTCAGGTTCATAGAGCGTGAATGCTAAGGGTCTTTTGTGGCCCCACCCCTATGGAGTGGGAAGAACATTGTTGTGCAACATTCTATGAGTACATATCCTGTAGAGAGCATGTAGAGAGAGGTGTAGGTATCCTTGATGAATATGGATACATCCCCACCCTATGTGCTATGATCCAGGTTCTGATGCTGGAAGGTATGGAATGAGTAGTATCCTGGTAGCGCTGGTGTGCTCTCTGGAGCCTTGAACTAGGTTTCTATTACTGCACAGATATCAATATTCTCCATACTGAGAAGTGCCTCGAGTGTGTGCATCTAGAGGCTGAGACTTCTGGCAATGAGTAGCGTTTAGCTCACTTTGTGGTTATTTGTGTTGGTTACGGGGTTTGGTCTGTCCTGAGTGACTGATGTTCCACACCTGAAGTCAACGCTTCATTGGTCCGATCTGACCATAAGCTAATTACCCTACATATCCACATTCTGCCCCCACCCCCCATTAAGGAAACCATGTTAAAAAATATCTCCAAAGATAACTTCATGATTCTTAAGACAGAAGTGGTGAACTTCAGGACACCCATGCAGATGGACAATACAGTTATGACTACTGAATCCTACACAATTGCACTTTATAAGCACTTACATGAGTGCATGGATCATGCTATCCAAAACAGACCCAAGAGGCTATCCTCCAAGAAAAGGAAGCCAATCTGGTGGTCCTCTGCCATAAACAAACTGCACAACAGAAGGAAGAAACTGTTGCAAGAGGGTAAAACCCATGAGTGGAGGAGCTCCCTAGTCAGCCTCAGTAAGAAGCTGCGATCCCTGATAAAATCCTTCAAAGCTAGTTACGAAAACAAAATTGCCACTGATTCTAAAGACAACCACAAAGCATTCTATAGCTATTTCAAGAATCGCAATGGCAACACTCAGATCTGCTCTGAGTTACAGCAGAATGGCACTAAATATACAGCCCCAACTGATATTGCCAACATTCTGGCAGATAGGATCAGTGCTAACTTTACCCCCTTTTCACCCATGAAAGAGCCCATCTCTACACTGGAAGAATGCAAAGTTGCTGTCATCACGGCTGCACAGGTAAAAACCACTCTCCAAAGCCAGGAACACAACATCCTTGGGACCAGATAACATCACAGACTGCTTTCTACATGAACTACAGAACAAACTGTCTCCACACCTAAGTACCATGTTCAATCATAGCCTCACCTCAGCCTTTGTGCCTGCTGAATGGCGCACAGCAACAGTTATCCCACTACACAAGGGGGGAGCCACCACAGACCCCGGGAACTAGTGCCCCACTTGCCTGATGAGCCTGGTCTGCAAGGCCATGGAACGTATCATCATGGAACTTATAAACAAAGACATTGGCAATCTCCAAACTCTGTACCACAACCATTTCGGGTTTGTAAAAGGCAGATCATGTCTCCTAAACCTGATAGACTTCTTTGAAGCAGGCACCAAAGCCATAGACAAGGGTAAGGTGGTTCACACAGCCTATCTAGATCTTAACAAGGCTTTTGACACCATCCCCCACTCTGGAATTATAGATAAACTCACTAAACTAGGTATAAATCCCTATGTCACAAGACGGGTTGCCAACTGGCTCACTGACAGAACCCACACTGTGAAAGTAGCAGACTCCAAGTCCAACTTCAGACCAGTGACAAGTGGAGTACCACAGGGTTCAGTCCTGTGCCCTGTCCTGTTTGGTATCTACTTCCCTGAAATACAGGCTAACACAGGAGGTCTTTAGCTAATGAAATTCCAGATGACTGCAAACCAGGAGCCATAATCGAAACTACTAACGATGCGGACATCCTACAAAAGGGCCTTACTGAGACAGATGCCTGGTGTCAAAACCATGGCCTCAAGCTCAATGCCAAAAAGTGCATCGTCATCCCCTTTGGTAAAAACTCTGTGCCCATGAACTACAACATAGGCGGTAGTATACTTAACACTGAAAGTGTGATATCAGACCTTGGGACACAGGTGGTCAGTAGTCTCTCCTTTGATAATCACATTGCCACAGTAGTCAGGAAGTCCTTTTACATGGCACACCTCATCACAAAAGGTTTCTCATGCAGAAAAAAAGAGGTCATTGGTCCCCTCTACTCATCCTTCATTAGATCCATTATAGAGTACAACACCCCCTTTTGGTATGCACCTCACAAGACATCTACAACAACAACTGGAAAGCCCACAGAAATACCTCACAAAGAGGATTAGCAGCCTCAAATACATGCCCTACACAGATCGTCTCAAAACACTCCAGCTTTACTCTGTCACATATTGCCTACTCAGAGGTGATCTCTGCCTAACATACAAAACTATGTCAAACACAGAGCTGTTGGACATACTCCACTTAAAGAAATCACAATCTCTCTGAGCTTTGGCCCCAAAACCCGGACCGAAATACACAAGGAGGGGGTGTATCCATTTTCATAAAGGATACCCACACCTCCAGGTTGGTGGCACAGCACTAGGCATCGGAGACCACCCAAGTGCAACTAACAGTGGACAAAGCTGCTTATCAGATTGTAGCCTGCTACAGATTACCTACCTTGTCTCAGGACCCTCACTCAGCATTCCTGAGAACACTGGAAAATATAAAGGTCCTACCAAACACCATGATATTAGGAGATTTCAACTATCTAAGCACTGACTGGGAGAATTACTCAAGTACAAACTATTTTGCCCAATGCTTCCTAGAGTTTATAAACTCAAACGCCCTGAACAGCTGGTCACCACGCCCACTAGAGGTGACAACATACTGGACCTGATCATCACCAACATGGGGGATCAGTGTTCCACACCAGAGGTAAACCCCTCGCTGGTAAGATCAGATCATAAAGTAATCACACTGGGCATCCACATCCCGACCCCACCCCCAGTCAAGGAAACCACTGTGAAAAACTTTTCAAAAGCAAACTTCACACTTCTCAAGACCGAAGTGGAAAGTTTCAGAGTCCCCTTGCTACAGGATAATGCTATCCCATCCACAGAATCCTTTACAAGTGCATTATATGAGCATGTACAGGGAAGCATGGATCGAGCCATCCCATGTAAAACCAAGACTCACTCCTCCAGAAAGAGGAAACCAGTCTGGTGGTCCTTGTTCATAAATAAGCTATACAACAGAAGGAGGAAACTACTACATGACAGAGCAAAATTCCAAAAAGGAAAGGCATCACTGATCATTATTAGCAAGAAACTACGATCACTCATAAAATCATCCAAGGCCAGTTTCTAAAGAAAAATTGCCAAGTAATCTAAAGATAACCACAAAGCCTTCTTTAGCTATATCAAACATTTAGGTGGCAACTCTCAGATATGCTTTGAGCTACTGCAAAATGGCAAAAAATATGCTGAACCAACTGACATTGCCAACATTCTGGCGGACAAGTTTAGTGCAAACTTCACACCCCCACCCCCAAAAGGGCCTGTATCCATCCCAGAAGAATGCAGAGCCCCAGACATCACAGACATGCAGGTAAAAACAGCCCTCTCCAAAGCTAAGAACACAGCATCAATAGGACCGGATGGTGCCCCAGGCTGCGTCTTACACAAGCTCCAAAAGGAACTAAACCCTCACCTAAATTCACTGTTCAGACTCAGCCTTACCACAGGCTATGTACCAAAAGAATGGCATACAGCAACAGTCATCCCACTCCACAAAGGTGGTGCCACAACAGAACCTGGGAGCTATCGCCCTATAAGCCTGACCAGTCTGGTCTGCAAAGCTATGGAGCGAATTATCATGGAACTCATAAACAGAGACATTGGGAATATCCAGACACTAGACCCTACCCAATTTGGCTTTGTTAAAGGCAGATCCTGCCTCCTAAACCTAGTTGACTTTTTTGAAACAGTTACCAAGGCAATAGATGAAGGGAAGGTAGTCCACACAGCCTGCCTGGACCTCACTAAGGCCTTCAACACCATTCCCCACTCTGGCATCATAGACAAACTTACCAACTTGAACATTATGTCATGAGATGGGTGGCCAACTGGCTCACGGATAGAACACACATGGTCAGAGTTGCAGGTGCCATGTCCGACTGTAAACCAGTCACAAGTGGCATCATATAGGTCTCGGTCCTGGGACCCCTCCTGTTCAGTATATACTTCTCTGAGGTACAGGCAAGCATGGGAGGACTATGGCTGACCAAGTTCACAGATGACTGCAAACTGGGGGCCATAATTGACTCTCTGGCTGACACAGACATCCTCCAGAAGGGTCTTATAGAGACAGATACCTGGTGTCAAAACCATGGCCTCAAGCTGAATGCCAAAAAATGCATAGTCATCCCCTTTGGCAATAACAAAGTGCCCATGAATTACCACAAATGGAAAATGTAATTAGGGACCTGGGGACCCAGGTAGATAGTAACCTCTCCTTTGATAATCACATTGCCAAAGTGGTTAGATATTCCTTCTATGTAGCCCACCTATTCACGAAAGGGTTCACCTATAGATCAAGAGATGTCATTGTGCCCTTCTACTCATCCCTCATTAGGCCCATAATAGAGTACAATGCCCCATTTGGTATGTACCTTAATTGGCACATGTAACAGCTGGTAAGACCACAGACGTACCTCACCAAGAGGATCATGGGCCTCAAAGAGATGCCCTATGCAGCTCAACTAAAGAAACTCCAACTCTACTTGGTTGCTTACTGCCTGCTCAGAGGTGATCTATGCCTGATGTATAAGGCCATGTCCAACCCAAAATTAATGGACATGCTCCATTTCAAGAAAAATAAATCTCTTAGAGCCACACACTCCAGTAAATTAAACCTTAGCAAAGCAATAAACAGGACGTGCTGCAGGGATAGATTCCTGTCCCAGAGACTTCCCTCACTCTGGAATAGAATCCCAGTTGATGTTAGGCAGAGCCCCTCGCAGACTCTTTTCAAGAGGAATCTTGATGAGTGGATGGGAAATTGTAAATTTACCCCTGGGATCACTTCAGTGACCCAGCTAGACAGAGGCCCATGAAACTAATTTAAAAGGGAGGCAAAAGCCAACACATTCTGGCTAGGCTTATAAATGCCCTTGGGCAGATAGCCTAGTACCTACCAATGAACCTATGAACCTACACGCTCTAGGGACCTAAACCTTTTCAACACAATAAACAGAACATGCCGGAGGGATAGATTCTGGTCCCAGAGACTTCACATACTCCAGAATAAACTACCTATCTGTATCAAACAAAGCTCCTCATTAGCACTCTTCAAGAAAAATCTTGATGATTGGATAGAAAATAGGAAATTCACCCTGGGGATCACTTCTGTGTCTCTGCTCAACAGTGGCACAGGAAAATAAATTTCTTGGGATGGCAAAAGCCAGGGTACCTTTTTTGCTGGGCTTGTATAGGCCCCAGGGCCGATAGCCTAGTACCTACCTATGAGCCTATGAAACTTTGAGCCTTGCCTAAAAAAGGTAATATGGGGACAACAAGAGCCTTGGCCAGTATTCAGAAGCATAGGGGCAACAGGTGCAAACCATCTGTAGCGAATCAACAAGGCTTGTCTATCATGTCATCACAGGCAAACAGAAACTGGATCCCCTTTGAATGACACCAGAAGCTCAGCCAATTGTTGAAGTTTATCATCTTTCTGTTATATTGCAGTATCATGTAGGTGAAGGTAAGATGCTACTCAAGGTTTGACCCTGTGTGTGCCAGCATGTGGTGCATCAACCCATATATGATATGTTCATGGCCTATGTATACAATACACTCACAATACACCTAGTATGATAAGCCTGCTGAGGTTAGCAAATGTAAAAAAAAAAACTTTGTGCAGACTGTCAGCAAGGAATGTCTGTATTGCACCCTGTAACTCCATATTGCTTGCTGAAGTGTAAAGATGTACTTAGTTTGGATTAAGAACACAGCACTTGCCAACCCTGTGTGCGTGTGTGTGTGTGTGTGTGTGTGTGTGTGTGTGTGTGTGTGTGTGTGTGTGTGTGTGTGTGTGTGTGTGTGTGTGTGTGTGTGTGTGTGTGTGTGTGTACCTTAAAAATGGTATACTCGTCTTTGTCAAGTCTCATGATGTCACCATCCTAAAAATATACCTGTGGAAAGGTGAAATCCCAGTAATGTGTATAGCACGTTGTGTAAATGCGTACTGCTGTAGTATTATAAAGTAGTTAGATAAGGGTTTGAATCTTGCACATGCCAACTGTGTGTGTGTGTGTCTCCCTGAAGAAAAACAGACTTTTTGGAGACTACTCAACACCTCAAAAGTGGTATACTCATCTTTGTCAAGTCTGATGATGTCACCATCCTACAAATATACCTGTGGAAATATTAAATCCCTGTAATGTGTATAGTGTACTGCTGTAGTATCATAATGCAGTTAGGAAAGAGTTTGAATCTTGCACTTGCTGACTGTGTGTGTCTGTGCTCCAGGTGTGTAGTTAGGAAAGAGTTTGAATCTTGCACTTGCTGACTGTGTGCGTCTGTGCTCCAGGTGTGTGACACCATTGGCCAATGTGGAGTGGGTTTTGATTTTTCTAGTGTATGACATATCACAATGACAACTGTATGTGCATTACACATGTAAGGTAGCTGTGGGGCAAATCCATATACATACATGTGACCTCAAGTATTTCATAGGTGGGTACTCTGCTTTCTCCCTGAATGCATGTGTTATCTTTGCCAGAGCGTGCTGGCACTTTCCAGACCTTAGGTCACTTCTGTATGCTTGTGATAAGCTTAGCCAGTGCAGTGATCCCTGGGCTGCATCTTCCGTTTCACATCCACTCATCACGGTTTCTATTGAAGAGTGTGAGTGAGGGTTTATGCTTGAGGTATATTTGAAACATGTTCCAAAGCAAGTAAAGTCTGGCAAAGATGACTAATCATTAAAGGTGTGCAACAACCTCTGTGGATCTGCATGCAAACCCTTTATTGCTTATGTGCTCCACAGAGGGATTTCCAAAACCCTTCGGTAATGTGATTATCAAAGGAGAGATGACTTAACACATGGCTCTATGTATACATTAGTACCTGTTCCACATTTTGGGGGCTACTGCCTATGTGGTACTCTGGGGATACTTTGTTTTCTAAAAGTGGATAACTATGCTTTCTTTGGCTTATAGCTTTACAGCATAAGTTTGACCCCAGGTATCTGTCTGTATGATACCCTTTTGGAGGATGTGTGTGTCATCTGGAGAATAAAGTATAGCTCACAGTATGCATTGTCATCAAACGTGGGCAGACGTATCCCTACTGTATTTGCTTGTACATAAGAAAGCTATATGCCAAACAGGAGTGGTCCCAGGACTGAGTGCAGGTGAATACCACTTGTTACTGGCATAGAATAGTACATGGAGGCTGCAAATGTCACTGTGTGTCCTACATCTGTGTGTCAGTTGTCAAGCCATCATCTAACAGTCGTTTATGGTCAGTCTGTTGAGGTTATGTATAATACCAATATGTGGGATGGGTATGAATTGTCGGTGAGCTATAGCTTGGCTGTGTTGACCACCCCTCCCTCACCTATAGCCTTGTTGACTGGCTTGAAGTCTACTAGGTGTAGGAGCCATGATCTGGCCTTTAGAGAACCTAAGTGGGTATGGTGCAGTGTTCGCAGGTTCATAATTTCTCTGCTAATGAGTTCCATAATGCTGTGCTCCATAGCCTTCCAGATAACATTGGTCTGGCTTATAGGGTTAGAGTTTCCAGGACCTGTCGTAGTTCTACCCTTAAATAATTTAACTTAACATTTGCACTGGGTGTGATGAGGGTGGACAGGTTTAAGAATAAGTATATTATAGGGTCAGGCCAGGTTTGAAGGTTAGTAGACCATGCCAGATAGGCAGGATTAAGTTGGTTTGTACATGTGCTGAAGAGGGATGCAGAGTATATTGTGAAATAGATGCAAAGGATGAAGCCACCAGGTAACAGGAAAAGAGGAATGCCTAAGATGAGGTGTATGGCTGTGGTGAGAGAGGACGTACAGGTGAATGGTGTGATAGTGCAAGATGCAGAGGCCAGGAAGAAATGATGTACTGTGGCGACCCCTAATGGGAGCATCTGAAAGGAGAAGAAGAAGATGTAGCTCAACCCTTGTGGACTGTGACCACCATTACCGTGTGTCATTCCACAGGTATGTAACCTGTATAGTAGTTGCATCTGGACAGAGCATTTACGTGAGTGATGACTTCATATGTCAGCTTGTGTATGACACAGCCAGGGACACTGTCCAGTACCATTGCCACTGTGGTGTGTACTTTGTTAAAGAGATGCTTTAACTAGAGTGTCTGTGAATCATTGGGTTTTACATTCTTCAGGTCTGTAAATGTGGCCCTTGTGTAATGAATGGATGGTGAAATCTGCATTCAAACTGTCTGACAAGGAATTGGTAATGTTAGTCAGATAAGTGTACTTTGTTACCATTTACATTAACTGTGACCCAATCTGAGATTTCCCCTGTAGATTATGAACAACACTGAAGAAATCTTTAATGTTGTCTTTGGAATCCTTGCCATTTTGTATTTTGAAGCTTGCCTTGTATGTTTATTGAGGGATTGTATTTTCCCAATGATACTGACCAGAGAGGTTATCCCTTCTTGGTATGTAACTCTTTTTTGGTACAACTTCACACCTTCTATTATATATTTAGTTTATGGTAGGGGTCCATGAGACTAATGCACTTTTACTGTATAAGTGAGAATTTCTTGTGTTTGTGATAGCATGGTCCATGCAACCCTGTAGGTGTACAGTGTGCATTAATAAAGGATTATGCAGCTGGGACAGTGTTAACCTTAGTAATGCAAACCAATGACAGGTAGCAACAACAGCATCACCCACAGCACAGTGTCAACCTGTGTCATACACACACGTGTACTCAAGTTCCAAAATGTGTGTAGTACAATGCATACTGGCCACCAATAGAAAGCATGAGGTACTAACACTGGCCAATACAGGGCATGTCACCCTGCCCATGTGTCCAATATGGATGTACATGCAGACAGTGCACCTCCACCATGTTCACAAATGTACACCTGCAGACCTGTGCTGCACACACCCCACACTTACTGTCCACTGTATAACACATACTGACACAACTACACACATCAGCCAAGTGGCACATGGGCAAACAAAACACAATTGGAATAAACACTGGTGGAAACAATACAACATTGCTAATTACAGCTTTAATTACAGCTTTAATGCATCATGCCTGCTCAGCTACACCTTCAAGGATATCATTACATTCAACCATTGCTATAATTTATTAAAGTCACCCTGTGCATCAGCACCATGTTAGGCTGTTCCTGCATCAATGTTACAGATGACAGGAGGTGGCACAGGTTTCATCATATGCACAGGGTGTGTTGTTGGTTTGCCAGAAGCCTACACTGAGCCATACAATTGACATGTGTGTGTGTGAGTGTGTATGTGAGGGCCATGAGTACTGTTATGGGCCAATGTTGATGTAATGTGTGCAGGTATGTGTTTGCTCTAGGTTTCTGGCTTATGTATGTATGTCTGCATGCACACAGTTCCACCATGTGGCTGCCATATACAGGGATTTGTGAGACAGCTACAGACTGTACCTGGCAGGCTTTCCAGATCACCCTCTCTGGCCATGGATACGGAACTTGTGCCTGGCAGGGGTGCTACAGACAGTATCAAGTACTAATCCAGACTGGGTACTAGCCAAAGAGGTTAATATATGTCCACTGGATCCAGATCCCTGCTGGGACTGGCCAGAGCCACATGCATGTGTTCTTCTAGGACAGTCTATGGACAGCCCCCCCCCAACATTGCTGGGGCTGGTACTGGCACTACAGGAGTGGCTGTGACTTTCTGGACGTCCACGGTGACCTCCAGCTGCTGATGTTTCTGGCATACATCAACGTCTCATCCATCCTACACTGTCCTGACACATGGACATGACATTGTCAGAACATCCAATGTCTCACCCCAACGTCTATCAATGACCTCAGTGTAATAACATATGGCACCTGCTAGGTCACGGATACTATCATTTACAGAGGTGTTATGAGCCCTCTGTGCCCTTAGTCCCTGTCTGATATACTGCTCCATTCATGTCTGTGCCTCCATGACAGACTGGAACATGTCTGTGGTAGAAAGAGGTGTGGCACATCTGTCAGGGGCATGATGACCAGCAGTGCTCTGACGAGAACCATTGGGCATCTGCCTATGTGGTACCATTCCAGACATCTGGCTATGGCTGCTGTGTCCTGATACACATGCCATAAATACCACACTGTCCTGGCCAGTGCCAATCATACACCGTCCCTCAGCTAAGGGCAATGGTGATGATGAACGTACAGGCAGTATGACTGTGTGCATGGATGGGGTGGAGACTTGTGTACTGTCAACTGGTGGCCCAACAACAGACCCTGACAAACCTGCCTATGCCTCAACACACCTATCCTCATGATCACTGTCTGTCTCAGTGACATCAGGTTCCCTGCTGTACTGAACCAGCCCCACCTCAGCATCTGAGAGAGGAAAACAGGAATCACAGTTTAAGACCTGAACATGATGTCAGACCACGTGCACACATGCACACTTGCACACATGTGAACATGCACACATGCACATGTGCAGATGCACACATGCATACATGCACACATGCACACATGCACACATGCACTCGTGCGCACATGCACAGATGCGCACATGCACACATGCACACACACAAAAATGCACTCCTCCCAAAAGCAGACACACACAACACCAGCAATCTCAGAACATACACAATAGCAGGTGATGGTGGGTACAGTATCACAAGCAAAACCGTCATATCACACATGTCAGCATGCAGGACATGTCTTGCTCAACAGCATGCAGTGCAAGTGTAGACAGTCCTTGTTACTAAAAGTATACATGGCTTTGATGCATGTGTTTTATTAGATGATGGTCCTCCCCCTGGAACACAATGCATACATGGACACAACATTGCTGTGCAGGTATTCAAAACTCTGTAATGTACTGTACTGTGCACCATAACAAACAGGTGTACACACCATGGCTGGATGTGTATCTGTGTGTCAGATAGGTATCCAATGCTGATTACAGCCTCTGTGTCTTTAGCAAATAATTGTAGATAGCTTTTTAGCACATGCATGATGAGTATTCACACAACACCATCAGTGGTGCATGGATAATTGATGGAATACAATTCAGCCACATATCCAATGTATGGTACTTATGGTGAGTGTAGATCATATTGTGGACATGCCAGTGTCATCCATGACATGGTATGCTAAAACACAACTGCATATTTAAACACTACACATACCCAATGTGGTTCATATGACCTAGCCACTCAATAGCATCACAAGACATATATGTGTCAGTTGTGCAAATGGTGATTGGTATGCATATCATTTAGAGGTGCATATGTGTGCACACATGCAACACTAAGGTGTATAGCAAGGTGTATAGCAATGAAAGCTATGTGTAGTACTGTGGTCATGAAGCATCATGTGGTCCCTCAAGGCTACAAATGTTTCCCAAACCAGCACTACTCATGCTCTACCGGAACTGTACTATCTTGGCTACATTCACCATTTTACAACCAGTTGTTACATGAGTTTGTAAGGAGGCCAATAAGGAGCATTCCCTGACATGAATGTGTAGTGTGTTGCAGAGTGTTTAAATACCCCATGATAGGCCTCTTCCCCTCAGGTATATTATGTGTAATGTGTGGATGAGATTTTGGATACTGGAGTGTGTCTTTACAGAGGATTTGGGAATCCTTTATGTGTAGCATGTTAAAATGCTCTGTGTATGACATAGATGTGTATGTTATGTGCATGTTGAGTATCAACTGTGCCTATCCAATCTTCACTACAGTCTAGCCACATTTGTTTGAGATGGTCTGGGTATTGCATGTGTTTGAGGCAGCTAATCACATTAGTGAGATGTGCGTGGTCTTACACCAAACATGCACAGCATGCATTATGGGTAGGTGTGTTACATGTGTACATGGCCTACACCTTAACTATGGCATACACTTTTTATTTACAATAATAAATGTAGAACACACTCACCAGCATCTGTCCGCTGCCTTGATCTCACCCCAGAGGGACCTACATAGAGATGAGACAGTTTGCAAGTGGCCACAACTGTGGCATTGCTACTGTGTGTTTGCAATCTTACAGTACAACAGTTTACATTCACAGGGCTACAGATTATGTTCCAAATGATCACTATTGCACAACAACAGGCTCCACATCTTTTAGTGACACACTCCACATCTCACATATGCATGATCTTCCAATACAGATAACAGTAGTCTACAAATATGCCATGTTACCTGCATGCACCATGTGTGCTTGCTGGGTGGCTCCAACCTCCATCATGGTGTATGTCTGCTGCTGTTGTTGTTGGGCAGGTTCCACAAGGATCAGGAGCAGCTCTTCTACTCTGGTGAGGGGGGGGGGGTATTAACACCACCTCCTGTTGCAAGCTGTTGTCACCTCACATCAGCAGCACGCTGACTGACATGTCTGAGAAGATCACTGCAGTGGTGGTGTACCTGCTCATATGTCCAGTTATGCAGGCCTACTTCATTTACCCTGGGGACAACATCTTGCCACATTGCAGTACGCTCCTGCTGGTCCTGGCTGGTTCGTGAGAACATGAGACTGTAGTGCTGAAACATACTGGTAGTAATTATGTAATCTTCAGCACTACTGTAAGTGGGGTTCATGCAATGTGCCATGATCCCTGGAAGACATAAATATGAAAATATGCCTGAGCAAGTCATATGGCACATTTAACATTATACAGTACAGATATCACTGAACTGCCATATATAGCAACCTATTAGCTAATCGAGAGTGAAACACTTTAACTGCCACTTATCACTGCTCACCCCACAACTGCTTGGAAGTGCCTGGCTCACTCTGAATCTAATGAACCATGTTCTGCACAGCAACAAAATAAAATCACTATATAAGACTATAAAAGAGTACCTGGCACACTGTATGCAACACGATGCACCACCTAACCACAGCAGATATACATCAAGCTGATGTGTAAAGAAATATATCATCCATCACAATGAGTGTAAGGTCCAGTAAATGTATTACTATTATACCACACAACTTGTTAATGGCAAAGCTGTGTCCAAAATATGTGCACAATTGGGAATATAGGTTGCATACTGCTGTAGTACATTATGAATGTTGCTAGATACGCAGTTATATGTTTTACCACACATATGTCAAAGGACATGTTACAGACATACCCACACACACATCAGACATAATTACAGGACACAAAGGTATGACAACCCAGATAAGCTTTCAGTGTGTACTACACAGTAGTGTGTGTCAGTACTTACACAACCTTAATTTTGAGAAATGTAATCTGTGATGAACACAGGGACTACACAAAACAGTGGATGCAAGCAATGTGGACATACACCATACTTTGCTGTACTGTCTCAGAGCTTCAAGTAGTACTACAGTACACACAGGATTTGGATTCAACATCAGTTCCAATAAATAATCATAGATGTAGTGCTTTAGCCTCCAATGACACACCCTAGTTAAAACCAAGGTACTTAATCACACTGTATGCAATAGCACTTTTTCTGCCTAGCAACAGAATACACAGCTTTTGCTAGGATTAAAGCAAGGACCCATAATACTATGACATAAACAGTTTCCCACTAAGCTATCCCACAGATACATATCTTTGACATATTCACAAACACATTGACCATCACAGTCAGTTAACAGTACAGAGAATCTATTGCAACAATTAGATGTAGGTGTGTATGAGTATATATAACTATATATATATATATATATATATATATATATATATATATATATATATATGTATACACATCCATTGGTATTCATACACATATATATGTAGGCACATATACATTTCACCTTTCATAGTGAGAATATCAACTATACAAAGGATGTGAGGTGTACAGTAATGTAATAAAATTGCACAGTCTTGGGATAAATGCTTTGAAGGTGTTCACAGCCCAGGTAGCTTTAGCAGGCCTCACTGGCTTCAACATTGTAAACTGAACAACCACCCACAGTGTTTAACCACCACATTTCATATACCAGCACTTTATGCTGTCTTGTTTGTCTACCTACATACCAATATGCGCATACTAACCTTCATCAACATATATATCTCCATCCTTTACAAACAGTTGCAATATGTCCCCTGCTCTATGCACATATACAGATGTGAATATATATGACACATTTACATTTCTCCGTATGTGTGTGGCATACACACACAAGGTCCACACTGTTGTAAGTCCCTGGACCTCACAGCTGAACTGTTGGCCCTTGCTGCAACACAAACAGGTGTCACATATGAACACACACTAACATTGGGGGG
Organism: Protopterus annectens; assembly: GCF_019279795.1. NCBI lineage: Eukaryota > Metazoa > Chordata > Ceratodontiformes > Protopteridae > Protopterus > Protopterus annectens. The sequence goes on from NC_056735.1 coordinate 802,551,479, forward strand.
GTATATATGGCTACAAATGCTATTAAAGCATACTAGACTGCTACAGCAGTTGCCGACACTAAGCTACACTTTAATATGACTATCATGCATGTGTTGTTCTGTCAAACCCATGTTTATATAATGTCAGCGCTAATCCCCCATCAGCCATTGGCCAAACTACTGTACAGAACACAGATAACATGGATCAGATCTTTGACATTTAATGCTGAGCTACACATTTCACAGGTATGTCCCACTGCCCACAGGTACACACTGTGTTGTCCATAACAGTAGTTAAGCAGAACATCTATGCATAAATAAATACTGCTGCCACATATGAATGGTTCACATTATGTAGACTATTCTTCAATAACATCTACTACATGCCAGTAAATACATATGTGTCACATATCTTTCCTTTGTATGATTTGGTAATATTTATTTTTCTTTTTCCTTTGCTCTGTCTCTCTCTCTCTGTCAGTCTCTGCAATAGAATGATTGAGTTTGTTGGCAGAGATTGCAGCCTGCTTTTGTAGGTATTTGCACATGAGCATGTGATGGCCTCTGAACCAATTAGTGGCCACCACTTGCTAATTGCATGCAGCCTGCTGTGTAGTAATTGCAGTAATCACTGTCATAGCAACCCAGTACTATAAATTGCTAACTCAGGTAGGCATGGTCCTTTCAGCTTTCCAAGATGGAGATCATCCTTGTTTGCTGTGGACATCATTGTTTAAGACACAAGGTTGGTATAGTTCTTATATCAGAAGCCAGGGGTATAGCCAGACATTTACATTTTGTACTCAGACCTAATGTTGCTGCTTCAAGTACCCACTTGTCAGTGTAGAAATGTACTCACCCCTCAAAATGCTACCCCAAGATACATGAAAAGATGTACTTTCTTTTCAACTTTTACAACTAACTCCAACAAACAGGAACCAAAGTGAGACAAACTAGCGAAAAACAAAAAGACAGCTTGGAAACACCAAAGCAAATTCTCTCTCAGTTTAATTCTCTCTCAGTTTAATGAAGCACTTTTCGTCTTGCACATATGGCAAGACTTCATCAGAAACTGAACCAACTTCATCACAAGCAATATATACACACCCTTTTGTCACATGACACTTCTAATTAAAATCTTGTGCCTTAAAGGCACATCCACATTATTGCTACTTAAAACATTTTTTAAAAACAAATATGCCTGACAATATTTTAGAACATCTCAACCCTTCCCTTCCTTCAGAATTTTTACCTGTAATGGTGATAGAAATATATATACACAAACATACATATACTAACAACACTATATCTCAAATTATTGTGTTGACTCTCAAAATATGATATTACTTAGTTAGCTAAGAAGAGAGAAACTTACATATCCAAATCAAATGAAGTCAAATATCACAAATATGAACGCATTTTATAAAAATGCATACACACATTAACGTTTAAGATTTTTCAACTTCAGTATACTGTTTAAAGATATTGTCTAATTCAAACCTGGGTAAAACATTGCCCCAGTGCGTATTTGCCAACTTAATTCAAGTTGCTCAAGTAAAAGTGTAAGCGGGCCCCCCCGACTATCATCAACAACTGAATCCATTGCTTTGAACAAAAATGAATGTTGTGGATAGGAAATAATGTGTCTAGCCAGTGCGTTGTCTCTGTTAAGGGTCTTTATTTTATATAAATGTTCGTATACTCATTCTTTTAACCTTCGATCTGTTTTACCTATGTAAAACGCTGCACAGCATTGGCACTGAGCTACATAAACCACAAACTTGGACTGACAAGTGTACTTCAATTTGATTTTAAAACTAATAATTTTTTTAACTTCAATGTTTTGTCCTGTACTCATGTATTTACAGTAGTTACACATTTGGCATTTATACATGCCACACTTCCACTGTGGGGTGTTTTTTTTATGTTGTAATAATTCCTTTAAATTAGTCCCCCTCTTATAAGTAATCCGGGGTTTGCTTTTGACCTTATAAGAAAGGTGAGGATATCTCCTAATTATTTCCCAATTTTTGTTCAAAATTGATATTATTTCCCTTGCATTTACTACTATAGGGTGTTATTAAACTTAAATTCCATACTTCTTTTTGTTGTAATTCTCTGTCACTTATTATAACGCTTTGTAAACCAATGGACAAAATGGGTTTATACAACCCCTGTTCTCTCTTATATTTTACTTCTTCCAGTAGACACTCAAAAAAGTCCACTGGGTAACCTCTCCTAACAAACATTGACCTCAAATTATTACATTCATCCATGAAATCCTGGTCCAAAGTGACCATACGGGCAGCTCTCACGAGTTGGCCCTTCACCACTGATTTCTTTTGGTGCCATGGATGGCAACTGCTAAAATGTAATAAAGAGTTTGAATATGTGGCCTTTCTATAAATTTTCACTACATATGCGTTCCTTTCCATATCTTTACTAAGATCCACATCCAAGTATGAAATCCTGGTCATTTCAAATACATAAGTAAAGGAAAGGAAATCTGTAGTGTTGTTAAGATAATCTACTAGTTTACTAGCTGCTTCCTTATTTCCTTTAAAAATGATAAAAATATTGTCCAAAAACCGTGTGTAGAACTGGATGCACTGTTTCACTTCTTGTTTACCAAAGATAAATTCTTGTTCCCATGAGGCCATTACCAAATTGGCATAACTTGCCCCACAGGGTGACCCCATAGCTACACCGGTCTTTTGAACATATAACTTATCATTACATAAAATGAAATTATTATACAAGATTATGTTAATTATTTTCTCTATTAAAGCCACCTCATCGGAGGCTACTGCTTTAGTCCTCAGGTAACTACTGACTCGTTCAATGCCTTCCACATGGGGGATAGAAGAGTATAAATCTACCACATCCACTGTTAGAAAATTGAAGTCAGTACTGAATTCTAAATTCTTGATTTGTGACAAGAATGACCAAGAATCTTTACATATATATTTCTCTTGAGTTACATACTTCTTCAACTTTTGGTCTACCCATTTTGCCCAAGGGTAAGTTATACTTGCTCTAGCATCCACCAAAGGTCACATAGGTGGATTATTCACATTTTTATGTAACTTAGGGATACCAAACAAAACAGGTATCCTTAGGGAAGGCATAGATAAATATCTAAACAAGTCAGTAGTAATCCTGGTTTCTAACAACATTTCATATAAATGAGACTTTATTTTACTATATGCTTGATTTAACTCATTGCGTGAAACCAACTGATATGTGGAACTTCGGACTATTTGGTCCATTTTATTGACATATTCCTCCACATTCATAACAACAAGCCCCCCTCCCTTATCTGGGGCCATAATATGGACTGGGGCTTCTTGAATTAGTTGTAATAAATACAGTTGTTCACTAGTAACATTTGCAGATGAAACATTCTTACTTTTATTCTGCTTATGGTTATTACCCACCCCTAAAACATTGTATAAATCCAACTCACAAATTAGTTCAAAACATTGTAAAGTTGGATGTAAAGGGGGACAAAAAGTACTTGAAGGATGTAATGCACTAGACTGAACCATAATATTATCAACAAACAGCATAGACAAATTGAGTTTACGCACAAATAATTTTAAATCAATTAAAGTTTTAACTAAGTCTGCTTTTCTTGTGGGGATGAAGGTGTACCCCTTGGCTAATAGTTCCACCAATGGTTGATCTATAGTAACATCAGAAAATTTGTAGATTTTAAAATCTTTGTCATTATTCATAAAGATGTTCCTTAGTCCAAAATCTGCAGCATTAGTTATTGGGGAAGCTGGTGCAATAAGAAGTGGTATCATCTCCTGCGTTTCCAATTCTTCCCTTTGTAGTTGTTGTTGGAATGAGATTTCTTGTTCTTTGATCTCAGATTGTATTGGTTGGCTTGATGCTGAAAATTTTGGGCGTTAGCTGATGTATTGTTCACAATTGTCTGTTGGGGTAACATAGGTCCCTCACCTGATGGAAGTGCACTACTATCATTTGAGACAGACAGACCATGTGTTAATTCATTTCTGTTTGTTGTGTTACACAAAAATACATTCATAGCAGCATTGCTGGATTTTGCTACTTGTGAACTTGGGGGGTGGGGGGTAGGCATTCCCCTCACCATATGCTTTACGGTCTCTAGCTAGTTTTTTTACTTTAATTTCTCTAAATTTCATCATTTGTTGGTCTATACTGTCAAAAATTCTGTTGTAATCAAAAGCATATCTTGAAAAGTTTACATGACTCTTAGTAGCAGCATCTAAGCTAGTAGCTTCTTGTTGCAAAAGGTTAATAGAAGTCTCATAATGTTTAATCATTAGGTTCAACAGGGCAAGTCCCTGAATGTTAAACAACTCAATAAGTTCTTTATGAAACAATGAACCTGGCTCTAACCCCGTAGGGTATTGCTGGGCACGCAGGCCTTTGGGAACAATGTTTTCATTGACACATTGACGTAAGTAAGTAACTTCTAAAGAAAGTTTTTTATATTTGAAAAGTTTTTTGTCAAGGTCTTGCAATGATGAAACTATGTTACCTGAGTCCTCTGTGTCAGAAGGTGTTGATTGGTTGGGTTGCAATTGGAATCAAGAAATTGGTGTTTTCAACCACTGAGTAAAAGTTGGCAAGTCTTTCATGGTATTAAATCCTGTGAAACTTCTCATATTAAGTCATTTGTCAGTTATTATATTGTTAGTAAAGTTGACACTACCAGGCTGATTGCTGGAAAAACAGGTAGAATTGTTGAACCAGATGCTGAAGCTGTTAAACCTGTAGGTTCTCTGCCATTCGGTGCCCTTTCGCCACCTGGACTACTCCTCTGGTGCAATTGTTCAGCGCATGTGACATCACTTCCAGTTGGTATCACACTTCCGGTTTGTGGGTTCAGATGGGGAGGTACTGAGCTAGTATCAGGATGCCTACCATCTCCAATTACCAATGCAGAAGCTGAAGGTTGAACAATGGCAGGCACAGAAGGAATGGCATCCACTCTAGTCTGTAACTGGCTCACACGTTGAGATAATTGTTCTATTAACTGTGTCAAATACCCCACTCCATCCTGTTGTGGTGGGGTCAAGTCAAGAATAGTTGGTGTTCCACAAGAACTGTCCAAAGCCATAACAAACTCCAACAAACAGGAACCAAAGTGAGACAAACTAGTGAAAAACAAAAAGACAGCTTGGAAACACCAGAGTAAATTCTCTCTCAGTTTAATTCTCTCTCAGTTTAATGAAGCGCTTTTCGTCTTGCACATATGGCAAGACTTCATCAGAAACTGAACAAACTTCAACACAAGCAATATATACACACCCTTTTGTCACATGACACTTCTAATTAAAATCTTGTGCCTTAAAGGCACATCCACATTATTGCTACTTAAAACATTTTTTAAAAACAAATATGCCTGACAATATTTTAGAACATCTCAACCCTTCCCTTCCTTCAGAATTTTTACCTGTAATGGTGATAGAAATATATATATATATATACAAACATACATATACTAACAATACTATATCTCAAATTATTGTGTTGACTCTCAAAATATGATATTACTTAGTTAGCTAAGAAGTCAGAAACTTACATATCCAAGTCAAATGAAGTCAAATATCACAAATATGAACGCATTTTATAAAAATGCTTACACACATTAACGTTTAAGATTTTCCAACTTCAGTATACTGTTTAAAGATATTGTCTCATTCAAACCCGGGTAAAACATTGCCCCAGTGTGTATTTGCCAACTTAATTCAAGTTGCTCAAGTAAAAGTGTAAGCGGGCCCCCCCCCCCGACTATCATCAATAACTGAATCAATTGCTTTGAACAAAAATGAATGTTGTGGATAGGAAATAATGTGTCTAGCCAGTGCGTTGTCTCTGTTAAGGGTCTTTATTTTATATAAATGTTCGTATACTCGTTCTTTTAACCTTCTATCTGTTTTACCTATGTAAAATGCTGCACAGCATTGGCACTGAGCTACATAAACCACAAACTATCCACAACATTCATTTTTGTTCAAAGCAATTGATTCAGTTGTTTGTGATAGTCGGGGGGCCCGCTTACACTTTTACTTGAGCAACTTGAATTAAGTTGGTAAATACACACTGGGGCAATGTTTTACCCGGGTTTGAATGAGACAATATCTTTAAACAGAGAGAGAATTAAACTGAGAAAAAATTTGCTTTGGTGTCTTTTTGTTTTTTACAATTAACTACCATACAAAAGCTAGTTATTGAGATGTATTCCTTTGGCACAATAATTGTTTGTGAACTGCTATACTGTGAATATTCATTTATTCAGTTCTGAACAGTTTGTGCTTTTTTAGTGTTGACATTAGCACAAGCTGCTCAGAAAAAAAACTGGGCAGATGTCAGTACTGTGAGTATGCTTACCTACATCCTTGGTGGACCCTGCACACACAGGTATATTCTACATTTGGGTAGGGGTGCAAAAGTACAGAGAGTGTACATATTATTGTGTGAATTTTATCTTGCTGGACTTACAGGTTTGCTGTGTACATGTTAGTTTATCAAGGCAAGTAGTCTGTCTCCGTAACTCCCAACTGTGGACCTGTCCACATGGTAGCTAGATAATAGCCTGTTATGCTTTGTCTGTGCACCACACAGGTCTTTTCAACAATAGAGCAATGGCATTGTTACAGTTGGTTGCTACCAGTACATGGCTACATCCATTTGTATTTCAATGTTGTATTCCTACATAAGGGTATGCTTCCGAAACTCCTTCCAAAGCTATTTCCACAGTGTGTAACAGAAGAAAGGCTGATATGCCTCTGTGTTTCTGCCTCTGCCAGACCTCTCAAACACTCAGGTACATATTTGAACAGACTCAGGGAAAAGTAAGGAAAAAGTCAGGGACACCTTTAAAATGTTAGTGCCATTAAGTTAAAACATTGAGAGAATCAGAGCATATGAATTAATACACTTTTTCTGAAGTAAAAGAAGTGTCTAACTCTTAATTATTGCCATTATTCATTAAGTGTAATTCACCACCATTCTGGCCAAAGTCAGAGGGATTCAGAGGGACAGAGCCAAAATTTGTGTCAAAATCAGGGACATCCCTGAAAATTAGGGACAGTTGGGAGGTATGGCCTCTGCCCTAAACAGATATGCCAGTGTTTGTCCTGCTGTGATACTGTGTTGGGTTTTAAAGTGATGGTGTAACATTATTTGCTGCTAGAATGGCTGCTTCTCTTATCACAGTCATGTAATGTAATCCCACAACAACTGTTGGTAAAGATCCACAGAACAAGTTGTGTGGTATGGTATTCTTATTTTTCCTTTACATTCACTCATTCTGATGCATGATATATTTATTGTAGTACCAACGTGCTGTATATCTACTGTGGCTTAGTGGTATGTTATGTTATGCAGTGTGTACAAGGTCTGGATTTCGAGACTGACAGAGGTGTTTTATTTTGCTCCTGAGCAGAACAAGGGCCCTCACATACAGAGTGACTAAGGCACTTTTAAGCAGTTGTAAGTGGGTTTGCGTGGGATTGCGTGATACTTAGCAATGCTTAGCTAAACGCAAACAAGAGCACACTTGGTCAAACCCGCAAACTACTGCTTATTAGTGCTTACTCCTGCTAACCCATGTGCTCATTTCTTTGAAAGAAAAGAAAAATGGGGAGATAGGAAAGTGGTGAAAAAGGGGCACAAAGAGGGAAAGACAGTATGGAAAGTAGCTCAGGATGTGCAGGATGGGTGTAGGGAAGGTCCATAGCTGCCCATTTCTTTAACAGCAACAGCTGTGCATATGGAATAAATTTGGAGGTAGATATGAAACCTTCAACCCCTGAGAGAGGGGTGAGGACAACAATGCATGTTGTAATGCCAATTAAATTACATTTTATGTGTCCAGTGGACATGTGTGCAAAATGTATGGGGTGTAATATTTTTTTTGGGAGCAGATTGCCCTTTTTTTTCAGGTGAGAGTGGAATGTGGGGTAGGGAAGTAGGTCTATTTGGGGAGGTACGTTGGGGAGGTAAACAGACAAGACAAACAAGATCCATACAGGGGCGATATATGACACATGTGGTGGGTGAACACCTTTGACGGGGAGGGATGTTTGGAAATCGCAAGCCCATGAGCCCACAGATGGAAACAGTGGGACTGAGGTCCCCACCCATGGGCAGTCACAACTGCACCTTCACAGCCCAGAAGGTGGCTGTACTGGGACTGTGTAAGAGGGGCAGGCTGACCCGGGAGTTGCGCCACTCGTGCCAAAAGCTGGCATAGAGGTTCTGCAACAGAACGTTCAATCTCTCTATGCACCACAGCCCAGACCGTTTGAAGGATGATTGGTGGCCCTCCTCCGCCCACGCTTGCATGGTGGGGCTGAGCCCCATCCCTTGCAGTGCTTCCCACCCGAAGGTGGCACAGGGCCAATGGAGGAGGAGGTCCCAGGCTGGGCATTGGACCTGCTGGTGCCAGGTGCCATGGCCAGCTGAGGTGGGACAGGTGGGTCCGCTGGGACCGGCCTTCCCATACGAACTATGTTTTGGAGGGTTTAATAAAGATATGGGTTGTTAACAGTCAGCAGCATTCCCAATTAGTTATAACAGCATGCAGAAGTATTCCCATAACCCAATACACCAGACTTTCAACAGTTGAAAAGCAAGCACAACACATGCATATATAGAACAATAGTGGACATTACAACAGCATGCAGGTTGAATTGATGGCAACAGGCCACCAATATTGTAGTATTTTAACAGGGCACATGCATAGAAATAAATGCAAATATTTATAAACCAATAGGACATATGTCCCAACAAATGTTTTGAGATTAGACATACCAATTGAGGTGTGGAATTGCATTTTTTTATGCACATACAGTAGGGTGGAAAAGGATAGCTCAATTAACAACTTATATATCCTTCTAGTTTTCACTACATTCCTATTAACTGCAGTTATATTTCCCTGACATGTATTATTACACTACCCAATGTCCTTATATTGTACAATTGGATTTTGCTAGATCATTAGATACATGAGCTGTATCTTACATACAAACTGTCCAAGATGCAGATGTTACTGCTACATATTTTGAGAGTTGCTCACACACACTAATGCTAAGATGGTACACTGACAGCTCTACTTTCATATAATTATCTAGATGTGTTCAGGTGAAAGTATCAGTTATATGTTAACAGCTCCCTACATTTATGGCAGCACACTGACATTTCTGGGGAACAAAATACCAAACTACTCATGTGCCAGATTAACCTGTACATGCTGGGCACGAACCAACAGTTGAGGGCTGTAAATATGCATAAAAGCTACTGGCACTCCCTTCATCCACGTTATATGAGCTTACCCAAGTGTTTGTTAACACTGCTTAATACAACAGTACTATTTGTAAAATGCAACAGTATAACAACATATAAAAAAATGACACAGACGCACTCCAGGAATTATACCTTTATTAAAGGATCATTACACCTTTATTTATTGGGTTAAAACACTTTTTGAAGGCTCTCTCATTTATTTTATATAACAGTACATGCAGAATAATTACTAACCTGCCTGATGATGCAGCATTTGCAATCTATTTTCATGAGCTTGCTGATTCATAGCCCGAACACCCGCAGCTGTGAAGTAAATGCAGTGATATTGAGGCATACCTATCCATAGTATAGGCAAGCATAGCAATTCTTAACTACTTAATACAATGGCTACTTACTCAGTACTGGGGCATTAGGCATCGCACGGGACTCATGGATCCACTGGTCGAGTTGCTCCTCCTTACGTTGCTTCAGGTCAGAATAATGGTGCCTAACCTGCTCACCAGTCCGTGGAACACCAGTGGCACTGGTGAGATCATGAGCTAGGCTGTTCCAGGCCTCTGTTTTATATTGGGTGCCCTGGTACTGGCCCCACAGGAGTCTTTCCTCATGATTGTGGACAAGGAGCCAAACCATTACTTTGGTCTCCTCAATGCCCCAGCGTTGCACCCAAAATCGAGTGCCTTCCCAACACTGGCCATGCTGACTGCAGAAGGGAGCTACAACCAGTTATGGCAAGTATTCCCGCCTGTGGAGCTTAAATATGCCTCATTTCCCGCACTTATTTGTGATTGGCCAGTTTTGAAAAACTCAGCTGTAGGCACACCTGCTTAGCTGATGTTAGCAATGTTTAATATTCCTTTGATAGATATGTGTCTGTTGAAAGTGCATGGTTATGAAATGCTGTCATGGCTTAGTAGTTATGTACTGTGACTATAGTGAACAGTATCCTGAGTTTGAGCCCTGTTACTGCTTTTTATTTTCCTACTGGCCAGACCTGAATGATTAATGTACAGTAAAGGAGGTGAGACTGTGTTTAGCCGACTTTGCTCAACTTTGCCTGACTTTGCCCAACGTTGCCCAACATTGCTCGACATTGCCTGACATTGCCTGACATTGCACTAGTTAGCACTGTGCGAAGCTACGTGCAAATACATTGCGCTAGTTAACGTGCTGCTCAGCTATGAGCAATTGCTTTTAAATATGCTAAATACTGCTAAAATGTGCTTAGAAGTGCTTTATATTGCTTAAATAAGTTACTCATGCCTCAGAATGCATAACCATTTCACCTTCATATATATATATATATATATATATATATATATATATATATATATATATATATATATATATATATAATTTGTTCGCTACTGCATATAACATTTGAATGCTTTTTACAAAATTTATACATGATAAATGTCAGGAAATATTTTTGTATACAGATTTCCAACACAAAGTGCAACGTGCAGTAGTTGGACTCAAACCAGGAATGCCTCCTCTTTGTGCGAAGGCTCTAACCACTACACTATTGCTATTTTGCTTAATTTGCATATTTTTTTCTTATTATTCTCTTCGGAGTCTAAGCTGCTACCTGTAGCTAAGCAATGGGCAATCCTGCACAAACACGCACAAATACAGGCAGCTATATTGGAAATAAAACAAAAAAATAATAATTTTCTTTTTATTTTTAAATTTGTACGAGGTTTACCATATGGGGGAGTGTAGTGTTACAATGTACACATGTGAGCGAACTCACTCATGTAACTCGACATTTCTTGGGTTTTGTCAGTGCATGGGCATAGATTTTTGGACTGCTCGGCAGCCTGATACGCCCCCTACACTCATCCACACTCCGTGTAAGCTTTTAGAGTTGAGGCGGTGTGCCCACATTAATATCCATGGCACGCTGCCGTCATACTCTTAGACTGGCATTTCTGTGTAAGACTAATCTAGTCTTACACGGAGGATTAGTAAATCCTGGGGATTATCTTTTAACTTTTAAGCAATAAGAACATTTGCTACTTGAGTTGGAACTTATAGCTATAATTAGCTTCCTCTAATCATCAAAGTATGCTCTAAGCCTGTACTTGATGGAATTATTTTCTTAATGATACTATATCCACACCTTAGTGCAAGAAATCTGCACATGGCCGTAAACAATGTGGAACAAATACCCAGAATTAGGGGTATATTCTAAATATTGCTCTTATAAACTTGAGAATTAATAAAGCAACATATTTTACATTAGCATGACTTTTTTGAAGGCTATGAAATCTGAAACTTAAATGCCTGTAGTTATTTTCAGACTTCAGTCCTCAGTGCTTTGAGAGAAAACCAAAAATGTCATGAGGAACAGAACAAAAATTTGTGGCAAAAATCTGGACATTCTGCAAAAATCTGGACAGTTGGGAGCATGATCTGTCCCATTTCATAGAACAGTTATTATGTGGTAATTTTTAAGAGATTTATCTATGTGCATTCTATGTAAAGATTATAGTTTTCTTGTAGTTTGGGCTGTTCAAAAATGTAAAAACTTCAGTTACAAGGCATATGAATTAAGCTTTATCAGGTAATCATTACTCAGTCCCTCCCCTATCACCCATACATACTTTAGACTACATCAAATAGACTGTATACACTGCCAGCTATCATACTACTCCTACTCACCACATTAACATCCTTTCTACTATCTCTCTACCTTTCACTATTCTGTCACAGTCTACACATCACATTTATTACCACCCTACCTACCCAACTAGTCTACACCTCCCTATTCCTCCACTCAGTTTAAGTATCACCTAATCTATTCAATAGTTCTCTCACAGAACTCTTCTCATCCATACTTTTTCAATCTAAATACTACTCCAACCCTACTCAAAAACTCATAAAGAGTACTTTGCAAACTTGTGCACCTACACCCAACACTGACTACTAAAGTTCTTCTATACAGAGACATACATCCCAATCTAGGCCCACCACCCCATCTAAATAATCCCTACCCTGCAGCTGAACCTCTCAACGCCACTCACAAAAATCTGTGGCACATTGTCACAGAGCTTTTAATATTAAAGCTTAACATTAGAAGCTTACTAAACAAAATCCATGAATTACATGTTACTATTGCTCACTACGTACCACACATAACCATCATAACAGAAACGTGGCTCAAACTACATATACAAGATCAGGAAATCTTAGCCATAGTGTACAATATACTAAGGCAAGATAAGACTCATAAGCATGGTGATGGTGTTGCAATATTATATAAACATAATCTCTAACATGGGCACCTGGACATTACCCCCTCCAATCTTCTCAAACATGGAAATACTAATTGCCCATCTTCAAATAAACAACAAGAATATTATCATTATACCCATTTACCTTCCCCCAGGTGACAACCTTTTTACCATTGAAGACTTCCTATACTGGTGCACTACAATGCTAAGGCAGAAAACTATAATAATGGGAAATTATAACCTTGACTGGGATACCTTTTCCTCTAACAACCCTTCAAACTATATAAACCTCCATGCCTTCTCTCAATTATTTGCTTATCCAATCAGTACTGACAAATATAGTAATAAACAATCTATCCTAGACTGGGCCCTCATAAATTGTAGCCTAAATTCCTATCTCCCAGGCTGCCTTCCAGATAGCCCGAATGACCACCTACCTACCTATCTGCTAAAACAACATTCTTCTCCCCCTACAGACATTACCTACAAATTAGTCGACAATAAAAGTAATCTTCCCATTGAAACTTTTATCACACTTCAACAAACCACCTGGTCTCCCCTTAAGCATCTCCAACTCAACCTAGCAGTTCAGGATTTTAATAGCAAATTCCTCTCCACCCAAAACAGGCTAGGTCCACCTTCAGAAGAAGACACATACAATCTAGCCAAATCTCCTGGCCTTCTCCCAGCACAAAAAAAAAAAAAGATCCTGAAGCAGAGAGACAAAGCATGGCACAACCACAAGCTCCTAAAAAAAATCAATCTACTCTCAAAAACACACAACAACTGCCCTAATTAGTTTGAGTAACACAGTTAACCAACACAGGAACAATAATCTAGGAAAATAACAAATCAAACAGGACAAAAACTATATTATACCTCAATCCAAAAGAGGCACCAAAATAATCCGGAAAAAAAATTGGGAAGCCATAAACCAATTGCTCAAACAAGGCAAAGCCACTACCCCAAGTCCAACAAAACAAACTCCACTGACAGCATAGCCACTCATTTTAACAAGCATTCTATCAGCTCTATACTATTTCTAATAAAAAATAAAAAAAATTCTCAAGTATCAATACCTTCTTCACTAGAAACAAATCCCGATTCATTCCACATTCAACCAATACAAACCCATCAAATAAGAAAACTCCTGTCCAAACATAAACACTCTTCCTCTGGTGCTGACCAGCTACCCAATGAAACCATAAACTGGCTACAGGAGTAATTCCATATCCCATACCCATCCTTATTAATCGGTCCATCACTGAACAGTAAATGCCTGCAGTATGGAAAGTGTCCCATGTAATACCTTTACACAAAGGTGGCACCTCCACAGATTTTTCTAACTATAGTCCCATCACTATCCTCTCTCCTATAGCAAAAATGCTTGAAAAATGCATTCACACCCAACTTCTTAACCATCTCCTGAAAAAAAACCTTATATCCTCCACCCAGCATGGGTTACAACCTAAACATAGCTTAACAACTGCCCTAATTAGTTTCATTAACACAGTTAACCAACACAGGAACAATGGCCTACCACCTCCTATATTCATCGACCTGTGAAGGCTTTTTATACAGCTTACCACCAAAAACTCACTGATGAACTAGCCTTTCTTAACCTCTCTCATTCTACCCTTGCCAAGTTCATTAGTTATCCAACCAACCTCCAACAGGTAGTTAAATGGCAAAATTAACTATCATCTCATTTACCAGTCTCCATCGGTGAACCCCAAGGATTTATTCTAGGTCCTCTCTCATTCACAATATTCACAAATAGATTCTGCACAGCAACCCACCATACTACTATAGTTTAATATGCAGATGACTCCTCCCTCATCTGCTCTGCTCCTTCCCTCCCCGCTCTCCTCAAAAAAAAAAAAAAAACAATCCTTTCTAAACATTGAAAATTATCTTTCCAAAGCACAACCAATTCTTAATCATACAAAAGCAAAAGTAATGCTCTTTTCCAGGGGCAAAAAATCAATTGACCCTACCCCTTTCACCATTTACTCTTCAAATAATACCATTATCAAACCTGTAGAACATACAAAACTTCTAAGGGTCACCACCGACAAAGACTTCAAATTTGATAAACACTTAATCCTAGTTATCAAGAAAGTACATTTCAAACTAGGTTCCCTATATAGAATAAATAGAATAAAGCCCTTTCTAACTGATTCAGCCAGACATGCCATCTGCAGAACTCACCTTCTAACTTCTCTCTTATATGCTTCACCCATTTTTACTAACTTAAGAAAATGTGACCTAAACAAACTTGAATCCTGTTATTATAAAGTAGCCAGATTTGCTTCCAACCAACCTGCTAGAACTCATCACTTCAAAGCACTGTACCAACTCAACTGGATGGAACTTCCTAACCTTTTAACCTTTAATCAACTAGTTCTAACCCATTCTGTTCTGTATCACCCTGACACCTGCCCATCCATTAGTGACCTAATACTGACTTACTCCAGTAGCAGAACATTAAGTTCATCCAATAAATTACTTTTGATGGTTAGTAAGTCAAACAATAGCTACAGGGATTCCCTGTATGCATACAAACTAATCAAAGTCTGGAACAACTTACCTCAAAGTATACTCAACACTATTAACACTTTCATCCTCTCTGCGGTCGAGTGGTGTTCAAAAGACATGCGTGAATGGGCGTGCCTTCGCTGAAGGTTGGGCATCGGGCTGGCAACTTGGCACCATAAAAAAATCTACTGCCAATCATTAGCGAACCGGAGTTCTGGTGTGGCGACCTCTAACCAGAAAAATCCAAAAAGACAAACAACAACTATTAACACTTTAATATTCAACCAACCCCTGATGGAACACTTTAATAACACCTGACTTTGCTCCTGCACTAATCCCACCTAGCTGCAATAATAGGCAGTCTTTTATTCTCCTCTTCACTTACCTTAATCCCCTCTTTTTTCTTCACTTCACTTACTCCCTCACCAATACTCCTTCTTCATCTCTCAGTTGCCTACTTCTATTTTTATCCCCTTAGGCAGCCACTTATACTTACTCATGTGGATCTCAAATGTGAATAGTGTATGCTCTCTTTAAACTGAATGTGTATTTTTCAAACTTGTTTGATTCTTTTTCTACAATATGTAATCAATATTAATTTCTCAAAATGGATCCTAAATGGACTATTTTATGTACAGTTAGACTTTCCCAGTAAACAAATGCAAATAGTTAAATAAATAAATACACAAATAAAGAAATATGTAGTATTATTCTCAAGAAGGAGGATCTTCACAGGCATCTTGGTCATCTTGTCTGTCCTTTGCCACACTTTCATTTATTGATTTTTTTGCATGATGCCTTTCCATTGAGGAATATGTAATGTTTGTCAATTTGATACTGCTCACTTCTTCCATTATTTCTAATTAAAAGTAGTAAAATGCTACTCATATTTTCAACTATAATACTCTCATCAGTTGTGTATGTTTTATTTTTACCCTTGTGGAATCTTCTTTATTATAGAGAGCAAGCATAGCTACAAAATCAAAATTTAGTAAGATGTTGATTATATATTAGCCTAGTAAAGGTGCATTTTATGAACTGCTGCAGTTCTGAAGTATTACATTTGAAAGCTGCTGTTTTAGATAATGTTATTATGGAAAAATAAACAGGGTAAGAGCATGAAAGACAAACTGAGAAGTAAAGATGCTCAATTGTTTTTAACTCATTACAGTTGGGTGATGGCTGTAGGTGCTTTTAAACTTACATCTTACTGACACCTCAAGTCATCAAATATTGCTTGTTCATATTTGCATTAATAATTTTAAAACCATGCCGCATACAAAGTATTAAAATGTTTCATCTTAAAACTTATACAATGGCAAATATAACCGTCTTGATATATGACCTCTGTCTAGTGCAGGGGAAGAGATTTTATTTGCTGCTCATATAATATTTATTTATATTGTCATAAAGTTCATGCATTTCTAAATATCTAAACAGCTAAGTAGCAGAGACAGGACTGCCTAACCTAATATGAAAGTTCTCAACTGGCTAGACAACATGCTACTAACAGTATTTGTGTAGCCTGAGAGGTAGATGAGATACTGTAAGTTGTTTACAAAATATTACAAATTTAAGTCACTATGGGCTGGATTCACGAAGGCTTGCACGGAGTCTAAGAGTAGAGTAAGACTCCAGCAAGCCAACATGTCCGCCGAGCGATCCAGGAACAGCTGGCAGGGGCATGCAACTGAGCTCTCTAAACTAGTCCTACATGGACAGGGCTGGGATATGCAAATTACCTCAATTGCAGGCGAAAGCCATGCAAATGAGGTAAATTTGCGATCCAGGAAACCCGAACCTGTCCAAGTAGGAGTAGTGTTAGCTTCAGAAATGTACTCAGTTGATAACTGAGTACAGTTCTGCAAATAGCAAAATGGAGCCATGTCAGCTGTAAAAACAGCATGCATGCACAGGAGGAAGCATGCCAATGGCCAAAAATATGGGCAATGGGAAGTGATGCAAATTAAAAATAAAATAACTTTTTTTTTAATCCTGATTTCTGGGGTTTAACCATAGCGCAGCACCCCGCAAACATGGTGTGCCCTAAAAAGCAGAAAATGAATAATTAAGAGCCACAAATGTGGATTTCATAGCTAAAATGAATTAACAATGCAAGGGAATGGCAGGCTGAAGACAACATGACCATCGAGTAGAGGTTGCCAATGGGGGAAGCTCAGTCTAAGAGATGTAATTAAGCATTAGTAGGCAATCCTATGCAAATGAGAGTTATGATAGTGAATCGCAAGTTCACATAGCAAATGAGCACAGACAGTGGAGTGTAGGATTAGGATAAGGGGAGTAACAGAGTAGAAGATAGGTGACATCAACAGGGGGGTATGTATGAAAGGAGTGCAGCTCATTGGAGCAGAGTGACGTGTCAGCTTACATTTACATAATAGTGAAAGAGGTGTGTCAACAGGTAGGCCAGGTAAAGTCAAGAAATTGCAGGTGTATGCTGTGGATAACACCAAAGTTTCTTGCTGAGCATGCATGCGCGCGTGTGAGCGCCAGTAAACCCAAGTAAGACATTGTGCGTGCATGGAAGCATGTGTGCACACGTGTAGGCTTAAGTAAGCATATGTAAGGCTGTGTAAACAGTTGTAAATGAGTTTGCGCTGGTGTGCACGCGTTTTAACACGGATAAGCAAGTTTTAGTCCGTTTAAGCATGTGTGCGTGCGTGTGAGCCGATGTGTGCGTGTTTGCGCTTGTTTGGGTGGCGCTGCCCCCTGAGGAAACAGAAAGGGAAAAGGAAGCACAACAAATAGTGGGAAGTTAACCAGGGAGTACTAGCAGAGCTAGCAGGTGAAAACAATTGGAATCAGCCAATTACACAGGCATTACACTAGCCAAGCCCAGCACTCAAAACCCAACCAAAAACATTCCAGTATGTATTTCTCAGACACACTGCAACACTGCAGTAAGCTAATAGAAGTGAAAACTGAAAAAGCTTTACTGAGACAATGAAATGTTAGGGGCTGCCATTGCTGTCATAAGGCAACATATGCAACATGCTGAGGGTGGTGACAATGCAAATGCTGATGAGCAACCCACAGTGAGGAGATAGAGAAGAGTGTACAGGCCTAGGGTAACTTACCAGGGGCTACATGAGCTGGAGATAGTGAAGCTCTATAGAGTGGACAGAGACCTCATGCAGCAAATTGTTGAGCTGTGCAGGCCACACCTCACACACAGAACCAACAGAGGGGAACCCATCCCAGTGGAAACCAAGGTATGTGTTGGCCTAAGAATATTAGCAACAGGTACCTTCCAGAGACCAACTCGCGATATGATGGGGATTTCACAGGCATCAGCATCTAGGGTACTGCACCACTTCCTGAATGCCATGGCAGCACATGTCGGTGATCATGTATATTTCTCCAAATCCCGTGAGGTATTGGCCAGCAATATGCATCTCTTCCAGCAAATAGCGGAATATTCTGAGGTAGTGGGTGCAATAGACTGCATGCACATTCGCATCAAAGCACCAGCCGGTGAGAGGGGTAGGGTCTCCTATAACCTCAAGGGTTACCCCTCCATCAACTGCCAGGTCATGTGTGATGCCCATGGCATAATAATGAATGTGTATGCTGGCTGCCCTGGAAGCTACCATGACTCCCATATCTGGCATCTGACACAGCTGTACCAGACATTTGCCAATGGGGACATCTCTCATGGTCACCTAGTGGGGGATGTTGGATATGCACTCGAGCCGTTGTACATACACCTGAACAGGAACACCATAATGAGGCACATGCACAAACAAAAAATGTAATCGAGCATGTGTTTGGGCTGCTCAAGTCACAGTTCCAGTGCCTGGACACATCTGGTGGAGCCTTGCAGTACTCACCAACTACATGTACCCAAATAGTCATGGTATGTGCTATGCTACACAATATGATCCTGCGAAAACAGCTGCAGCAGGAGCAGCATAGTGCCGGGCACAACAGCCCCCCACCATTGCCAAGACCATCACAGGCAGAGGGTGACTCAGAGGAGGAACAACCTGAGCCTGCCCCAGTAGGCAGAAGAAGGCGTGCCCAGTATGCTTTGGCCTTGGCAAAGAGGCAATGCATAGCATATACACTGGCTCAGTAGGAACCCTGGAAATTATACCTCTCTCCAACTCGCACATACAGTAAAAGTGATGCCTAGCTTGACACTACCTGTTAACAAACATGTATAGGGAGTGTAAAATGTGCGTCCGACATAGACAGCCCTGCAGCACCACCTGAGGCATGATTGCTATGTGTTAAGCAATATAAAGCACTGCTAAACAGCTCTCACCACTATTTAGTATATGTGAACAAAATTGCACACACTAAGTAGCACAACTACAGGCAATGTTCAGCAATATTGTGCACTGTCCAGCAATGCTGGGCAACATTGAGCAATGTTGTGCATGTCTGGTCAAATGTGGGTATAGTTCATCAAAAGCAGGTTAGCAAGTTCATATTTGTTTCATTTTTCTTGAAGCAGTTTGTTCTGCTATGTATGACAATATGAAGCAGTGACAGTACTCAAATCCAGGGTACAGTGCACTATAGTCAGAGTACAGAACCACTAAACCATGACAGTATGTCAATGGTCAGCTTGCATGAAAAAATGTTGATAAGTCAATGCTAAGTATCTAATGGAAACCTTGCATACATAGCATAATCCCTGTCGAGTCAAGACACAAAGGTGAGGCCTGCAGTAATAATAGAACCTGATATTCAACACACATATAGTATAAATGTTAATATTGGTAATGTTCACACACATCAGCAAACGTAGTGGACCTCAGACAGCAACATACTGCAAGGTCACACTGGGCATGCTCACACACTTGAAACTATGAGACAAATGTCAGGCAACAAAACACTGAAAGTCTGAACTGGGCATGCTCACACACTTAGGTCAAGTTTGAGTACAGCAGTGGGCCACACATATCCCACAGTTGCAAGTGTCAACCCAGGAACCTCGCACTATTCACCAATCCACCATGTGCACACAGTGATATGACAACAGACACAATATAAAATAGTGAAATACTGTCACAATCAAATATGTTATGCAGAAACCTAGGCTGTTCATAGGAAGTGGTAAAGCAACGAAGAAACAAAACCTGCAATCATTACCATCACTGAACAATGTGCATCCTGAACATTAGCATAGGTTCAGAGGTTGACACTAGGCTATCTGCCCTAGGGTATGTAGAAGCCTAGCCACAGTGTGTTTATAGTCTGCAATCACGCTAGATCAGTAGACTGTGCCTGTCAATAGTAGGTCACACAAGATATCTCACATATGTTCATTTCATTCTGCCTCTGTCTAACAAGGACCCATACCATATCCCAGGGCTAAACATACGATCACCTGTCCACCTGTGAAGATGCCACCTGTAGGTGGTCAGCGTGGGTCTGTGCATATGCGGTACTGTGATCACATTCCCGAGTGAGTGGAGCCTCTGTGATGGTAATATGCCCCTCCAGCATGTCCTATTAACATCATTGCTCATGTACCTGTCCCTGGAGCATGTAGCTGTAAGGGACTTTGATATCCTCATGTGGAGCCTGTCCATCAATGCTATGATGGACATGGCATCAAAGAAAAGGCACAGACAGCATCCAAGTAGGCAGTAAGCAACTGAGGAGAGCTGGGGTCACCATAGCCAAACTGTGCATACCATCTGTGTGAGTCCCTAGATCCACTTGGTATGTAAATCTGTGTACATTCCAGTTGCTGCAGGTGTTGGGTAAGGTACATCCGAAATGGGCCATTGTATCCAAGCATGTGCCGGATAACTACAGGGTTACAATGACCCCACCTGATCTGGATGTAAAACTGTATGGGATAAGGTTGCCTAAATAGAAGTTGTGTCCAACAACATTGGCAATGTGAATGTCAAAGGCAAGAGTACTAAGTATTCATGTCCCCAAATCACAAACCACACACACTGTACGTGATGTATCATCACCTTTGTGGTAATGTGTGTGTACGATGTTACTACCAAAGGTGATGACTATGCATCTAAAGTAAGGTAGCTGTAGGTCATGGCTCTGGCACCAGTCAGCCATCTCTGTGAGACCCTTTCTGAGGATGCCTGTGCCAGCTGTGGAGTCGAATATGGCACACAGTTTGCAGTCATCTGCAAACATGGTCATCCATATTCCTCCTGTGTTAGCCAGTATGTATCAGAAATATATACAGAACAAGAGAGGTCCCAGGACTGAGCCCTGTGGGATGCCATGTGTAACTGGTGTATAGTCAGACATGGCACCTGCAATACTGACCATGTGTGTGCTATCCATGATCCAGTTAGCAATCCAGATTGTGACATATGTGTAGATATTGAATCCAGTGATCTAATGTGTAAAGGCCAAGTGGGGTATTGTATAGAAGTGGTGTGCAAGCTCCAGGTAGGCTGTGTGGACAACCCTATGTACATCTATGGACCTGTTAACTATTTAAAGACATCAAACATCTGCAAGAGGCAAGATATGCCCACAACAACACCAAATTGTGTAGGATCCAGTGTCTGTAGGTTCACAATGTGTATGTGTATGTGTTCCATGATGATACACTCCATAGCATAGCAGACCAGGATAGTTAGGCATATATCTTGTGGCACCAGCACTGTATAGTGGTACACCCTAGCTGTATGCCATTCCATGGGTACACATCCTGTAACTGTGATATTGAACAGTGACATAATGTGAGTGTGAAGTTTGTCATGAATATTGTGTATGCCACAGTCTGGGACACTATCTGGTCCCACTGATGCTGTGTTGTCTGCTATGGAAAGGGCTGCACACACATGTTCACTTGTGATGTCAGGGAGACTACAACCTGTTGTGATGGACATGTGCACTGCAGGGGGGGATGGTGGGGAAACATTCCCACTGAACCTGTTGTCCAGGATGTTCGCAATGTCAGTGGGTACACTGTATCATTTGTAATTATGCAGTAACTCACAGCATATCTGTGAGTTCCCACAAAGGTCCCTGACAAAACTAAATAAGGCCTTGTGATTGTCCACATTGTCTGTTGCAAGTGTCCGTTAGAAGTGGGCCTTAGATGAATCAACAACTGATTGTAGCTATACCATAATACTGATCAGAGATGCCTTCCAGATTGTGATTGTGCTCTATAATGTAGTAGCCTCCTCCCGTCCATGTACAGCTCAGTAATGGCCATGGTCCCATAGACAGGTCCCCTGCCTTTGGAGGAGTGAGTCTTGTAGTTATCTGGGATAGCATGATCCATGAATTCCAGTAGTTGTCCATAGAATGTGCTTGTAAAGTATGTAGTTGTCTGAGCCATAATTAACACTGTCCCAGGGTCATTGAGGGATACCACCTCAGTTTGTATAAGTGTGGCATTTACTCATGAGAAGTATGTCACTGAGATCACATAGGATGTGTGTGTGTATGGGATATGTATGTCTAGTGAGATGAATGTATGTTCCAACCTTAACAATTACAGGTATACCTCTGTTGTGGAACATAGAGTCCCCATGTGTGTGATGATCAGGTACCACATCTATAACCCCCTGTGGGTGTGGTGACCAGGTCTGCACTAGCATTTGAGTGTAACAATCTTAGCAACTGTTGTGCAAGGGTGTCACTTCTTGAGTAGTATACCTAGTCAATGTTTGTGTATTTGAAGTCACACAATATAATGGTGTTTGGTGAGACCTTCACATTCCCCAGTGTTACCAGGAATAACGACTGTTGTTCCCATGTTTGGGAGTGTGGTCTGCAACAGTCTACAAACTGAAATGCAGTTTTGACCTCACTCACTTGCACATGTATGTTCCCCAATGCTTTGTGTACTGCTACCAACCTGGAGGTGTGTGTATGAATGATGTATATGGAATCCCCCCCATTGTTGTTGTCCAGTCCGAATCCTGTGTCTGAAAACCATGATATGACGTAAAACATGTTAGTGCTGCTGTGATTTTGTGAGCCTGAACCAGGTGTTTGTTACTGTACATATATCAACAGATTCCATACTGATGTGAGTCCTGAGTGTATGCATTCTGAGGGTTAAACATCAGTTGTTGAGCACCATCACTCTGTTTTCTGTACCCTGTAACGTCTATGGCTGTGGTTATGTCATCTGACCCTCACTTCAAACAGCCACTATGTGTGTGTCAAGAGCCTAAGGCAGTCTGTGAAAGCCTAGGGGTGACAGCTGCATGGCATCCATAGCGAATGTACATGATATGTTGAGCATGTAATCCCAGGCTGACAGACACTGGATCCCTTGTGAATGACAACAATATCTTAGCCAACTGTTACAACTGATCATGTCATCTGTATACTGTGACATATTACTTGGTGAGGGTAAGATGCTACACAAGGTCAGGGTCATACTGTCATGGCCTACATGATCAGAGAGCCCCTCTATGTCTCTTGTCATGTAGTCCAGGGAGGAACATCTATGGGTCTACACACCAGAATGCTCAATGATGAAGCCATATTTGTACTTGCAGTGGACTGACAACAGTGCATGTGTCATGTGGCATATCCTGGAACCCGACACGCAGCACAAAGTGACCTTCACCTTGTTCAGCCTGGTGAGTGGGATGTCAGTGTGACTGACAATTACACTCATCTAATACAGTTGAATGAGGTGTGTTGTGTAGGCCTAAGGGCAGTGGCTGTGTGGCACAATGACTTTGTGAACTATGTGATGATATGTGTGTATGGTTGTGTGGTAGCAGTTGTTTGTGTATCTGCTTTGGATGTCTCAGCTGCTTAGGCAGAGTACATGTAGATGCTCCAAGTATGTCATTGTGTGTCAATGTATATGGTTTGCTGTTGTCATAGGTGCATGTGTGACTGTATTTGTGGTGTGTGTGGTTACCTTCACCACCTGATAGACTGTGCCAGTCATGGCTTGGGAGAGCTCAGCCTCCTGTCCGTCTATACAGTTGCACCTCTCACAGATATCTGAGTTTGTTGGTAGGAGGACAGTGTTACCTGTGTACATAAGGCAGTTGAAACAATACGTCAGAATTCCAATATGCACCAGCTGGACTGGAGAGTACACACAGAACTGACCTTTGGACATGCCAGGATATGATGATGACATACACTGTCGCCTGATCACAAAGGATCAGTAGTGTGTCAAGTGTGTAAAAGAGTATAACAGGGTATTAGTGTTCAGCTTTGTTGTTGCTGTGGAAAGATAATCTACAAAGGAGTACAGACAGAAACATTACACCTCCTTTAGGTAGGTCAGAAATATCGATGTACAGTCATATATGTCCTGAGTCAGGGTCAACTGTACCTGACTGACAATGTCAACATCCTGTCAGACAGGCCCATACATACATACCCACCTCCCAGTGACAAAAGGCCCTAACATCATACCAGGAGATATCACATGTAGAATGTGTAAACTGGTCCCCACAATGCCAAATGAATCCCATCACGTGGATAACAATGTTTCCCCACATGTGTCATAAGTGAACGACAGGACAAACAGACACTGCACCCGAACAGTCTGCTGAGCCTCACACTTTCTACAGGATCTTACACCATTGAATGTGTTACAGCAACATGTGGCACACCCCACAAGTGTTGGTGCAGAACACACCATGGGAACTATATTCCTATAAGCCTACGAAGTCCGAAATTGTAGTCCATGGAGTCCATCATGATTGCAGTCAGGAATAGAGATATTGTAAACTGACAAACACACAACACAAACGTCTGTGGTATGTTAATGAGCACATCATGTTCCCCAAACCTGCTAGATATCTTGCAAGGCAGCCACCCAGGACATACATCACTGACAGGAGTAACACAGGTCCCACATAGACCTTGAATAGCCCTTTACCAACATCACAGACACATGTGGTATCCACAAAACCTACAATCCATGCATGAATATGTATTGTCATATAAAGGAATGGTAATATGTCCACAGATAGATCACACCAGGTATGAACTGTGTATTCCTGTTTAAGATGTTCACACCTGCTGACCCACAAGGTTCATTCGTGGGATTGCATAACACTACGTGCACACACATAACCATGTCCAGTCTGATGTCAGCAACCTACAAACATAGCATGTGAATAAAAACCAAACAGTAAAGCATGTAGCGCAGCATGTTAATGCATATCTCACTATTATCATAACATAGGTTGGTATGGGTTTGAATCCTTCAATTGCTTGTGTGTGTGATATTGGCTTTGAGAGGAGTGGCCTTTTAGGAGACTGTGGAAACACATTAGGAGTGGTGAATACCTCTTTGCCAAGTGTGATGATGTCAGCATCCTACAAATAGAGCTTTTGAAATAAATGCGCCCACCAAAGCAAATAGCGTGTCATGTTAATGTGTATCTCACTAGTGTCATAACTTAGTTAGGTAGGGGTTTGAGTCCAGCAAATGCCGTATGTGTGTGATTTCCTTTGAGAGGAGGAGACTGTGGAAACACATTTTAAAAGAGGTACATCCCTCTTTGGAAAGTCTGATGATGTCAGCATCCTACAAATATTCAAGGAGAACAAAAACCACCCAATAATGCATATAGCGTGCCATGTTAATGCATATCTCTCCAATAACATAACATAGTTAGAGAGGGGTTTGAATGTGTGTAAGACTGCCTTTGAGAGGAGTGGCCTTTTTGGAGACTGTGGAAATACATTAGGAGTGGTGAATCCCTATTTGCCAAGTGTGATGATGTCAGCATCCTACAAATAGAGCTTTGGAAAAGAATTCTCCCAATAAAGGAAGTAGTGTTAATGCGCATCTCACTAGTGTCAAAACATAATGAGGTAGGGGTTTGAGTTTTGCAAACACTGAGTGTGTGTGTGCCACAGGTGGTCAATGCAGTGTGGGTTTTGCTTTTACTACGGTATGACATATGTTTCAAACAGTATGTACAGGGTGTGTATTTGTGTGATTTCCTTTGAGAGGAGTAGCCTTTTTGGAGTCTGTGCAAACACATTTTAAAAGAGGTACATCCCTCTTTGGAAAGTCTGATGATGTCAGCATCCTACAAATATTCAAGGAGAACAGACACCATCCAATAATGCATATAGGGCGGCACAGTGGTGCAGTGGTTAACATTGTCACCTCACAGCAAGAGGTTCTCCGGTTCAATTCTCAGCTGGAGTGCCTTCTGTGTGGAGTTTGCATGTTCTCCCTGTGTTTGCGTGGGTTTTCCTCGGTGTCGGTTTCCTCCCACATTCCAAAGACATGCATCTGGAGCATTTCTCCCCAGGCCTCTGCTGAAAACAGGCTCTGTGGAACCTAGTCGGACATTCCCAGTCAACAAATGTTAAATAAAAAAAACAATTAAAAAAAAATATATATAGCGTGCCGTGTTAATGCATATTTCTCCAATAGCATAACAAAGTTCGATAGGGGTTTGAATTCCTGTGAATGTGTGTGTATGAGACTGCCTTTGAGAGGAGTGGCCTTTTTGGAGACTGTGGAAATACATTAGGAGTGGTGAATCCCTATTTGCCAAGTGTGATGATGTCAGCATCCTACAAATACAGCTTTGGAAAAGAATGCTCCCCGTAAAGCAAGTAGTGTGTCATGTTAATGCACATCTCACTAGTGTCAAAACATAGTCAGGTAGGGGTTTGAGTTTTGCAAACACTGAGTGTGTGTGTGCCACAGGTGGTCAATGCAGTGTGGGTTTTGCTTTTACTATGGTATGACATAGGTTTCAAACAGTATGTTCATAGGTTCATAGGTTCATACTAGGCTATCTACCCTAGGGCATTTATAAGTCTAGCCAGAGTGTGTTTGGCTTTCGCCACCCATTTTAAATTAATTTTGCTATGCCCTTTTTCAAGGCTAGTATACTGTGCCTCTGTCTAACAGTGACACAGAAGTGATACCCGGGGTAAACCTATGATCTTCCATCCACTTATCAAGATTCCTCTTGAAGAGAGTCAATGAGGGACTCTGCCTAACCTGGACTGGGATTTTATTCCAGAGTGAAGGGAGCCTCTGGGTTATGAATCTGTCCCTCCAGCATGTCCTATTTATTTCAGTGCTGAGGTTCAAGTCTCTCGAGCGCGTAGCTCGATGGGATTTGGATTTTCTGAGGTGCAGCATGTCCATTAATTCCGGGTTGGACATGGCTTTATATGTCAGGCATAGATCGCCTCTGAGCAAGCGGTATGCCACTGAGTAGAGCTGGAGTTTCTTTAACTGGGCAGCACATGGCATCTGTTTGAGCCCTTTGATCCTCTTGGTGAGGTACTTTTGGGGTCTTTCCAGTTGCTGCAGGTGTCTGGTAAGGTACATCCCAAAAGGGGCATTGTACTCAATTATGGGCCTGATGAGGGATGAGTAAAGAGGCACGATGACCTCCCCTTATCTAGATGTGAATCCCTTCATGATTAGGTGGGCTATATAAAATGTTTTTCTAACCACTTTGGCCACGTGGTTGTCAAATGAGAGATTGCTATCAACTTGGGTCCCCAGGTCCCTAATTACTTCTTCTGTACTTAATGGATTGCCATGTATGTGGTAATTTGTGGGCACTTTGTTTTTGCCAAAGGGGATGACTATACACTTTTTGGTGTTTAGCTTGAGGCCATGGCTCTGGCACCAGTTTTCTGTTTCTATGAGGCCCTTTTGGAGGATGCTTGTGTCGGCTGGAGAGTCGATTATGGCGCCCAGTTTGCAGTCATCTGCAAACTTGGTCAGCCACAGTCCTTCCATGTTCGCCTGTACGTCCGAGAAATATATACCGAACAACAGATGTCCCAGGACTGAGCCTTGTGGGATGCCACTTGTAACTGGTTTGGAGTCAGACATGGCTCCAGCAATTCTAACCATGTGGGTTCTGTCCTTGAGCCAGTTTGCAACCCATCTAGTGACATAGGGGTTTATATTTAAGCTGGTGAGCTTACCTATAATGCCCGAGTGGGGTATTGTATCGAAGGCTTTTGTGAGGTCCAGGTAGGCTGTGTGGACCACCTTCCCCTCGTCAATGGCCTTGGTGACTGTTTCAAAGAAATTGACCAGGTTTAAGAGGCAGGGTCTGCCCTTAACAAAGCCGAACTGGGTAGGATCCAATGTCTGTAGGTCCCCAATATCTTTATTTATGAGGTTCATGATGATCCTTTCCATAGCTTTGCAGACCAAGCTAGTCAGGTTTATGGGGCGATAGTTTCCTTTGTGGAGAGGGACCACTGTTGCTGTACACCACTCTTTGGGTACATATCCTGTAGTAAGGCTGAGATTGAACAGTAGTTTTATGTTTGGGTTTAGCTCTTCTTGGAGTTCATGTAGGATGCAGCCCGGGACACCGTCTGATCCCATTGATGCACATTGTACACATCGGGTATCTGCATGTCAAATAGATTTGTGTACATGTGACCTCAATAAGTACAAGCCTGCATACTACATGAATACGTTTGTAACCTTTGACAGTTTGTGCTGCTGCTTCTCAGATCATAGGCCACATATGTATGTCTGCATCAAGAATGGCCAATGTAGTGACCCGTGGCCAAAGACATCCCTGCCACACAAATCCATGACATGTACTGTAGAGTACTGTGAGTGAGGGTAATTGCTGGGGTATATGTCAGACATGTTCATACACAACAATGACTGGCAATAATAGACAGTCATGATAGGTGTGCACCAGCCCTGTGGATATGCATGCAGGCCCCTAATGTGTTATGTGAAACACAGAGGGACCCCACAATACCTATGAATATGTGGATACCAAGGGACAGATTACATAACACGTGTCTGTCTGTACACATTGGTACCCAACATACATGTTCAGGGCTGCCACCTATGTGGTACTGTCAGGATAGTATGTATAGTAAATGTGGATGACCATGCCATAGATGGCATACTGCTATACAGCATGTATTGGACAACAGGTATCTGTCTGTATGATACCCTTGTGTAGGATATGCGTCCCATCTGGGGAATGCAGTGTAGGCCAATGCATGCATTATTAGATGTGGATGGACATATCCCTAGTATGTTTGCATGTACTGAAGAGGGCTTTATGCCACATAGGTGTGGTCACGGATGCTGTCATTGATAGCAGTGTAATGGGCCCTCTGCGCCCTTAGTCCCTGTCGGGTGTACCGTTCCATACGTGCCTGTGCCTGCATTACAGCCTGGAGGTTGTAATATCTCCGGGGGCACGTCTGCCTGGGGCAGTACGAGCAGTGGTGCTCCCCCGAGAACCCCTGGACATCCTCCTATGTGATACCGTTCCGGTAATCCGGCTATGGCTGCTGTGAGGGGATGCACGTACCATAGGTACCACACTCTCCTGGTCAATGCCAACTGTATGCTGTCCCTCAGCTATGGCCATTGGTGACGAGGGATGTATTGGCAGTATGAGTGTGCACATAGATGGGGTTGACCACTGTGTACTGTTGATTGGTGGACCAACGACAGACTCTGTCAGACCTTCCTGTGCCACTATACATGTCTCATCATCTCCACTATTAGTGGTGGTGACATCAGGTTCCCTACTACAGTCAGCCACGCCTAACACAGCACCTGTGGAAGGAAGACAGGAAACGCACTTTACAATCTGTACATGATGTTAGCACACATGCACACATGAACACATGAACACATGCACACATGCACACATGCACACATGACATTGCACAGTGGTTATGGTGCGTGTGGGACATATTGCAGATATGTTGTTGCCAGCCATGACATGGCATGCTACATGACTGCAACATTAAACACCACACATACCCAATGTGTGTCATGTGACCTATACACCCAATAGCATTCCAGGACATATATGTGACTCTGTACAGATGGCGGCTGTTGTGCAAAATGTGTATACTAGCATATGTAAGCACACACACAACATGCTATGCATGGTGTGTATAGGTGCATATGTTTGCACACACAGAACAATGAGGTGCACAGCAAAGACTGCTATGTGTAGTACTGAGGTCACTGTAACTGGGTGGGGTGTAGTACCATGTGCCATGATCATCATGCATCTTTTGGTCACTCACAGCTACTACTGTGTGACAGACCACCGCCTAGCATGCTGTACCTGAACTGCAGTGCCGTGGATACATTCACTATTGCCACTTTGTACATGGGTGTATGAGGTGCCCAGTAGGGAGCATTGCCTAACATGACTGTGTTACGTGTTGAAGACTGTTGCACAGCCCCATGATAAGCCTCTACCCCTGAGGTACATCATGTGTGTGTGGATGACATGCAGGATACTGACGTGAGACCTCACAGCGGGTGTGTGGTTATGCCATATGTAGCATGATTTTGTGTACTGCATGTGATAAATGTCTTATGTTGTGTACAGGTGTTGCAACTATGCCTATCCAATGTGCAGTACGGGGTTGCCACAACTGTGTGTCATGCTCTGTGTATTGCATGTCACTGAGGAAGCTACTGACATTACTGAGCTGTGCAACATCTCACAGCAAACATGCACAGCATGCATTATGCGTAGGTGTGTTACGTGTACATGGCCTACACCTCATCTATGACATGCATATTTCATTACCAACATTGCAGGTATAACACACTCACCAGCATGGATCGGCTGCCCTGCCGTCACACCAGTGGGACCTACGAGAATATGAGAGGGTTCATCAGTGGCCACAACTGTGGCATTGCTACAGTGGGAATGCTAAACTGCAGTACAACAACTGTTAACAGTCACAGGTGTAGGGATATTATACAAACTATCCGTATTGCACAACAGTAGGCAGCAGAAATGCTAAACACACAGTACACATCTCATGTGCACATAATCTCACAATACAGTTAACTGTAGTTTACAGATAGGGAGTATTACCTTCTTGCTCCAGGTGGATGTGCTGGGTGACTCTGGCCTCCATTGCATCACATGTCAGAGGTTGCTGTAGCTGTTGTCCAGGAGCCACCATGCTTAGGAGAAGCTCCTCCACTCTGGTGAGGGAGGGATGTATGACCACCCCACCACCTGTGGCAAGCTGCTGTCTTTGGATATCAGACACATGCCGCTGGACTTGTCTAATTAAATCACTGCAGTGATGGCGTACCTGCTCATATGTCCAGTTATGCATGCCTATGTCATTTACCCGACTAACAAGCTCCTGCCACAGTGCAGTCTGCTCCTGCTGATGCTGGCTGGTTCTGGGGAAAAGCATGGTGTACTGCTGCAAAAGGCTGTTGACTATCACCTCTTCCTCTTCTGCAGTGTAAGCTGGATTATGTTGGTGGGCCATCTGGCTGAAAAAGATATGAACAATATGTGTGAGAGTGTTCTGTGGCACACTTTACACCTTTACCCACAGATAACACTTTACTGACATATATATATATATATATATACCATCCTATTGTCTGTCAGTGGTTACACACATTCAATAACATTTATTGGTTCTCAGGCCACAACTAACTTAACACTGCCTGGCAGACTCTATATATCACACCACTATACAACAGTACCCGACATACTGTTTGTGACACATTGCACAACCTCAAGACAGGGGTGTATATCACACCAATGCACGAACAGAGATGTCATCCATTGCAATGGATGTAAAGTACAGGTACAGTAGTACCAATCAAACACCCTAGTCATTGATGCCATAGCCCTGCCTAACAGATGTGTCCAGTTGTTACTATAGGTGGCATACTGCTGTAACAGTTGCTGGATACACACGTCAACCCTGTAACACACATATGATTGCAGCCATTGTACAGGCATAATCACACACACATCAGGCAAACATACAACGCACCACTGTATGCCAACACAGATGAGCATTACCTGTGTACCATACGGTGCTGTGTACCACTACTTACACACCCTTATGCCTGAAGTCTGTCCTCTGTGCAGACTACAGGAAACACACATGACAGTGTTTCCAAGCAATGTGAATGCACACCATACTGTGCTGTTTAGCCCTACAGCTTCAGGTAGTACTACAGTTCATACTGGTGATGGATTCACCTGCAGTACCACTCGCTAAGCATACATGTATTGCTTTAGCCTACAATGAGACACCACATTCAGCAACCGAGAATTATGTCACATCATATGCCGTACTACTATGTCTGCCTAACAGTACATTACACATCAGTTGCTGTCCTCACAACTAGGTTAGGCACTACCATGTCAGATACAACATCACACTAAGCTATCACGCATTTACAGACCTTGCACACATTCAGCGTTATGGTCATTCAACCTCACATAGCAGCTATTGCATTAAGTACATGTGTGAGTGCATAGTGTCATAGGTAGGTGATATGATATTGGCCCTAGGGCCTACAGTAGCCTAGCCATATGCTACCCTGGCCTTTGATACACATGTACTTTGATTTCACTTGCCTCTGCCAACCTGAACCACAGAGGTGTTTCCTGGGGTGTATTATCAATCTCCCACACAATCATCAGGGGTATTTATAACAACTGCTAAGAAGGAGCCTTGTTTGCTATTGCTATGTGGTCTATTCTGCTGTATGGCATATGTCTGAGATGGGAACCTATGTCTCCAGCATGTGCTGTTTAGTGAGCTGACAGGGTTTAGGGCCCTAGAGCGTCTAACCCCAAGGGGTTGTGATATGTTGCCATGGTGGTTGTCACCCATCTATAGGTGTGACATACCTCTGTATGTCCGGCAGAGGTCACCTCTGCGTGGCCAGTATGCAATACAGTGTAGTTGTGGTTTTGTGAGTCAGTCTGCAAAGGGCATCTGTTTGCACACAGTATTACCCTTTGGGAGGTCTGTCTGTGGCCTGTTCACCTGGTGTAGTTGTCATGTGAAGTACATACCACACAGGGCATTGTGATGAGTAGAGGGGAACCCTACCTTATACTTCCTTAGATGACACACCTGTTGTAATTTTTTTTCGGGTACAGATTGCCCTTTTTTTTTTTTTTTTTTCAGGGGAGAGTGGTAAGTGAGGTAGAGGAAGTAGGTATATTTGGGGAGGTAGGTTGGGAGGTAAACAGACAAGACAAACAAGATGCATACAGGGGCGGAGTATGACACATGGGGTGGGTAAACACAATTGATGTGGATGGATGTTGGGAAATTGCAAGCCCATGAGCCCACAGATGGCAACAGTGGGACTGATATCCCCACCCATGGGCAGTCACCATTGGACCTTCACAGACCCAAGGGTCACTGTGCTGGGGGCTGCGTAGGAGGGGCAGGCTCACCCGTGAGTCACGCCACTCTTGCCTCAAGCTGGCGTAGGGGATTAGAGACTAAACGCTGGATCTTCCTACTCACCATAACCCGATCCCTTCAGAGGGTGACAGGAAGCCCTTCTCTGCCCATGCTTGCAGAGGGGGGTGAGCTCCATCCCCTGCAGCGCTTCCACCAGAATGTGGCACAGGACCTATGGAGGAGGGTGGCCCGGGCTGAGCACCAGGCCTGCTGGTGCCAGGTGCAACTGCCAGCTGAGTTGGGACAGGTGGGTCTTCTGGGACCGGCCTTCCCATACATTCTCTGATTAGGTGTTTTTAATTACAACATAGACAACAGCATTCCAAGTTAGTTGTAACAGCATGCAGTAATATGCCCATTAACCCAACACACCAGGGTTACAACAGTTGACCAGCAAGCATAACGCATGCATGTATTGAATGACAGTGGATATTCCAACAGCATGCAGGGATGATTAGTGGCAACAGGAACCAAGATTGTGGTGTTTTAACAGGGGACATCCATCAAAGTAGGTGCAGATTTTTATAACAATAAGACATATGTCCCAACAAATGTTATGAGATTACACATACCCATTGAGGTGTGGAATTGCATTGTTTGTGCACATGGAGTAGGGTGTAAAAAGAAACCTCTATTAACATTGTATTAGTACTTTAACTGTACACTACATTCCTATTGACTGCAGGTGTATATCTCCTACATGTATTCTTACACTAAACAACATGCATTTGATTGCGTTATGGGTTTTGGTACTACATGATATACCTGGCCTATATCTGACATGGTAACTGTCCAGGATGCAGATGTTACTGCTGCATACTTGTATTAAATTGACTTGTTTATGTATGTGCACATCTGGATGTGTTCACATGGCTTTTTCACTTGTTTTCTAAACAACCCTACTTTTCAGGTAACACACTTAAGTTTCTGGGGAACACATTGACAGGCTACTCATATGCCAGATTTACCTATGCATGTCAGCCATTTCACAACTTTTTAGGACTGTTGCATACTTCACAGCTACTGGCACTTCCTTCATCCACTTTATATGGGACTGCACTACTGGGGGTTGTCAGCACTTACTACAACAGAGTAACATTTCTTCACTGCAAGGGTTCAACAACAATTTCTGAGTAACTGGCACATACACACTGCAAGTATTATACCTTTCTTATTTACATTAAAACTCTTTTCTACAGGCTCTCTCCTGTATTTGACATTACACTGCATACAGTAGACCTATTCAGGAAATGTTATACCTTTATTGATAGGTTACAAGACTGTTTTACAGGCTCACTCACATTTTATCTATGACAGTGCATGCAGAGATAGTATTCCAGACATGTTTTTGCTTTATTCATGGGTTACTACACTCTATTCCTGCCTATCTGACTTATGATATGTAACAGTACATGCAGATGATTTATTCAGGGAATGAACGTTTTATACTTCACAGCTACTGCCACTTCCTTCATCCACTTCCTACGGGACTGCACAACTGTGGGTTGACAGCACCTAAAACAACAGTACTATTTATTATTGCAAGGGTGAAACAACATTTCAAAGTAAGTGACACAGACACACTCCAAATTTTATACCTTTATTAATTACATTGAACACTCTTTTCTACAGGCTCTCTCCTTTACTTGTTATTACAGTGCACAGGGAAGACATATTCAGGACATATTATACCTTTCTTGATGGGTTACAACACTCTTTTTCAGGCCTGCTCACTTATATGTTATGACAATACATACAGGGATAGTATTCCAGAATTATTTTAGCTTGATTGGTGGGTTAGTACACTCAATTTTGGACTCACTGACATTTGTCATATAACAGTACATGCAGAGGATTTAATCAGGACATTTTATTGCTGTATTATTGGGCTTATACACTTTTCTCATGCTCGCTCACATATATCATGTAACAATACATGCAGAATATTTACTAATCTGCCTGGTGGCACACCCTTAGCAGCCTATCTGCATAGGCTTGCTGATTCATAGCGAGAGCACCTGCAGCTGGGAAGTAAATAAAGGGATGTTGAGACATACCTATCCATTATTTAGACTATATTAGCTTATCTTACATACTGCATTCCATGGCTACCTACTTAGTAGTGGGGCATCCCGCATTTGACGGGCCTCCTGGATCCACTGGTTCAGAAGGTCCTGCTTCTGCCTCTTCAGGTCTGCATGGTGGTGACGGACCTGCTCACCAGTCCGAGGGATGCCTGTGGCACTGGTGAGTTCACGAGCCAACCGGTTCCAAGCCTCCACCTTATACTCCATTCCTTGGAACTGGCCCTGCAGGAGTCGAGTCTCATGCCGATGGACTAGGAGCCAAACCATATATCTTGACTCCTCGATGCCCCAGTGTTTAGCTCGAAAACGTGTACCCACTCCAACATCAGACATTCTAACTGCAGGTGGGAGCTACAATCAGTTATGGCAAGTATTCCCGCCTATGCGACTTAAATATGCTGCATTTCCCACACTTTTCTGTGATTGGCCATTCTTGAATATTCTCGGCTGACTGCAGACATGCTTAGCAATGTTTAAGCAAACATTTATTACTATATGAAAACTGTAAACACGATATAAATGGCAAAACAACGCAAAGAAACAGGAAAAGATGCCACAATAGTATCCTGGATGGCGGATGCCAAAAAATACGCCAAAATAGATGAAAAAGTAAACTTGGCAAACACTGTAGTGATAAACCACGCTGCTCTGAATTTTGTAAAATGAAAATCCAGCAGTTTAATAAGAGCCACACCATAAACCAAGACAAAACAGTATCGTAAAACGCTCGAACATGCGTTTTTCGTTCAGGTCCCTGCCTGAACTTCATCAGACTTACGGCAATGTTGCAAACACTCTCGGTTTAAATACCCTTCTCACTTAGTGTATTAATTAATTAAACAGTGCATAAGTGAGGATGGGCTACATACAGAAACCGTCCAGCTGAACCACTATTTATAAAGAAAATAAATGAACTCTGTCAACATCAAATGCTATAATAACTAAGTGTAATTAATGAAAGGTATATATATAATATATAAAAAACAAACGATAACATTCTTTATAATAACAGACACAATCTAACAAATCTTTAAGTTGATTAGTTAAAAAAGTATAAAATACGAAATATTCAATCAGACACATGCAACATACAAGAATTCAAAATTGTATCTATAAAGTATGTAATATGTATGTTCATGTGTAGTGAATTTAAGTGTGAAGAGTTCAGTAGTTAATGGCCATTTATAGCAATGGGCATTAATTCACACTAAACATTCCTACCTTACCTAGATTTATACATAGGATGTATATATATAAAATTAAATATATATAATAAATATAATTAAATGTATAATTAAAATTATAATTAAAATATGATAAATTTAACTTAAACCAGTCAGTAACCCGCACAACATGAATCCAAATAGATATACAACTAAGTCCCCAAGCAAGAATCAAGGGCATAATAAAACATGACATAACAATAAGTTGAGGTCCCCAGTGCTAAGAGTAGAATTATTAAAATAATTATTATACTGTCATAACATATCCCTATCTGAATAAACTGTTCAGTTTAAGGACACACATAATTGAACAGTATTCATTGAGGCCAGGCTCTTTGTGTGCTGCCAAACGCAGCTGCCAACATAACTCTTTCTTTTCTAACTGTAGCCTTAGGAAATTTTCATTGACAATGTTGGTGTTGACAGGGCAAACTTGGTCAATGACCATAAACCCAAAAGTATGGTCTGCATTCTGAATACAATGCTTTGCAAGGGCATTTTCGTCCTTGTTGTTGTTAATCGCATAACCATGTTCGTATACCCTGTCCCTCAACCGTCTGTCAGTCTTTCCAATGTAAACATTTATTACTATATATATGTTAACAGTGGATGTTTTTCCTAAGCTGTCGTGGCTTAGTGGTTCAGTACTTTGATTATGGTGCACAGTGTCCTGGGTTCAAACCTTATCATTGTATTTTATTTTAATACTGTCCAGACAAGTTAGGGGGCGTGGCTGTGTGTAAACAACTTTGCTCTACGTTGCTCCACATTGCCCGACGGGGTGCTGGTTGGTGCGGCGCGCACCTCTGCGCAAACCGATTGCGCTGGGTAAAGCGCTATTTAGCTTTGGGCAACTATTTTGCACTGGGTAAAGTGCAACTTAGCTATGTGCAACTACATTGTGCTGGGTAAAGCACGAGTTGGCTAGGGGCAACTACATTGCGCTGGGTGAAGCGCTGCTTAACTGTGGCCAATTTTATATTGGGATCCTTTAAAATATTTATTTTATTCACTGATACATTGGCCATTTCCCTGCTTTTTAGTTATGTTTAAACATATATGTTGGGTATTATTCCATATACTGATTTAAAAAATAAATACAGAATGGAGTGGTGGGACTTGAACCATGAATGCCTCTTCTTTGTGCGAATGCTCTACCATTATGCTATTACTATTTCATGTGATTTGCATAAACATTCTTTCTTATGCTCTTCCATGTGAGAATTACTGACTGTAGCTAAGCAATGGGCACACACGTGCACACACGCGCAAATACGGGCAGCTATTTTGGGTATTTAAAAAAAATTTATGGTTATGCATTTTAGATGTGTGATGGGGGTTTACATTATCAGGCAGTGAGGTGTTGGGTGCAGGGACATTTGAGTGGACTCACTCTTGTTTATTTCCTTTATTTTTAAACACTTGCAGGGGCGTGGACATTTGGACTGCTCGGCAGTTAGACACGCCCCCTGCTTCCTTACACGGTCTGTGTAGGACTTACGGTTGGGTCAGCGTGCCCTCATGCATATTCATGGCACGTTGACGTCATACCATTCAACTGCAGCCTCCGAGTAAGACTTATTAAGTCTTACATGGAGGATTCGTGAATCTGGGGGTATGTTGATTGTGACTTATAAAATCCATTTTAAAACCTAGAACCTAAAGAATACTACCAATATAAAAATAGTTTCTGCAGAAGAGTTTACCATTCATGCTTCTTTGCTAACCCCTATGGTTCCAGAGGTATGAACATCTGTTTGAAATGTGAGGACATAATTTGATTCTATCAAAAAGCTTAGGCTCCACCCATTGGAAGTTACTGCGCAAACTCCCAGAGCTCCATTGGAGGAACTGAGTTAAAATATGAAACTTTGACTCAGAAAGGGTCAAATTCTGAATTTCTCTATTATTGATGAAATATCATAATCAGTTGTAACTGATTTATCATTCTACTTTGTGCTTCAAACATGTGATATCATAGATTCATTGCACATCACATCCCCTTTTTCAGGAATACACTGTCCCTGCAGGTTAAGCAATATGACATACTATCATCTGTCAAACAGACCCTGGACAACAGGATGGGTATCTGCACATTTATATCACAATTAAAAGGTTGTCCCCATCTGGAATAACAAGGCCAACCCTATAAAGGGATACATTCACTGTGAACCACAACATGAAGTCAGCCCAGGGAGGAAGAAATTATAGGATCTGCATTTGATATGATATCAGTTGTTGATGACGTCACCAGAAAGTCTGTATAAGACTCATCAAATCACAGAAACAAACTAAAACCTAAAGAGCTTTAGAGAATTTCACTTACATCTCTTGCATGTGTATTTTTTTTTATTTTGTGACAGTGATGACCCACACTTGAATACATTTGTTGCATTATATTAGTAGCATCTCTAGTGGAAAATGCCTTACCAAAAGTTTAATTTCTGCACTAGATAGGCAACACCTGTGTTCATAACAGTAAATTTCTTTAAGCTGCTAAGTAAGCTGAACATTGGTTGTGGCACTGTGCCCTTTTTTACATTTAACACATTATCAATGAGTTGAAGACAGACATGCCTTTCAAATGAAAAATAATGTGCACTGTTTCTTTGACTTCTGAGTAAATGCAATAGTTTTGAAAATCTTATCACACACATCTACTTCACCCATTAACTTGAATCTTGCATGACACAATCAGGTTTGCACTTAGTACTGACACGGTGCCTCATTGGTTACCACTTGGATCTTGTTTGTGGTATAAACACATACATTTCTGAGAGGGACATGCAGCACACCACATTATCACTACATTTGTGGAAGTCCTCAACAACAACGAAGATATTGTGCCCAAAAGTCAAACTTGTCATTCAGAACATTGGCAGTAATTCTTTCCTTGAAAGAGTTCCATTTCACCTTCCTTTGCTTGCAGTTCTTACAAATGACAGACATATTTTTGACTAAAGATTAATTAATCCTTAAAATAATATCCTTTGAGGAAAAAGAAAAACAGCTTAGAAGCTCATGTTGTACCTTGTTCTAAGCAACAGTTCCAACTGAAAGGATTGGTGCTTTCCTTTGATGTGTTCATAACATTAGACTTTCTTGGAAAGACAAATCTCTAAACATATACCACATATACCACAGTGCTGTTATTGCCTAGATTAACATACAGTGCATATGTCTTTATGCCAAATGGTGACCTTTTAATGACATGTACTGCTTCAACGTAAACCTGATGGTGAAGACAGGAAGCTATTCAGCCATAAAAATGTATCACCCTGAAAATGTGGGATATGCATTTGTATTTGTTTGCTTACCATTCTGAGGATGTTTGTCTTGAAATGTCATTTTTGTTGTAAAGCATAAGTTTTAATATGTAAGAAGTGATCTCTATACATAAGATGGTGAAAAATGTCAGGGCAGTAGATTTCTGGACCACTTTTTTTTTGCAATATTTTATTTTGCAAAAGTCTAATGCAATTCTTATTATCAAAACACTTAATACTTCACATATGTCAGACTACATATATTAAGAAATATGTCATGGCAACAAGGTCACTGTGCATGTTAATTTAAATAACCACGTATCAGTACATGCAATGCTTATCTTCATCAAGCAAGATATATCTATAATTTCCAAGGAGAAAAGTAAATCTACAGCTGATATAAGATGGTGGTATTTTTTCTGGCATCATCCTGTGCTGGATTGCTAATAGTTTTATGTTAATTCCATAGTTGGTAATGAACTCAAACCAGGGGTGTAGCTAGGATTTTCAAATTTGTACTGACAGCTCTCAAACTGCTACCCCCCTCCCCAGCCAAGCTACGGCCATTCTCGTAATTCACGGTTCGCTCTTTTAGTGTCGATGAAGAGGCATCCGCTGTAATGCCTCTTCAGTAATATAATATAAATTCAAACTCGGTTCCTGAATTGAAAATTGAACCTGAAATGACAGTTCTTTGAAAAATGCAGCATGGTAGTTGGGGTAGAGACTTTATGCTTTTGTTTTCTGTAACTAAGGTACAGGTTTTGAGCTTGAGTAAATTACTAACCACCTGCTACCACTAACTAGGATGTTTCATTCACACACACACCCCTACCTACCTCTTAAGTGCAAGAAATATGGACAAAGCCTAAAATAAACAGGGACAGATATTAAATAATGTTCTCGTGAACTTGAAAGTTGCTAGAATAACAGGATTTGTGCTAGTATGAATTTTCTAAAGGACATGAAGTCTGAAGCTCAAATGTCTGTCATTATTTAGCAATTTCAGCCTTCAATGATTTTCTAGAAAATCACAAAATTTATGAGGAACAGACAAAAAATATGGGGCACAAATCTGGACATTCTGCAAAATTTGGACAGTTGAGAGGTATGCTACCTACCACACACACACACACACACACACACACACACACACACACACACACACACACACACAAAACCTCTCAACCTCTTACAGCAACAAACTCATAAATAAAACTGAGGCAAAGGCCCAAAAATAAGGACATTTTTTTTTAAATATTGCTCTTATAAACTTAGAAAGATAATAGAATAGTAGTAGGTCTTGCATCAGTACGAATTTTCTGAAAGGTATGAAATCTGAAACTGAAATGTCTGCATTATTTTCTAACTTCAAGTCTTTAACAATTTGCCACTAATTTGCCAGAAAACTGCAATTTTATGAAAAACGGACCAAAAATGTGATGCAAAAATATAAAATTGCCAGACAACACAGCTGGGAACCTGTCAAAGGAGGGACACCATTTTAATATGAGCACAGTTAACTTAGAGCAGCTGACAAAATTAGAGAATCTACATGCATTTCTGAAATAAAAGTAATGTATAACTCTGATCATTATATTTATAAAAGTAAAGTAAACCCTCTATGTTTTCTTCCAAAATTGATATTTTGTGGAGGGATCATTAGGGGAAGAGTAACATTTTGAGCCAAAATCAGGGACAGTTGAGGTTTGGCTATGCCTAATTCTATAAAGCAATTTGCATGTACCTCTCAATGTGTTAATGCAATAAATCTGGACAAGGCCAAATATATTGAGGGAACATATAAACAGTACTAAAAATTGCTCTTGTATAAACTGGGACAGTTGATAGAACAGGTCTTATTTTAGCATGCATTTTTCTGAAGGTTATAAAGTCTGAAACTAGTGTGTCATTATTTAGTGACTTAATTCCTAAATCATTTGCCAGAAAACCACAAATTGAGGAACAAACCAAATAAGAAGCAAAAAATCTATTCATTTTGAAAATCTGGACAGTTGGGAGGTATAGTTCAGCTGGGGCTGTCTAAGTTTGCCGCCCTTCCCTCATAAAACCATGGTGAATGGAGCCTCCCCTGCAGCCATTCCAATGATCCATTACTTTGCTATCTCCATTTACATAAAACACTAATGTGCATACTGATTTACTTCTATGATGATTTGAACTTCATTTGAAAGTTTTATTTTGCATTTTACAGCACAAACACTAAGACATCTGCTAAACAAACTTGGCATTGAAACTTTTCTGCCCTTGAAACTCACATTCATTGAAACAACATTAAAACCCACATTCAAAGAAAATACATTTTACCGTGGCAGATAAAAATTAATTCTGGGCTGCTTTTAAATCATAGGCCCTTGCATATGAAACATACATGTGCTCTTTGATACACCTTCCTATTGCTTTGAACATTTTTCCAGTAAACAATGAAACAAAACTGCCCAATTCAGAACATTTCCATCATAAAAGTCTAGTCAAACTTCTACAGTCCACCATTATCAGTAAATAATATGCACAATCTCTGAAGTAGTAAAAAAAGTAATCTAAATAATTCCCGTTAAATAAATCTATCTAATGAAGAGGTTGCTGCTAGCAATCACGTTTATATTTCATGACTTCAAAAAATAGTGTCTGATGCCCCTGAGGAATAAATTGCCTAAATTACATTAATAAGATAGTAATATTGCAATAGGAAATGGATGGCAAACTGATAACAGGCTCATAGTCAGTGTCTTAACTTTCAGTACAGCAGCATTCACTCCTTATGGGAGTAGAACCAACAACCTTCTGCATTAAAAGCAAGTACACAATATTTTGTGCTACTAGCAATGTGAGCCAACTTAGCATAATCAGCACTAAACTTCTCTTCCCCTGCAGCTCTCAGTTCCGTGTAAAATCTACGCAATACTCAACTACATCTCAACTTCGCAGCACAAGAAGTTTGGAAAGCCAAATTTATTGGGTGGGTCAAAGGGCAAAAACAGGAACACATTAAACATTGCTTGTATAATCTTGGAAAGCTGCTAGAATAAAATGCTGTGTTACCATCATACATTTTACTGCCAAGGTCACGGTGCAAAATAGTCAGAACAACATACCACTATGCCAAATCACCTGCT
The DNA here is from genome assembly GCF_019279795.1 of Protopterus annectens. Lineage (NCBI taxonomy): Eukaryota > Metazoa > Chordata > Ceratodontiformes > Protopteridae > Protopterus > Protopterus annectens. The sequence continues at coordinate 802,594,407 of NC_056735.1, forward strand.
TTGTGAAAGAGAGGAAGACTGAAACTTAAATGGCTATCATTTAATGAATTCTGTTCTCACCATAGCTGTCAACCTCTTAGCACAAAACACCTGGACAAACCCAGTAATGAGGGATTACAGCCCTCAAACATATTCAGTGAATTCAGTTCTTGCCATAGCTGTCAACCTTAGCACAAAAAACCTGGACAAAGCCAATAACAGGGTATTACAGTCCCAAAAATAAGGACAAATTTCAAATAGTCATAAACTTAAAAAAATTGCTATAAAAAAGGTTGTGTTAGTATATATTTATTGCTGGAATAAAAAGTTGTTTTACTATGTCACAAACACAGGGATAAGATGCAGACTCCACACAGAAGGCACCCCAGCCAAGAATCAAACCAGAAAACCTACAGCTATGAGGCAACAATACTGCCACTGCACCATCAAATTATGTAAGGAAGCAACCATTCAGAAACCTGAAGTCTGAAATTTAAATGCCGGTCAATTTGTTAATCAGGACAGTCTGACTTGGAACAAAAAAAAAACACAATTCTCAGCAGAGGCCCAGGAAAAAATAATGCAGACATGTCTTTGTAACATGGGAGGACACAAAGCAAACCCACACAAACACAGGGAGAAGATACAGACCCCCACACACACACAAGAAGGCACCCTGCCAAGAACCAAACCCAAGAACCTACAGCTGTGAGGGCATCAATGCTATGTTGCTACCTGCACCATCAAATTTCAAGCATTGCAATATTTAAAAAACACAGATACATACAGATATTGATCAGATCAAATATGAGGCAAAAATCTGCAATTTTTTTTACAAATGGTGGTGGGTAGGGAATTCAGGTCTTTAACACCTGCATACAAGGTACAGGGTTCAAGCCTGAGGTATTCCCTACCACACCACCATGAGTAATCACACCAGTACATCCCACCTGGGGCATTTACACACACACACACACACACACACACGAGACCAGTTTGGGAATCTTACTTCATATTACCCTCCATGAAGTGAGACCAGCTCCAAACTAATGAATCCTCCCGCTTGAAGTGAGACCAGCTCCAAATAACGAATCCTCCCACTTGAAGTGAGACCAGCTCCAAGAGCTCCATTCCAACTGGCTGCCTAAAGTGCGCTGACGTCATCGTGCAGTAAAAGCGTGAAAAGAAATTTAAAACGCTATCCCCCCTTCTACATAAGTTGTACTGAAATCAGTACAGTGCGTATGCCTCCCGACGTCCCTGACTCAAACAGCTCTACATGGTCAGTAATATATTGCCATATATTGTTCTGCATGATGACATTTTTGATAATTGATGAGATATCTAAATTTAAGGAAAGTAGCAGAGCTATAGAGGTGTCCCTACCCTGAAATCCCTTGTCATTTTTCACACCTGTAGCTTCCACAGCCTGAAGAATTGCAGTAAGGTCTACCTCAATTGTACGTGATGAGAAGAAGGTTTCTTTTCCCTCTACTATGCATGGACAGCATACACATTGTTATTGTAGGTGTGCCTGCACTAAGCAGAGCTGAGGTCATTTATATTGTTACAAGTTGTGCCACAACTTCAAAGAGATGGCAATCATCTGCCACCGTAGAACATGTGCTAATGTCAGAGACAGAAGTGCATTTTAAATTTCTAGCACCTATCATAGCATGCACTGTGTTTTGTGTATCACCATTATTAGATGATGGAGTGGCTCATTAAGTCCAATTTCTACTACATGTCAGTGGTATCAGACATTTTTTGCTGTCTCTTTATGCTCCTGTCAAAATGCATTAACTCTTTTAAATATCTAAATAATAGTAGTAAGACTTCAAGAAGAAAAAAAAATGAATGCAGTTTGTATTCCCTTATTGGGCCAGCTTTCAGTTTACTATTCTAAAGATTATCTGCGATTATTTCATTTCTCAGGCAATTCTTAGCATGGTGTAGTGTTTTATATACTGATCAGGACACTAGTACCACACTGCATCAGTAAACATGCAAGCAGGAATTTATATTACCCCAATGTGAAATCAGAAACTGATGATTTACAAACATTATCTCAGCACTCTGATAGACAGTACACAGTATTATGTGACATGTAATAGAGTAATAAGGCATTGTTCCCCACAGTGTCAAGAAACATGCAAACAATACTCTGTAGTCACATTTTCTTTTTTTTTTTATTCATGACCAAATCCCTGAGGTGAGAACACCACTGCCTTCCAATGACGAAAGCTAAGTCAATGCCCATTAAACAAAGAACTGACCACTTACTCATTTCTTTTCTATTCAGACTTCTACATTATGACACTCGCATCCCTCTGTGCTTAACTCATCCCACTATCTCTTACTACAACCACAGAAGGCATTCTCATTCATAGCCAATTATTCAAAAACACAGAGTAAAACTTTATTGCAATAATCACATCTTCTGTCTTCTAGGCCCCAAGCTCTTTCTCCCTGTCTTCTAGCATGAAAACTCTAACAAGCACTCCATCTCAACATAAAAGACCTCTCCAGCTTCACTAACTTCAGACCTCTGTTTATTCCTACCTGATTAAACAAACATAGGGATTCAATAAACTCCATGTAGGCTTAGTGCAAAGCTGACACAGAGTTTACATGTTTGCTAGGTGAGCAGTAGTGCTAATTACATATTCATGCCGCACACCACATCTAAACGTACACAAGCAAGGTTTAGTGTCTAACACCAGAGTTGTCAGACAGGAAACTGTGTAAAGCAACACAGACAGCAGCAGTCATCTACAGCTGTTTACCTACAAGCAAACTAAGTCAGCATGTTTGTGTGGTATGCCAGACAGATTACCAGTGTTATGAATAAAGCAATGTATATAGTTCCAGTGGATGTACTTTAAAACAATGAATTACCATAACGTCAACTTGAAGAACATTACCAAATGTTCACATCACCATAATTTTTCACCGCGAAAGGAGGCAGTTGGTCAACATGATGAAGTTTTCCCTTGAAGTTGGTATATTTAGTTGGGGGAGGTGTGGGTGACACAGCCCCCCACATAGGGGGGGTGTGGGGGTGAAGCCCCCTACTTGGGTGGGTTTTATTTGCTTTGTTTTTTTTTTTATGTACTGTTGGCCAAGTGTTTGCTTACGTGGTGAAAAATTATGGTGATGTGAACGTTTGGTAATGTAAAGTTTTATGGTTTTCATCTCGATGGTCTATAAGTCGACGTTATGGTAATTCACTGTTTTAAAGTAGATTCAGTTCCAGCATATTATATGGAAGTGTATATAGTGCAGAATATTGTGGAAACATATCAGGCATACTGAACAAAAATTGTGTAAATGATCCATAATGGTACATAGACTGCCAATAAAAAAAAAACAGTCAGAGGAAGTGTGTGTATTGAACAGGGACACACCAATGAATTGTAAGAATGAAGGGAAAGAGGACAGGTGAAACATTTTAATGTACAGCAGATGAAGGCATGTCAATGAAGACATTTGTAGCAAGAACCCTAATCATATATCGACATGATACAGTGTGAACTGAATAGTGAACGTATATTAGGTGATGGTCACACAAGATGACATAACAATGGAGACAATTTCTTTGTGATATACGCATCCTGATATGAACAATGGAGAGGGCGTATATCAGGGATGTTATATATATATATATATATATATATATATATATATATATATATATATATACACAGTGGATATAAAAAGTGTACACACCCCTGTTAAAATGCCAGGTTTTTGTGATATAAAAAAGAGACCACAATAAATAATTTCAAAACTTTTACCCCCTTTAATGTGACCTATAACCTGTACAATTCAATTGAAAAACAAACAAATCTGTTAGGGGAAAAATATAAAAAATAAAAAATGTACAATAAGCTGGTTGCATGTATTCACACCCTTAAACCCATACTTTGTTGAAGCACCTTTTGATTTAATTACAGCATTCAGTCTTCTTGGGTACTCACCTGCAATCAATTAAAGAGACTCTGATTAACCCCAAATAAAGTTCAGCTATCCTAGTAGGATTTTCCTAACATTTACTTAGTTGCCTGCTACAGCAAGACCCATGGTTTGCAGAGAGCTTACAAAGCATCAAAGGGATCTCATTGTTGAAAGGTATCACTCAGGAAAAGAGTACAAAAAAAATTCTACAGCATTGGATATACCATGGAACACAATGAAGACAGTCATCAAAGAGTGGAGAAAATATGGGACAGGAGAGACATTGCAAAGAACTGGACATCCTTCCAAAATTGATGAAAAGACAAGACAAATCTGGTCAGGGATGTTGCCAAAAGACTTACAGCAATACTGAAGGTGCTGCAGGAATTTCTGGCAAGTACTGATTGTTTACTACATGTGACAACAATCTCCCATATTCTCCATATGTCTGAGCTAAAGGGTAGGGTTGCAAGATGGAAACCTTTTCTTACACAGAAAAACATCCAGGTCCAGCTACAATTTGCTAAGAGGCGATCTGTGCCTGACGTATAAAGCCATGCCCAACCCAGAATTAATGGACATGCTGCACCTCAGAAAATCCAAATCCCATCAAGCTACGCGCTCAAGGGACTTGAACCTCAGCACTGAAATAAATAGGACATGCTGGAGGGACAGATTCATAACCCAGAGGCTCCCTTCACTCTGGAATAAAATCCCAGTCCAGGTTAGGCAGAGTCCCTCATTGACTCTCTTCAAGAGGAATCTTAATGAGTGGATGGGAGATCGTAGGTTTACCCTGGGTATCACTTCTGTGTCACTGTTAGACAGAGGCACAGTATACTAACCTTGAAAAAGGGCATAGCAAAATTAATTTAATATGGGTGGCGAAAGCCATACACACTCTGGCTAGGCTTATAAATGCCCTAGGGCAGATAGCCTAGTATGAACCTATGAACCTATGAATACATTGAGTCTCCCAAAAGCATGTGGGAAAATGTGTTATGGTCAGATGACACCAAGGCTGAACTTTCTGGCCACAATTCAAAAAGGTAAGTTTGGCGCAAAAACAACACTTGGCATCACCAAAAAAAAAACACCATCCCCACAGTGAAGCATGGTGGTGGCAGTATCATGCTTTGGGTTGCTTTCTTTAGCTGGAAATGGGACTTTAGTCAAGGTGGAGGGAATTATGAACATTCCAAATACCAGTCACTTTTGGCCCAAAACCTTCAGGCGTCTGCTAGAAAGCTGGAGATGAAGAGGCATTTCACCTTTCAACACAACAATGACCCCAAAAATCCAAATCAACAAAAGAATGGCTTCACCAGAAGATAATTAAAGTTTTGCAATGGCCCAGCCAGAGCCCAGACATAATTCCAATAGAAAATCTGTGGGGTGACCAGAAGAGGCTGTGCACAAGAGATGTCCTCACAATCTGACAGATTTGGAGCACTTTTGCAAGGAAGAGTGGGCAAATATTGCGAAGTCAAGATGTGCCATGCTGATAGACTCCTACCCAAGAAGACTGAATGTTGTAAATAGATCAAAAAGTGCTTCAACAAAGTATTAGTTTAAGGGTGTGCACACTTATGCAACCAGGTTATTGTACATTTTTTATTTTTTTATATTTTTGTTTGTTTTTTAATTGAATTGTACAGGTTATAGGTCACATTAAAGGTGGGAAAAGTTTTCAAATGATTTATTGTGGTCTCATTTTTTTTATATCACAAAAACCTGGCATTTTAAAAGGAGTATGTACTCTTTTTATCCACTGTAATAGGGGTTAGGTACATATTGTGAAACTGTGCAAAATGAGTTGCCTGAATATGACTACAATGTCAGCAGAGATCTCAACCAAGTGGGACACATAGTAACAGGCTCATGAAAAATAATAAAAAGAAGCACGCACGTCATTGACAATATCAGAGTAATACCAGCAGTAATCCAATGTCTCTGATATAACATATGCGATTGTGAGTGATCATAGATGGTTCTGCATGAACACACTTGTACAACTATTATGAGTTGTCAGCAATCTATGAGGGGGAATCAAGCACACTGTCCTGAAACTTTAACATCTGCTTGAGGTGTTAGAGACAGACTGGTATACCTGTACAGTATGTGAGATTATGATCAATCCAGGCTAGTTGACAGCTGTGCATGGCATGTATATGACACAATCCACAGTGTCACAAATGTAACTCATGCCATCAGTGTTGTCAGTCTGCTATGTATGCACTGGGTGTATCACCGGAACATGTATCACACATGCAGCTGGTATAACACCTTGATGGAGGCTCTGCACCATCAGACATTAATGTTTATGCGACAAAAAGAAAACTTAGATATGGACAATAAGATGTGTGGGACCTCACTGTGGCAAATGGGTACACTTGAGTTATGCATCTCTGGAAGATGTGTAGGGAGGTACATGAAAAAGGGTGCATTGTACTCAGTTATTGGTGTGATGAAGGCTGTGAACATTAAAAGCATAATAGCCATTGATATGGATGTCTTGCACATGCTCAGGAGATGTGTTACATACAAGGGAGTAGTCACCATTGTGGACACATGCTGGTGAACATACTGCATACCATCTACCTCAGTACACATGTCACAAACCACTTGGTCTGCTCATAGGGATGTGCTGTCTGCATTATCATTAGGTTGTGCACTTGCTTTGATAACATAAATCCCCGATGATGGATGTGCTGTTTACATTATCATTAGGTTGTCCACTTGCTTTGATAACATAAATCCCCCGATGATTTTGTTTCAATTCATGTGTCTGCATGTCTGTGGCAGCAATCTTTTGTGTGTGCTGATACTGTCTGTATTATACTAATAACACCATTGTATTCAATGATTGTCCACAATCTGTAGTCCTCCAGACAGCTGTTTGGACACAAAATGTGTATGTCATTCTGGACATCTGTGACTTAAATAATGGACAGGAAAGGGCATAGCACACAGCCCTGAGGTACAGACCTGATCACTGGACTCTAGATATATTATGTCACTATACACAGTTCAACATATTTATATGGCATGTGTGTGATCCAGTGGTCTGCCTTCTTGGTGATATAGGTGTTTATGGCCAAATATGAAAGTGTGGCAGTAATACCTCAGTGTCAATTTGTGTCAACTGCCTTAGCCTGGTCAAGTTTTGCAGTATGATAGTGTTGTCATCATGCATGCCCTTGTTGACCTTCTTGAGGATATCTAACAGGTGCAACAGACATGGATATAGCATGAACAAATCACACGTCTTTCACATGCAGCCAGAATATTACCAGTGTCCATTCAGAAAAGGTCAACTATAACTTGTAGATCTACCTCACAGATGAGGAGACTTAAGATGTATCTACACATGCATGCATCAGGTGCTGTTATCCACCAATCAGATGGATCAATGTTGATGTGAGAATTCCACATATCCACATAGCTAATTGGGTAGAGTTATGGCCTTGTGTGCAGTGGGTGCAGGGTTTAAATACTATTTTACAAATAAAAATTATGCCAATTATTTTTAAATAGTGGCCTGCTGTGCTCAGGTAAGCTCTGATAAGATCTGCTAAGCACCACGTAAATATAATAATGGCTGAAAATGTTTATGCACTGTTATGCACTTGGCTGGTTTGCTCACTGCTAAGTGATGTGGAGCTGTTTTAAATGTTGCCCAATGGTATTTAAGGGTGGGAAAACAGGCTACATAAAGCTCACAAGGTGGGAAACAGCATATTCTGTTGGATTTCAAACTGTGTAGTGACTATGGCTGGTGCTGGAGAGGGTGCACACTTCAGGGAGCAGAAGTGGGGCATTCTGGAGTCCAGGGTCATGGTTGGACTCCTGGTGGAAAACCATGAGAACTGGCTGCTGTAGGGGGAGTTCCAGAGCTCACAGTGCAAGACAGAGGCTTGGGACCAGCTG